>NC_091245.1:183087424-183390454 GCF_042477335.2 Ovis canadensis
CTAAATTCAGACTGCTTAAATTCAAATCTTGGCCCTACTACTTCAGACAATTCCTTTAATATCATTAAATCTTTTGTCTTCATCTTTAAAATGGGGAAATAAAGTACCTACAGTACAGGGGCTTTTGTGCTAATATAGTAATCCAAGCATTGCTAACAACTAGCATTTCTGATATGAGAAACACAAGGTCCACTGTCCCACAACTAGAAACCAGAACCAAGATTTAAATCCAGTACACTATTTCTGGAGTGTGCATGCATGGGTGCTAAGTTGCTTCAGTCAAGTCTGACACTTCGGGACTCTGTAGACCACAGCCTGCCAGGCTCCTCTCTCCATGGGATTCTCCCAGGAAAGAATACTGGAGTGGGCTTCCATGCCCTCCTCCAGGGGATCTTCCCAACCCAGAAATCTAAGCGGCATCTCTTACGGCTTCTGCCCTAGAAGGCAGGTTCCACTAGCACCATATGGAGTATAAACCCTCAAATGCTAAACCCTCAATAAGCTCAGACACATATGAAACGTTTAATAAATCTTAGTTTGTGGTTTTGTGCTTATTTCTAGTTTACCTAAATGTCAACCTCTAATGTAGGTTGAGTGAGTGAGTGATAGTATCTCAATTGTGTCTGACTCTTGGCGACCCCATGGACTGTAGCCTGCCAGGCTCCTCTGTCCATGGATTTTTCCAGGCAATGATACTGGAGTGGGCTGCCATTTCCTTCTCCAGGTTAATGTAGTTTAAACCTTAGTAAAAAGTATACTATTCCGAGAGGAGTACATGGGGAATCTCTGTACTTTCCTTTCAATTTTATCGCAAACCTAAAACTGCTCTGGGATTCCTAGGTGGCCAGTGGTAGAGAATCCACCTCTCAAGGCGGGAGACATAGGAGATGCAGGTTAGATCCCTGGAGAGGGAAGATCCCCTGGAAGAGGAAATGGCAACCTGCCAGGAGCCAGCGTGAGGAATTCCACCCATTACAAGGTCATGCGGCAGAGCTCTGATGGTAAGGCTAATCAGACCTCAGGTTTTCCCCCTGGAATTTCCTGAGCATCCACCCCCCAAAAAATAAGAATCTGCCTGCTTTTCCACTCTTCTAATATTCTCTGGAAAAAGTCAAATCAGGGCTTTAGTCTTCTGCATTTGAAATGGATGTTTCAGCTTAAACCCCCTCTGATAACTCTCTAGCTTGCCTAACAGGTTCCCCTGGACCTCTTACAGCTTGTGAATTGCTTATCGCCCCTAACCTCGAGAGGCACAAAGCTTAAAAGCATCTTAAAGATACACAGCCTTTTCTAAAGAGTTAAAAATCGTATTGGTAGAGGGTTTTCACTGTTGACTCAATGACTGCTGCCAGGCCTCCATTTTCTTTATCTTTTAGGCACCTGGGAGGATGTTAATCAATGTAAACGGGATATGGAAAAAGATATATAGTAGTTTTGATGTTAGCAACACTAGACTTTTGAGTTAATTACTTTTCTCTTTGTTATATAACCCTGCACTCCTCTTGTGTCCTTGCTATGTAAGAATGTAACTTTATTTAGTGCTTTCTGAGAATGGCACCAGACTTTGGGAAGATCAACACAAATAAGTCTTCTGGTTGACAAACCCTTATCAGAAAAAGGCTGTAAAATGTTAATTGGCCCTTTTGGCTGGAAGATGATGTAAATCACCTAAGACTTGTGTACACAATTAGGTATGCAGAGAGAAAAGCCTGGTTTTGATAGGAGTCTGGACTGCTAACACTGCATAACTTTGTGTTACCCATTGAGCTCCATGTTTTATCAAAAGTATAAAAGGCCTTCTGAACAATAGAGGACGGAGCCAGTCACTGGACTGGTTTCCCCCGTGTCTCCTCTTTACTCTAATTTCAGGCTGAATTCCCAACTGGAGCGGGGCAGCTCACTAAGTCTACTTACTTGCCCTGGCTTTTAAGACCCGCGCGAAAGGGAGCCTAAGGAGGGGCACCCTTAGATATTCAAGCGGGCGCCAGCGGCCCAACGTAGATGGTGCAAGCTCCTTGTCTGGAACTTTATTGGCCTTCCCCGTAAGCCAAGTTATTCAGCCTTCTTTTTCCACTTAATTTTCCTACTATACTATTGTTTCTTAATCTAATCTTATATTAATAAACAAATAAGTCTTTCCTCACCAACGCCGTCCTCACTTCGAATTCCCTGGATCCACCGGGGCTGGACCCCTGCAGCAACCCATTCTAGTATTTTTGCCTGGAAAATTCCATGAACAGAGGAGCCTGGCAGGCTGTAGTCCAAGTGATTGGTCACAAAGATTCAGACATGACTGAGCAACTGAGCCTAATAGAACTTTTCTAAAAATATAGTCTTTAAATGTAATATGGTTTCCTGGATGGGATTCTGGAACAGAAAAAGACACTAGGTAAAACCTAAGGAAATCTGAATAAACCATGTACTTTAGTTAATAAACACTCATTCATTAATTGTGGCAAATGTACCACAGTAATATAAAATATTAAGGGAAAGCGGGTGTGGGATACATAAGAACTTTGCATACTATGTTCTCAATTTTTCCATAAATCTAAAACTATTATAAAAAATAATATCTATTTGAAAAAAATTCAACAAAAAAAGTCAAGAGGAGTTTTTCTGGGAATGCAAACTTAAAAATTAAGATTTGAGGGGGGAGATACTGTCAGGATGCATTTAGGTCAGACGGGGGCAAAATACAGAGTATCCTAGTACCTTAACCCAGAAAAGGCATTTTTAAAAGATATACAGCTTTGAATGGTTAAAAATTCTCAAATGGGAAATTGAAGAAGATTTAAGATTAGAAACTTTTAAGGAGTAATTAAATGTCCAGAGTCATAAAGCTAGTCTGTGGGAAAGCATGACTCCTAATCCAATGCTCTTTCTACTATGACACACTGACACAATAGAACTTGTTTGCCTTAAGGCAGTAACTTGGTACACTGAAGGAAAAAAAGGAAAAAGTATTGATAACAAAATGGAAAGTCTTTGAGTCAGACTCAAGTATTTTATCTATTATGGCAAAGAATAAGCAGAATTTAAAAACAGCTTTAACTAGAAAATAAAGACACTAGAGATTTAAAAGTAGATGAAACTTCAAAATTAATGGGAAGTGATGACAGGCTTCTCTGTCTGTAGCTTCAGACCTGAGCTTTTGCCTTTTACATAGTAATACAAAGTAACTTTAAAGCCTGGACTGACTATATTAAATTACATAAAACTATAATGTGTCAAGATAAGGTCAATTCTACAGTCTGTGCCCTGAAATTCCCTGAATCCATGTCTTCTTAAAACTAGGCAACAAACTCATCAGTTGGTTGAGTTTAATTTTTATTATTCTGATTGCATTTAAAAACTTTTTTATTATAAAAAATTTGAATCACACAAAAATAGTATATAACAATGAATTCTCTTTTACCCATTATATGCTTCTAATAATTCACATTTTACCTTTCATATTTTATCTATTGATTGCATCTTTTTTTTTTTCTTGTAGTGACTGAACTAACTTAAGATGAAGAACAGAACCATCTTTGGGGAAAGGAAGAAGAAAGGATGGAAGCAATATTTTCAGTCTGCTATTCCATTGAGATTTGAACCAGAAAGATTCCAGACTGTAAGGCAAATAAATACAAGAGGAAGGAGGATAACAGTGAAAATATGTTACCAGAATAACTTAGCTATGTTATTTGACAATCAATGAAACTATTGTCTATGAGGAAGGAGGGTATTTTAAAGAACTAGTTTCCAACTTTTTAGTCTGACACAAAGAAGTAAGGCAAGAAAGATTATAAAGCTTCACTGAGATTATAGTTTCTAAAGATGGGCTTATCTTCAAGGAACATAAAAATTAATTTCATCATGTTTGAATTCACATATCTAATAAGCATCTATAGAAATAACAGTCTGTACTATATGCAAAATTTCAGTGTCACCAAGCTGCTTCTGAACTGTGATGTTGGAGAGACTCTTGAGAGTCCCTTGGACTGCAAGGAGATCCAACCAGTCCATTCTAAAGGAGATCAGTTCTGTGTATTCATTGGAGGGACTGATGTTGAAGCTGAAACTCCAATACTTTGGCCACCTGATGCGAAGAACTGACTCATTGGAAAAGACCCTGATGCTGGGAAAGATTGAAGGCAGGAGGAGAAGGGGGCGACAGAGGATGAGATGGTTGGATGGCATCACTGACTTGATGGAAATGGGTTTGGGTGGACTCCGGGAGTTTGTGATAGACAGGGAGGCCTGGAGTGTTGTGGTTCATGGGGTCGCAAAGAGTCAGTCACTACTGAGCGACTGAGCTGAACTGAACTGAAGTCTCAGTTTATTGTGAAAGCTCAAAGTTTTTATAATAAAACATTTTATTTCCCATTAAGTCTCTTTCTGTGCTTGAGAAAGTTTTCCCATTTTTAGATTTTGAAAATTTAAATTAGAATATAAAGTGACTTTGGCAAGTTCAGTGATATTTTTTGTAATCTTAATAAAGGTTTCTAGACATTGGAGAATAAAAACCTCACCTAAGTTTCCTGTCTAACTGTTGAAGGTAGAGACCATTAGAAGCTGGGTATGCAGCAAATATAAGCATATCTAAAACATCTTCACTGAAAAGATTATGTGAACAATGTCATGCTTAACTGTCTCAGTTTTCATCATGAAACAAAAGGCAAAAATTAGCAGGTAGAGATTGGAGATGATGGGGACAGAAGAGTTAAAATGAAATAACTAGCAAGGCACAGCCTAAGTTTTAAAGCACAAATCTAAATATCAAATAAACATTCTTTTTCTCAAATTTACATCCTTCTGATTGACTTTAAATTACAAATCCAATGAACAGAGATGCATTCTTTCCTCTGTATTAATTACCAAAATGTTAGCATGTAGCTATCTCTTGCTCTCCATTCTCTCTTAAATTTAGAAAAATTTCCTTAAACATATTCCATCCTATGTTGCATGTAAATTAAGTTAAATTAGATCTACAGTGTTGGAGAAGACTCTTGAGGGTCCCTTGGACTGCAAGGAGATCCAACCAGTCCATTCTGAAGGAGATCAACCCTGGGATTTCTTTGGAAGTAATGATGCTAAAGCTGAAGCTCCAGTACTTTGGACACCTCATGCGAAAAGTTGACTCACTGGAAAAGACTCTGATGCTGGGAGAGATTGGGGGCAGGAGGAGAAGGGGATGACCGAGGATGAGATGGCTGGATGGCATCACGGACTCAATGGACGTGAGTCTGAGTGAACTCCGGGAGATGGTGATGGGACAGGGAGGCCTAGCGTGCTGTGATTCATGGGGTTGCAAAGAGTCAGACACGACTGAGCGACTGAACTGAACTGAACTGAACAATCCTATATCTCTGGGGATATCCTTTGTTCTCCATAGATTTTAATTCACTCAAAAGGTACACAATTCTGTAATGCCTTTATATGCCCTGCTGTTCCATAATGTCTAAGTGCCTGCTTTTTTGATAAACAGTTGTCTATAAAGATCATTCACACATTGATCCTACTCTTTGCTCTCTCTGACCACACATTCCCACAATTGCTGCACAGTCTGAGTAATATATTTCTATACCTTGCAAGTATCTCAGTGCCCATCCACTGCTTGCAATCAGCTTTTCACTAGCCTACATTTACAAAGCTAGACCACTTTCCAACTACAACTTCTAAATTCTGCCTTCTCTACAGACTGATTTCCAATACTGAACACCCACTCTTGAGGCAAAACTAAAAGGTCAAGGCCAAGCAATTTATCTCAAAATTCCAATCACTGTGGAAAACATACCTGATTTTCCATAAAGTTCTAACTCTTGTTTCTTGGTCACAGGCTAGTTCTGTGTGCTGTGCCATTATACACCTCTGCCTACTGCAGCCACTCCAGGTCAATGAGGAGTCTTTCTTCTACTTTCTTTAAATCCATATTCCCTTAAGAGATCTAGTCAGCACACAGTAGAAAAATTAGGAGTCTCATATATCAGCTCTCTGTCACAATCTCTTCATATTTTTGTGGGCGCCTATTTTCATCCATCCCACAGAAAACTTTTTCCTTAACATTGACGTATCACGTAATTTAACAAATACTATTACCAAGAATAACATATTAATAGTTGAATATATTTTAATGTATGACTTATTAGTAAAATATATTATTTACCTATCTGATTGTATATTTTTATTTAAAAAATCTAAATAGACACTGAATAGAAAACAAAAGAAGCAAAGGATTAAGAATGGAGGCAGATTAAATTGTCAAAATCAGGTCTTTATGGAAACAGTAAGCAGAATACTTATCAGTCCTGACAAATATGCCACTATACAAGCTCTGGACATCTGAAAAGGGAAAAGGCAAACGAATGAGGGAGGTTCCGCTAGCCAAAGCTAAATATGACCTGAGCTCTGATGCCACGTCATATGCACAATCAACCTGTTACTCAAAACCAGTAACTATACTTCCAATCTTCCACTTCTAAGACAATTTTACATACTTTCTCAAGCTTATATACAAGCTTGCAATATATATATACATATATATATCTTATATATACTTGTATATATCATATATATGTATATATACACACACACATATATACATATATTTTCTATTATCTCTCAAGATGACTTTGATGTTAATGTTTAACTGATTCTCCTGAATAAAAATAGTTGGTGCTAAGGCAAAACAAAAGAAGGCTGAGGTATTTAATCATCATAAAATTAATTCTGTTGAAGGATAGCTCAATGAAGTTTTCACAAGGAAACATTCCTTAGTACTACCTGGACTTACCATCTGAATTCCTAGTAAGTGAGTTACCAAGCTGCTTAACATCTTTTTGCCTTTGTTTACTCATCTGTAAAGTGGTGATTAACAATATTAACTATCTCATGGAGTTGCAAGGAACCAACGAGCTAAAAAATGTTGAATATTTAAAAACTGTCTGGCATTTGGTGATATTAAACACAGCTAAAATGGATGAGATTCCATGGGGTAACTTATATTTAGATTCACAAAAATACTCCCAAAAGCATTTTAAGTGAGTAGTACACATTTTTATTTTCTTAAATTGAAGAAATTATGATATCAGCCTGGAATCCTAAAATAAATAACTTAATTTGGAGTGGTATTCAAGTTAAATTAGCTTGAATACTATAAGACTGGCATTATATTTTATTGTTTTTTGCTTTTAAGTTTCATAGGCTGGCTTCATCAACAAACTGCAAGCCAAAATAAGCATTACTGTAAGAAATGCTTTGGATAAACTTGAAGATATTTAAAAAATTATGCGTTGATAACTAGGTTGCATACATAAAGAATGAAGCATATAGCTTCTAAATTAAATTTTAGTTGAGTAGGGGGAGTCTGACATTTAAGAAACGACAGAATAAAAAGATGAATTCTGGGAAACTCTCCCTACCACACAAAAGAACATATTATAAAGCTCCAGTAATCAAGAAAATGTATGAACACAGGGATGGTCAAATCTATCAAGATCACAGAAAAGAAAGTCTATAAATAGACCTTCACTTATATGGACTCTTGCCATGCAAATCACTGAGGAAAGACCAGAACATTTATTAAACAAAGCTGTAAAATTTTGTATCCCTTTAGAAAGAAACCTAATCTTTGATCCATATAGAATATACAAAAATCAACTTCAGAGTATGATTTAGCAAAAGAAAGAAAAAGCACTAACCATAAAGAAAATATTGCTAAGTATGATGACATATTAATTCATTGGAATATCCTACAGGAAATGAAAGGATAACCTATGAGGTAGCAGAAGAAATAGAATTAGTATCTAGAACATATAAGGAACTGGTATTCAGGATTTACTTAGAAGTGAAAGAAACTTATTTCCTGAGAAGAAGAAACTGAAAGAATATTAAGAATTAAAGATAATATTCAATACTCTATAATGACTATATGGGAATAGAATCAAAAAAGAGTAGATACATGTATAACTGACTCACTTTTCTGTACAGAAGAAACTAACACAACATTGTAAATCAACTATACTTCAATAAAAAATTTAATTTTTTTAAAAAAAGGAATTAAGGGATAATCACTATGGTTTGTTGGGCTGAGATCAACTGATAACTTGAAGACTTCCTTGCAACTTCCTATCAAACTGAAACTTGCTTTGAGGGGAATAATCATTGGTGGTTAGAAAATTTTTAAAAGGAGACAGAAAAGAACAGAATTAAAATATGACTAACAATAACATATACATCTAAGTATGCATACAAAGTATTCTAAAAACTTCTGCTCTAGTGACACTAGTATTGTTACACAAAAGCGAAGAGATATAATAAAAATATATCCATCACAATTGCTGTTAACTTCAATTGTTCATATTTGATGGTCTTCCCTGGTGGCTCAGAGGTTAAAGCGTCTGCCTGCAATGCGGGAGACCTGGGTTCGATCCCTGGGTTGGGAAGGTCTCCAAGAGAAGGAAACGGCAACCCACTCCAGTATTCTTGCCTGGAGAATCCCCTGGACGGAGGAACCTGGTGGGCTACAGTCCACAGGGTCACAAAGAGTCGGACACGACTGAGCAACTTCACTCACTCCACTCACTCCTCATGATAAAACAATCAAAACACAAATAGAAAGTACGGGCTTCCCTGGTGGCTCAGTTGATCAAGAATTCAACCACAATGCAGCAGACCCAGGTTCAGTCCCTGGGTTGGGAAGATGCTCTGCAGACGGCACTGGCTACCCACTCCAGTATTCTGGTCTGCAGAATTCCATGGACAGAGCAGCCTGGCAGGCTACAGTCCATGGAGTTGCAAAAAGTCAGACCCGACTCAGTGCCTTTTACTTTTTCCAACAGAAAATACAAATATAATGATTAGAATGACTTCATTAAGTAAAATAGAGAACATCAAAAACATTAATTCAGATAGTTTCTACCACTGACCCTGAATAAAGTCTATTTAAAGAAATGCAGACAAAGACTGATATCTCTTTTAGGATCTATCTTGTCAACTTTCTTACAATATTGTCTCCACTACAGGAGGGGCTTTCCTGGTGACTCAGACGGTAAAAAATCTGCCTGCAATGCCAAACCCAGGTTCAATCCCTAGGTTGGGAATATCCCCTGGAGAAGTGAATGGCTACCCACTCCAGTATTCTTGCCTGGAAAATTCCACGGACAGAGAAGCCTGGTGGGCTACAGTACATGGAGTCGCAAAGAAGACACAACTGAGAGACTAACACTTTCCACTACTGGAAGAATAGCGGAGAAACTGAAGGGAAATTAGACTAGCAAATAGCAAGAATATTTATGGAAAAATTACTGGGGCAAGAAAAATTTAAAATGAGAATGTATTCTTGGAAAGTGTCAAGTATAATTTAATTAGACTTAGAGAAACAAGTCCATCCACTCCACTTTTTCCAAAACAGAATCTAAGTATTCCTAATAGTATAGCACAGTATAGTTTCTCTAGTATTAAGATTATACCTGTTTCTTCAATAATGTAAAGGTTTTACTCTTTTGTAGTATTATTTTCAAGCACAAATCATAATATAAGTATTTCCTGATAGTTGCACACACACCCAAAATTAGCCAATGGCACAACTTGTGTCTGGTTACTAAAAGATGATAAAGCTTTTACTATTTATTTAAAGCATCCATGCTATAGGCACTGTTAAATGAAGCTATAAATTACAAGGGAGAGTTTCTAATGAACTATAACAACAGATTACACAGCTGTGCTTAGCTGTCCAAGGCCATTTATTAAGTTAAAACACAGTGCAACACTATTATCACATCCAGATGTGATGAAGGCCCAGACTTCCCACAAAACACGAATATCTCTGTACTAAAAAGAGGACATCAAGACATATACCTAAATAATTTCCCTTAATGACCAGCAAAATAAAGAAATTCCGGAGACTCATCTTAAATTTCGAGCAGTTGAATGTATTCACACCTTTCATAGATCCCACTGTTCTGTCCATTTGATGCTTTGATAGCTTCATCAGTATACATTCTATTATGGATATGTCAAGAGACCTAACATCAAATATGCAAATATATATATGGTGGTGGTGGTTGGTGGTTTAGTCACCAAGTCGTGTCCAAACCTTGCGACCCCATGGACTGTAGCTACCCAGGCCCCTCTGCCCATGGGATTCTCCAGGCAAGAATACTGGAGTGGGTTGCCATTTCCTTCTCCTGATGCTGGAATGGATTGGGGGCAGGAGGAGAAGGGGACGACAGAGGATCAGATGGCTGGATGGCATCACTGACTCGATGAATGCGAGTCTGAGTGAACTCCGGGAGTTGGTGATGGACAGGGAGGCCTGACGTGCTGCGATTCATGGGGTCGCAAAGAGTTGGACACGACTGAGCGACTAAACTGAACTGAACTGAACTGATCTGAACTGATACATACATATATATATACACACACACATATCCATTAAGTGTAAAAACTGGCCACCTTCAGATTTTCATCATCATCATCATTCTTTGCACAATTAATGATGTTTTTCAAAGCACTTATATATTTACTACTTCACTTGAACCTCAAAGACTGTGTAAAGTATGTGGTGAAAATACACTATAGTAAAGATTAAGATTCTGAGGCATAGGAGTCAAGTGATTTGTCTGAAATCATATTATATGCTAACATCTTTTTATTTTTAAACATCCTTAAATGCTTTCATTTAGATATTTTATTACCTTATTAAAATCATATTGTAACTAAAATCTATTACATAAATCAGCAAGTATTTATCAGTCAACTTCTATAGGCAAGTCTTCCATTCATGCATAACTGTTGTTATAACTAATTTGTGAAATGACAGGGGTAATATTAGAAATATTTAACAAATGACACAGAAGGTACCAATCAAAGAAAATAAACACTGAACAAAGCGAAACACATCACCTAACTTTTACCAAGGGATATCAGCTACGTTATCGGCCCTGACATGGAATGATCTATGCAATTTGACTTGATATCAAAGTATAAATCATCAAGTCTACCTGGCCTAAAATGCTAGACAATTATCCAAAGATTTTTTAGAACATGTAGAAAATTCTAGTAGCATGTGACACAAAATTAAATAAACTACAAATGTAAAACAAACAAACAAACAAACAAAAAACCCTTGGTGACAATACTCAGAGATATAAAATCATCACCACCAAAATTAGTTGTAATACCTTTAAACATTTTAATCTCTTCATGTATAGCCAAATATACTTAATTTTATTAAAAAGCATAAGGGGGATTTTGAACATGCTGCATGCTAAGTTGCTTCAGTTGTGTCTGACTCTTTGTGACCCTATGGACTACAGCCCACTAGGCTTCTCTGTTCAAGCAATTCTCCAGGCAAGAATACTGGAGTGGGTTGCCATGCCCTCCTTCAAGGGATCTTCCCGACCCAGGGATAGAACCCATGTCTCCTATGTGTCCTGCATTGGCAGGCAGGTTCTTTACTAGCACCATTTGCCTATTTTGGAAATTTCATATAAATGGACTCACACAGTATGTGGACTTCTGTGTCAGACAGCTTACATTTAGCACAGTGTTCTTATGTTGTATCCTTGTTGTAGCTTGTACCAGTATGTCGTTTCTTTTTACGGCTAAATACTACTCTATTGTACACGTATACCACTCTACTGTACATGTATACCACTCTATTGTACACGTATACCACTCTATTGTATACATATACCCATTAGGGCTTCCCTTATGGCTCAGCTGGTAAAGAATCTGCCAGCAATGTAGGAGACACACATATCCATCCACAATCTGCCCAATATACTGGGTTCAGCCCCTGGGTTGGGAAGATCTCCTGCAGAAGGGAAAGGCTACCCATTCTAGTATTTTGGCTGGAGAATTCCATGGAGTCACAGAGTCAGACATGACTGAGCGAATTTCACTTTCACAGTTTTGTTTATCCATTTATCAGTTGATGGAGACTTAAGCGTCTTCCACTTTTCAACTATAATGAATAATGCTGATAAGAACACTGTGTACAAGTTTTATGTGAACATATATATGCTTTCAATTCTCTTCCACTTCAGAGTGTAACTATTGGTTCTCTTTTTATTTTTATTTTTGGCTTTTTCATCTTCACAAGATTACATATTGTATTAGTTTTATCAAAGAGCCAGCTTTAAGATTGATTTTTATTATGTTTTGTTTGGCATTTCATTAATTTCATATTCAAAAAATTAAGTTGCTTTTCTTCTCTTATTTTAGTGTTTATTCTACTTTCTTAAAGTTCCTACATAATCCTTTATTTTCCAGCTTTCTTAATAATGAAGGGATTTAAAGCTATCAACTCTCCTCTGACAGCTTCTTCAGATGTTTTCAACAGCTTTCTACATATTCTTCTTTTCACTGTTTTCCAAACTGTTTTCTTGTTCACTGTTTTCTTGTTTCTTTATCCAAGAGTTATATAGGGGTATTTTCTTTAATTTCTAAATAATAATTTTGTCACTTTATAGAAACTTCTAAAATTCTAATTATACTAACTTATAATCAGAGAATGTCCTTGCAAAATCTCTTTCTAAAATTTATAGTTTTCTTTGTCTCTAAGCACAGAGATATTTAAAAATATTTAAAGAAGGGAATGGCAAACCACTTCAGTATTCATGCCTTGAGAACCCCATGAACAGTATGAAAAGGCAAAAAGATTGGACACTGAAAGATGAACTGAAAGATGAACTCCCCAGTTTGGTAGGTGCCCAATATACTACTGGAGATCAGTGGAGAAATAACTCCAGAAAGAATGAAGGGATGCAGCTAAAGCAAAAACACCCAGTTGTGGATGGGACTAGTGATAGAAGCAAAGTTCGATGCTGTAAAGAGCAATATTGCATAGGAACCTGGAATGTCAGGTTGATGAATCAAGGCAAATTGGAAGTGGTCAAACAGGAGATGACAAGAGTGAACATCAACATTCAAGGAATCAGCGAACTAAGATGGACTGGAATGGGTGAATTTAACTCAGATGACCATTGTATCTACTACTGTGGGCAGGAATCCCTTAGAAGAAATGGAGTAGCCATCATAGTCAACAAGAGTCTGAAATGCAGTACTTGGATGCAATCTCAAAAACGACAGAATAACCTCTGCTCGTTTCCAAAGCAAACCATTCAAAATCATGGTAATGCAAGTCTATGCACCAACCAGTAATGCTGAAGAAGCTGAAGTTGAATGGTTCTATGAAGACCTACAAGACCTTCTAGAACTAACACCCCAAAAAGATGTCCTTTTCATTATAGGGCACTGGAATGCAAAAGTAGAAAGTCAAGAAACACCTGGAGCAACAGGCAAATTTGGCCTTACAAAATGAAGCAGGGCAAAGGCTAATAGAGTTCTGCCAGGAGAATGGGCTGGTCATAGCAAACACCTTCCTCCAATAACACAAGAGAAGACTCTACACATGGACATCACTAGATGGAAGACACCGAAATCAGATTGATTATATTCTTTGCAGCCAGAGATGGAGAAGCTCTACAGAGTCAGCAAAAACAAGACCAAGAGCTCACTGTGGCTCAGATCATGAACTCCTTATTGCCAAATTCAGACTAAAATTGAAGAAAGTGGAGAAAAACACTAGACCATTCAGGTATAACCTAAATCAAATCCCTTATGACTATACAGTGGAAGTGAGACATAGATTTAAGGGACTAGATCTGACAGACAGAGTGCCTGATGAACTATGGACAGAGGTTCGTGACAGGAGAACCTCCTGTCAGGAGACAGGAATCAAGACCATCCCCAAGAAAAAGAAATGCAAAAAAGCAAAATGGCTGTCTGAGGAGGCCTTAAAAATAGCTGTGAAAAGAAGGGAAGTGAAAAGCAAAGGAGAAAAGGAAAGATATACCCATTTGAATGCAGAGTTCCAAAGAATACAAGGAGATAAAAGAAAGCTTTCCTCGGTGATCAGTGCAAAGAAATAGTGGAAAACAACCAAATGGAAAAGACTAGAGATCTCTTCAAGAAAATTAGAGATACCAAGGGAACATTTTACATAAAGATGGGCTCAATAAAGGACAGAAATGGTAGGGACCTAACAGAAGCAGAAGATATTAAGAAGTGGTGGCAAGAATACATAGAACTGTACAGAAAAATCTTCATGACCCAGATAATCATGACAGTGTGATCACTCACCTAGAGCCAGACATCAGGAGTGTGAAGTCAAGTGGGCTTTACAAAGCATCACTATGAACAAAGCTAGTGGAGGTGATGCAACTCCAGTTGAGCTATTTCAAATTCTGAAAGATGATGCTGTGAAAGCGCTGAACTCAATATGCCAACAAATTTGGAAAACTCAGCAGTGGCCACAGGACTGGAAAAGGTCAGTTTTCATCCCAATCCCAAAGAAAGACAATGTCAAACAATGCTCAAACTACCGCACAATTGCACTCATCGCACACGCTAGTATGGAGAAGGCAATGGCAACCCACTCCAGTACTCTTGCCTGGAAAATCCCATGGATGGAGGAGCCCGGTAGGCTGCAGAAAATGGGGTCACAAGTTGGGCACAATGGAGCGACTTCACTTTCACTTTTCATGCGTTTGAAAAGGAAACGGCAACCCACTCCAGTGTTCTTGCCTGGAGAATCCCAGGGATGGGGGAGCCTGGTGGACTGCCGTCTATGGGGTCGCACAGAGTTGGACACGAGCAAAGCGACTTAGCAGCAGCAGCACACACTAGTAAAGTAATGCTTAAAATTCTCCAAGCCAAGCTTCAGCAATACGTGAACCATGAAATTCCAGATGTTAGAGCTGGTTTTAGAAAAGGCAGAGGAACCAGAGATCAAATTGCCAACATCCGCTAGATCATCAAAAAAGCAAGAGAGTTCCAGAAAAACATCTATTTCTGCTTTATTGACTATGCCAAAGCCTTTGACTGTGTGGATGACAATAAACTGTGGAAAATTCTGAAAGAGATGGGAATACCAGACCACCTGACCTGCCTCTTGAGAAACCTGCATGCAGGTCAGGAAGCAACACTTAGAACTGGACATGGAACAACAGACTGGTTCCAAACAGGAAAAGGAGAACATCAAGGCTGTATACTGTCACCCTGCTTATTTAACTTATATGCAGAGTACATCATGAGAAACGCTGGGCTGGATGAAGCACAAGCTGGAATCAAGATTGCCAAGAGAAATATCAATAACCTCAGACATGCAGATGACACCACCCTTATGGCAGAAAGCAAAGAAGAACTAAAGAGCCTCTTGATGAAAGTGAAAGAGGAGGGTGAAAAAGTTGGCTTAAATCTCAACATTCAGAAAACTAATATTATGGCATCTGGTCCCATCACTTCATGGCAAATAGATGGGGAAACAGTGGAAACAGTGGCTGACTTTTTTTTCTGGGCTCCAAAATCACTGCAGATGGTGACTGTAGCCATGAAATTGAAAGATGCTTATTCCTTGGAAGGAAAAGTTATGACCAACCTAGACAACATATTAAAAAGCAGAGACATTACTTTGCCAACAAAGGTCCGTCTAGTCAAGGGTATGGTTTTTCCGGTGGTCATGGATGGATGTGAATGTTGGAGTATAAAGAAAGCTGAGAGCAGAAGAATTGATGCTTCTGAACTGTGGTGTTGGAGCAGACTCTTGAGAGTCCCTTGGACTGCAAGGAGATCCAACCAGTCCATCCTAAAGGAGATTAGTCCTGGGTGTTCATTGGAAGGACTGATGCTGAAGCTGAAACTCCAATACTTTGGCCACCTGATGCAAAGAGCCGACTCATTTGAAAAGACCATGATGCTGGGAAAGATTGAGGGCAGGAGGAGAAGGGGACGACAGAGGACGAGATGGTTGGATGGCATCACTGACTCAAAGGATATGGGTTTAGGTGGACTCTGGGAGTTGGTGATGGACAGGGAGGCCTGGCATGCTGCGGTTCATGGGGTCACAAAGAGTTGGACGTGACTGAACTGAACTGAACTGAAAGAATATCATATTCTATAAATATATTGTTTCAGAGTTATATTATTCCATTTCTCTTGTTGTTCACAGATGTTTAACAGAGATGGCTAGATCTTTCCAATAGTTTTTACTGTACGTATTTATCTACTATAAATAAATGTGCTCTATACATATTTATGTGGTTATTTTCTTCATGAACTATGCCTTTTATCATTATAGTGCCCCTTTTGATAACAATGCTGTCAACTTACATTTTCCTATTTCCCTTTTGTTTGAATTTGTGATATTTTTTATGTTCACCACTTTACAAACAACATTTCTTTATAATTTTGACATAGACGGAGGAGCCTGGTGGGCTGCAGTCCATGGGGTCACTAAGAGTTGGACACGACTGAGCAACTTCACTTTCACTTTTCACTTTCATGCATTGGAGAAGGAAATGGCAACCCACTCCAGTGTTCTTGCCTGGAGAATCCCAGGGACAGTGGAACCTGATGGGTTGCCGTCTATGGGGTCACAGAGTCGGACACGACTGAAATGACTTAGCAGCAGCAGCAGCAGGTATTCTTTTAATAAAATCTGAGTGGTTTATTTTTTAAATTCAATCTAACATCTTTTTTAATGGAAGAATTTAGTCTATTACATTAAATATAATAATGTGCTTAATATTATATCTTCCAGTTATATTTGTTGCGTACCCTGCATTATTTTTCTCTTATTTCCCTTTTCTGGATTTTTTTTTTTTGCTTAAACAAGTGGCTCTGCATTCTTTTTTCCTTGCTGCTAGGAAAGTTCTAAAGGATGTTCTATCATGCTAATCTTCCCTTTCTCTACTCTAAGGAAGAGGTTCTATTCCCCAACTGTTTCTCATAAATAACATGTTCAGGATATCCTCATTTTTCTTCCTCTTCGTTTCCTTTCTTCTTATCTCCTACCACTCATTTTCACCCTCTTTTACATTTCTGTTTACTCCCTCCATCAACTAAGTTTTGATCAGTTTAGCATATTAAAAATTTTTATATAAATATGCTTATTTCAAAAGCCTGAAATTGTCTGTTTCATTACTACTATCTAGTAATTCCCAAGAAGGGTAACCATCAAACAATTGCACTCATTTCCCTTCCTAGTAAGGTCATGCTTAAAACCTTGCAAGCTAAGCTTCAGCATTATGAAAACCAAGAATTTCCTGAAGTTCAACCTAGGTTTAGAAAAGGCAGAGGAAACAAGAGCTCAAATTGCCAACATTCGCTGGCATATTCGATCATAGAGAAAGGAAGCGAATTTCTGAAAAACATCTACCTCTGTTTCATCAACTACACTAAAGCCTTTGACTGTGTGGATCATAACAAACTGTGGAAAGCTCTTAAAGAGATGGGGATACCAGACCATCTTACTTATCTCCTGAGAATCTAATGTGGGTCAAGAAGCAACGGTTAGAACCCTTTATGAACAACTGATTGGTTCAGAATTGAGGTGTATGACAGGGCTGTCTGTTGTCACCCTGTTTATTTAAACTATACGCTGAGCACATGATGAGAAATGCTGGGCTGGATGAATTACAAGCTGGAATCAAGATAGGCAGGAGAAACATCAACAAGCTCAGATGTGCAGATGATACCACGCTAATGGCAGAAAGTGAAGAGGAACTAAAGAGCCTTTTGATGAAGGTGAAGGACGAGAGAGAAAAAGCTAGCTTAAAATACTAAAAAAACTAAGATTATGGTATCCAGCCCCATTACTCCACGGCAAATAAAAGGGGGAAAGGTGGAAGTAGTGACAGATTTTCTCTTCTTGGGCTCTAAAATCACTTCAGATGGTGACTGCAGCCATGAAATCAGAAGACAACTGCTTCTTGGCAGGAAAACTAGGACAAACCTAGACAATTTGTTGAAAAGCAGAGACATTACTCTGCCAACAAAGGTCCGTATAGTCAAGGCTATGATCTTCCCAGTGGTCACGTACGGTTGTAAAGCTGCATCGTAAAGGCAGAATGCCAAAGAACTGATGTCTTTGAACTGTGGTGCTGGAGAAGACTCCTGAAAGTCCTTTAGAGAGCAAGATCTAACCAGTCAATCTTAAGGGAGATCAACCCTGAATATTCACTGGAAGAACTGATGCTGAAGCTCAGTATTTTGGTCACCTGATACAACTGCCAACTCACTGGAAAAGTCCCTGATGCTGGGAAAGATAGAGGGAGAAGAGGGTGTCAGCAGATGAGATGGCTGGATGGCATCACTGATGCAATGGACATGAACTTGGGCAAACTTCGGGAGATGGTGAGGGACAAAGAGGCCTGGAGTGCTGCATGCCATGGGGTCATGGAGTCAGACACAACTGGGAGACTGAGCAACGACAAGCCATCTATCTGTATCTCTTAATGAAATTATACACACAACACACACACACACAATTGTAAATAAATGTTCATTATTCACCACTATTTCTTTTGCTTTTCATCTGGAAATCTATGCCCTGGTTTATTTGTTGTTTGCTTATAATTTATTCTCAGGTCTTGCATAAGGAATAATAATCCTATGTTCTGAGTTTTGGTTTTCCCTAAATGTATTTCTTTCACCTTGACTAGCAAATAACAACTTTCTGGCCACTGAAATTCTTGACTTGTAGTCATTTTCCTTTTGCAGTCCATTAATGTCATTCTTTGGAAGGAATGATGCTAAAGCTGAAACTCCAGTACTTTGGACACCTCATGCGAAGAGTTGACTCATTGGAAAAGACTCTGATGCTGGGAGGGATTGGGGGCAGGAGGAGAAGGGGACGACAAAGGATGAGATGGCTGGATGGCATCATTGGCTTGATGGACATGAGTTTGAGTGAACTCCAGGAGTTGGCAATGGACAGGGAGGCCTGGAGTGCTGCAACTCATTGGGTCGCAAAGAGTCAGATATGACTGAGCGACTGAACTGACTGAACTGAACTGAATGTCACTCCACTATCTTCTTGCTTCCTATGTTAGAGATATGAAGTTCTATGATACTTTAATATTTTACCCCTGTATAGGAGAAACTTGTTCTTTCTACTTGGGAGTTTAGTTTCAATTTATTTTTAGAGTTCAGAACCTTTATCAGGACATGCCTAAGTGAGCCTTGTCTTTCAATCAAGACCGTAAATCAATAAACCCTTTCAATTCACAGACTCTGATATTTCTTAAACACAAAGAAATTTTCTTCTATTATTTATTTATACCTCTCCTCTTTCTGTTCTTATTTCTCCCTCTGTAATTCCTACTATTCACATTTTGATTTCTAAACTATCCTCCAAGACTCATCCTTGGGGTCTCATCAAGATTTTCATCATGTTTTATTTTTGTGCTATGTACTTTGGTATCTCATACTTGGTCTTTCGGTTCACTGATTCACATTTCAACAGTGATCACGTTCTCTTCTGATTTTTCCATCAAATAGCTCAACTGAGATATGTTTGTCTTAGTATCTGAAATTCTTCTTTGTTCTGTATTTGTATTTCCTTAAGTGCTCTTGTTATATTTCAAATTTGAGGTTTCATTTATTTTTGCCAACATTACTAGTTGCTTAGAGTAGGTACTGTTAATTTTCCTGCCTGATCTTCCTCTCTCCCTTACCATTGCTGCTGCTGCTGCTAAGTCGCTTCAGTCGTGTCTGACTCTGTGAGACCCCATAGACGGCAGCCCACCAGGCTCCCCAGTCCCTGGGATTCTCCAGGCAAGAACACTGGAGTGGGTCGCCATTTCCTTCTCCAATGCATGAAAGTGAAAAGTGAAAGTGAAGACGCTCAGTCGTATCTGACTCTTAGCGACCCCATGGACTGCAGCCTACCTGCCTCCTCTGTCCATGGGATTTTCCAGGCAAGAGTACTGGAGTGGGGTGCATTAGGGCCTTTTAAAAGGTTTGTTATTTTTTATTGATATCTCACTGGAGCTCTGGTTTGGTTGTTGGAGTATCCTAAATGGCATAAGTGTTAACACTTGGAGAAAAGAAATGTAGATAGTCTACCAATTCCCTGCCAGGTCATGAGGAGGTAGATCACTGTTGCCTTATTTCTGAATTTTCTTTCAGCCTCAGGGACAGAGAAAACTCAGCCAGTGCATTCAGCTACTTGGACTTTTTAGATAGCTGGAGAGACTTGGATATATAAAACAGGCAAAAATTAACCTTTTCTCATTGTGGTTCACACCCTCTGAAGCCCAAACTCTTGGTTACAGTGTCTACTGTTTCCTGATCTTTATCCCTGAACTCCAGTACTGTTCTCTAGTTGCTTGCCCAGCTGAAGGAAGAAAACCCTCAAAGCAGTTTTTCTGTCCCAGGTGTCATGGCAATTGTTCACAGATCTCAGCAGTGATTTGATACCAAAAGTCAGGAATTGGAAGTGAAGGAGAAGATTGCCATACCTAGGTCAAGTTGTTTTCTGAATCCTTAATTTTAAAAATATTGGTGGCAGGGGGTGGGGGGCACATATGAACCTGGAGTTATCTGGGACTTTGTTATAATTATTCCCAAGAATCAATACTTCCCTCACAAAGTATACTCTTGAATATATAAAAATGGCAATAAGCTCTCTTTATGTTCTTAGGTACAAATTCCAAAAAAACACTACAGCTATTAATCATTTGAAGTACACTTTAATGAAATCCCAGTTTTAATTATTCTAGGACATAATTATCTTTTGTTTCGGAAACAACTTCAAATCTACGTGCTGCTGTTTCAGTTAGTAGAAAGACAAACTACAACTTCGGCCAGTCATGCTAAGTTTCCTACTGTCTAACTAGCAAGTCTTATAAACAAGAAAAAGCAGATCAGTTGTTATACAGGAATTAAACATCCATCCTACACAGTGGCTTATATGATACTACCCTCCATATTTTTCATAGCCCAATTACCTTTTTTGCTTTTTAGGAGAGCTAAGGATATAATATCAAGAACATTAAAGTGTTTCACTGGACTAGACTTCTAAACATAATAAGGTAAAATAATCTAAAGCTCTGTTTTATAGGTGTGTGAAATTTTATGAACTTATTTTAAGAATTAGGAAGCTCATATAAAATGCTAAAAATCTCATTACAATCTATTAAGTGTAAAAAAATACTCTGGACTGTTTGTTCTACTATCCAGATAGGAATCATATAGGATATGAAATTTGGATTTCATCCTTGAATCACTAGGTAATGTAATTCTGTGTACTCTATTCAATACAATATCCTGAATTGATTGTAGTAGATTTGCTTTACCATTGATGGGCCATATCTGATATATTTCTTTTCTGAATCATGGTAAATATAATTTTTTATTGCAACTTCTGCCATGACAGAATTTCATTAAGTATCTAAAATGATAGAAAAGCATGAGCATGTGTAAAAATATTTGGGTCTTAGAAAAGTACAGAGAAAGCCTATATTAGGTAATAACAACTGGAACAATGCTAAATTTGAACCAGTCAACAGAAAATAAGGAATGATAGTCTGGTAAGCAAGGATCAAGGTAATCTTTCAGGAAAGTTACGAACAGTCTCATCAACCCTGAATCCTCCAACGTGCCAGAGACTGTGCTAAGCACTAAGGCTTCACAGATTAATAAAATATGGTATTGCCCTTAAGGATCTGCAGTTCAGTGTAGTATAAATCTGAATGCTATCTTTCCAGGTGATGAATGTCAAAGAATGGACGCACCCAATTCTGCATAATACAATTGATCATTACACAAATAATAGAAACAGAGGTATATACGACATGAAATTACAGAAAAAGAACCACCATTTATTTTGGGGTTTTACACACTCTGGCAATTCACTTTATAACAACTGCTGAAATACCTGAATCAGAAAGGTCTGGAATCCCGTTCATTTTCAGCTCAAATCACCCCTTCATCATACTATTGTCTTGTTCTCAAACCTTTGCTAGAAGAAAAATTACCAAGAGGCTGAATTTTCAAAGGTATTTCTCTAAGGGTCAGATATATAAAGGGAAAGTAAGATGCAAACAACACAGCTGTTGAAAAGACTAGGTACTACAGCATGTCAGAAGAACAGAACAAAAGAGTACCAATGACAATAAACTTGAAGGGGAAAGATGTCACACGTAAACTGAATGTTGATTATCTTTCTAACTTCACAGTATATTGTGTTAGAAACATACAAATGTATATTGTAGTGTATTTTTTAATGTACTAGAAATGAGAGTAGTCTGAAGAATATATCAGAGATATTGTCATAAGGAAAACTAAAGACACATAAGTGATAGTGTAGCTCTTCCATTATTCATTGAGTCTGCCCCACCATATATATGTAATATAGCTCAACAATGAATATTACCTCTTAAAAACTTTTGAAGTCTCCAGTACCTTGTAGAAAAAGGGTGACTATGCATTCAGGTATACCTATCCGTATTTGGTTTGACATCATTAAAATTATTTTAAATTTAAAAAAATCACTTTAAAAGTTTATGTAATTCCCTTTTCATTAACTCATATGGGCAATCATAAATATAATCCAAACTCATGTATATTAACTTTGCCTTCACTGATCATTTGAACCTATTACTCCAATAGAAATGCATTCATCCTATCAAATAAAATTGAACCTTTCTTTTGGTATAGCAACAAATGAAGGAAAAGTTACTGTTACTTAGAGGAGTCTAGACTCTATTCCACCTTAAGTCTGCTAGAGCCAGGCTCCATGACTATGGGAAGAGGAGACATCATAAGCTAAATTACAAAGTGAAATGAAGTAAAATTAGGCTATAATTTAATTTGTTTTACTCATCAAATTCTCAGCAAAGCTAACAGGTGTTTTCTTATATTTAAAAACTGGACGGCAGACAAAAACTTGTACTATAAATGCCCTTCAGAAATAGTGATTTCAGAATTGAGGGGCACATGGTAGGTACTCAATAAATGACAGCTATTCTCAGATTTACCATATAGGCTTTTGTGCTAAATTGCATTTCTTGGTAATGCATCTAAATTTACTGGCTAATTTTAAGTTAGTATCAATGATCATGCTTTTTATGCCAAAACCATAGCAGCCTTTGTATCCCAAACTCTAGGTGGCTCCTATTTAAGCCAGTTGTTGGCTCTGAAACAACTACAGGGGTTCAAACAACAAAAACACGGGTGCCTTCCAAAGTCAGTAGGATTGACCAAAGTTTTCAATATATTGTTTCTATTCTGCGTCATCCTTATTTTTCTGTATGATCCCAGTTCTTGGTTCCTCAACCTGTTCGATTTAGGTCTCCTTTTTGACCTCTGCCTTCCCAGTACTCCCAGTGTCTAATGCTCCCTTGACCTGCTCCTACTCATTTTCTTCCATCTGCTTTAATATGTTACCCAGCTCCAATGCTGCATCCAAACAAATCAGGCAGCAGCCACCCGGTCCATCCACTGTTAAAACCTTCAGACAAACTCCCTCTCAGGATCTGTACTTCTAGACTGAAAAGTTAATTTAAAAACAAACTTTGGCACAGCAAACATTCCTCCCACTTACAGCTCTTTCACATTGTGCCCTTCTCCAGAACCTTCTCCAAATCCACTATGTCCTTCTTGAAATAAAATTACCAGTACTAATCAGGGTTGGTATTCAGTGAAAATGGTCCCATAAGAGGCATGATGAAGAGTGATTAAGACCTTAGATTTTCTGGAGTTGGACTTGAGTTTGCATTTCCAGCTGTTATATTCTGTGACTTTTAAGAAGTTACTTAACCTTCCTGAGCTTTAGTTTATCTTTAAAAATGACATAATAACAGTGTCTCTCTCAAAATATGTAGATATAACCAACGTCTGGTACAGAATAAGTGCTCATAAATGTTGGCTACTGTAGTTGTTATTGTTATCATTGTTTAGTACAAGAACAGAATATATTTTGTTTTCTTCTCACTATGCTTACAATCAATAAGCTTGCTAGTATTTTTGGTACCAATGCCATTAGGAAAGGGTCTACATTAATTCCTCAGTACATGGGCTGGGTTTCAGTTAACTTCTATTCTAAAATAAGCCTCCTTTCTAAATCTCTCTCTTATTTTTCCCCCTTATTTGCATGCATTGAAGTACTCATAGCACCTTTTCTGCACTATGGTTGATTTAGTTTTTTTCATTTCTCCCAAATAGCTTGGGTGTTCATTTGCGTCAGTTGTGTCTAACTCTTTGCAACCCTATGTAGCCCGCCAGGCTCCTATCTGTCCAGGGGATTCTCCAGGCAAGAATACTAGAGTGGGTTGCCATGCCCTCCTCCAAGAGACTTCCCAACCCAAGATTGAACCCGCATCTCCTGGGTCTCCTGCACTGTAGGTGGATTCTTTACTGCTGAGCTACTGGGGAAGCACCCCCAAATAGCTTAGCATTGCCTAACACATTGTTGAGTTTATTGTATAGTCTGTCTATTAGGTAATTTATAAAATGTTAAGAGCAGTACCAAGAATATCAAGAGTTATGGATAGGTGTATGAGAGGGAGACAAACCAAAGATTATATAGCTTTCTCCAGATAGCTGCTTCCATTTGTGAACAGGTAAAGGGTTTGATGGTTTTGAGCCTCTCACTAACACTCAGACCAGCCAAAGGAGTATGAGTCAATCAAAAAGAAACTGAGAATGAAATTCTAAATGAAAACTTTAAGGTCATCATTAAACAAATACCTACAAGTAGGTACACAAAAATTGTGTGCAATTTGTTTCTGTATATGACAGCACAATAGCTGCAAAGTCTTTTCTAACACAAGTCCTTCCCACTATTCTTCATCAAAATAGAGTCAACTTCCTTAGTCTATCTTACTGTCCTTCCTGTGTAAATCTATCCCTGGGTGGGTACAATGTAGAATCAAAGATCAAATACAACAGATAAGAATTACCAGTTTTATAAGGTCTATATGGCGATGGCCCCTCATACTCAGTTTATTTATGGTTTACTTTAAAATAGCACAAAAACCAAGTTAATCTTTCTTCAAATATATCTATCTATCCATATATTTTCCAGAATTAGAAAATGACTGAGATAATTTTCTGTTATTACCTTTCTCCACTTAAGCAACTTATGCAGAGTGAAATGCAAAGAATCATGTTTATAAATTATATTACCAATATATCTACTTGAGTGAAGATGAGCTGGTAAAAATTTACGTAAACTAATAGACTTATTAGTGAGCCTTAGTGAAGTAGCTCTGTCGTGTCCGACTCTTAGTGACCTCGTGCACTGTAGCCTACCAGCCTCCTCCGTCCATGGGATTCTCCAGGCAAGAATACTGGAATGGGTTGCCACTGCCTTCTCCAGGGGATCTTCCCAACCCAGGGATCAAACCTGGGTCTCCCGCATTGCAGGCAGACGCTTTAACCTCTGAGCCACCAGGGAAGCCCAGGCTTATTATAGTTACCAACTATAAAAGATTATCAGTACTTAATATTGCGGCTCTTAAACTTGTACTATTATATTTAAAAGCAAGCATCATTAAAATGAAACTTTTATCCAGGGCTGAAAGTAAAAGGCAAAGACACATATTTTACATATACTCTTTCCTGTGCCCCTCTGCACATCACATCTAGTCACTTTACCTGAAGATAAAGATTCAAGTATCAAAACACTACACTCACAGAACAGAGAGAGACCCTGAAGGTGAAGGAAGCGAAGGTAGAGATCCAAACAGATCATGCAACATGCCTAAGATCATACAACTAGTTGGCTGTAGCACTAGATCTAGAACAATCTTTCCAAACTCTACATCTGAAATTTCTGACAAAGTGCAGTAAAAAGAGAATTCAACGTAATATATAAGGGATCAGCCAATAAGTTAGATGTTGTCCCCTTAAGTTAAAAACTGTTGGACTTAATGACTTCTCACTTGATTTTATACTCCTGGAAAATAAAATAACATAAATCTGCAAAAACTGACCAGAAGTAATATCAATTACAAAGAAAATTTATACCCTTTCTTAAAACCATGTAAGAAATATTTTTAATGCCTAAAGGAAGTCAAAGATTTACTGGTTGTGTGTACATGTATAGTAGTGATGGGGTTTGTTTCATTTTGTACATTGTTTGAGGTTCCTTTTGTGATGTTAATTTGTATCCCCAAAATGGAAGTACAAAGAAAGCGAATTGCTGATAATTTATAAAGCATTGTTATATATAAGTAAATAAGTCTCTAGAAACAAAGGTCAGTAAGAAAATGGTTGCCAATAATTTCAAAACTAAAAATCTGAGGTTTTTTAAACGTTTGAATAATTGAAAATAATTATTGTTTAATATTATTTAAAACATTTTTTAAAAAGGTCAAAAGTAATTGAAAAAGAGATTAAAGCAGTCTACTTAATTCTCTAAACTGTGTGTGCATTTTTCCTGAAGTGTATATTCATGAGCTGACAGTAGAGACAGGCTGCCTGCTTTGTTTGACTATAGTTCTGTTTACCTCATACTGTCAAGAATGGATTTTGACACTCACAGTATTAATATTGCTATTTTTATTGATACAATTAGCACTGCTATAAATAATTCCTCGGCCTGGCATATCTAAGTATATCATTACAATCAGCAATATTGGGGCTTCTTTTTCTTACATGATACCTCAGAAACAGACTGCTGGATCAAACAACAATGGTGACTTCATGATGTGGAAGTTACGGGAAAAAAAAAAGTTGCCCTGTCAATAAAGACTACTGTTTTGTGTATGACTTCACTAAACAAACGAGTTTATATTTGTTTGAAACTAAACTTTCTCACCAATCTGCTGTTTCAATTTCACATCTCACCATATTGCACCTAAAACATGCAATCTGGATTCCTGTTGCTACTCTCCCCATCCCCCCCAATAGTTCAGGAATGGGTTTGAAATATGAAGCTTCAATATATAAAGCAAAAGAATTAAGACACCCAAAATTCAGAATGGGTGGGTGAAAATAAGTGTGCTTGAAGTCACTTGTATAATTGCCGATGGGTGGCCCACTTGTGAGCTTTTTGATCATTACACTGAAGCAAAATCAAAACATATTTTATCCTGCCTCGAGATCACATCAGCTGCAATAACCTTATCTAGACCTTGAATAGTTTGTTCATAAAACAAAGTGGGGTGACTGACCCAGTGCATACTCAACACAGAATATGAAGGCCAAAACAAAATGACAATAAAATTCAAAACAAGTTTGTGGAAATTTTAGGCTAGTATATTAAACCTTTCTTTGTTTCTATCACTTGACAGATGGTTAGCCTTTACACAGCCTAGTATCTCTGGCAAAGAAATGACTGTGTCTAGCCAATAACACCCCAAATTTTCACTTAAAATGCATTGTACACATACTTGCACTTACCTTTAAAATATGAATATTAATAGAATTAGTCATTATTTTATTTTTATTGAAATTTGTCAGATGTCAAGATTTTATCTTTTACTCTATGAAATACTTCTTTTTCAAACTTGCAACTATCTTATTATGTCAATCCAGGGTTAGAACAATTCTTCACTTCAGATTTCATTCATTTTACGTGCTGCTTAGTAATCATGCTTTGAAAAACTTCCTTGGGACTTCCCTGGCAATTCAGTGGTAAAGACTCCTTGCTTCCACTGTATGGGTTTGATCCCTGGTCAGGGAAATAAGACATAAAATCCCACAGGCCACGTGCACTGTATGGCCAAAACAAAGCAAAAAAGTTCCAAAAATAAATTTTAAGCCAAAATTAACACAAAATTTACTACGTTGTTACTCAGAGCAAAGTTTTGGTACGTAATAAAGTGTGTTCAACAAAATCACCTGGGAACTTTGAACGCCTACCACAAGGCAGGACTATAATTATATAGTACTGAAATAAATCTTTATTCAAAAACTGATCACATATAAATATATATTGACATGCACATAAACACACATTGATCAACTATCTTTACTAGAATTAGAAAAAGTTCCTAATTTTTAACATTCTATCAACCATTCTTTGCTTTCTAAAAAAGATTTCAGCTGAACAATACGCTCTATTAGTTACACTCTCTGCTTTTTGTCCTAAATCTTCCTATTGATAGCTTTCAGATTCTGCCAGGTCAGTATTCAAATAGCCACAGGCACTCTCAAAGTTCTCTAAAGTGTATTAACATGTACTCTTTCTGGAAGAGTTGATTACTGCTACAAATTAGCATAAAGATCTAGTGTAGGTATAGAAATTCAAGCTCTTCACAGCAGGGAACGGAAGAACTGGAGGTAGGATTGTGTAACTCATATTTGACTAACAAAATAAAATTCACTGTGTTAGAGAAAAATAAGAAAATCAGAACTTGTTATTTGAGAACTGTGAACCAGGTTTTGGAAAAGTGAGACACCCACTACTTGAAGTAACAAACTCACTGCTAAATCTACTCCCTTAACCAGGCACCAAGTTTCCTTCAATTAGAAACCTAGGATTTTTACACCTACAGACTAAATGATTAAAGTAATGCTAAAATCTTCTGTAATGTTCCTCTTGAATTACAAATGGGCTATTAAATCAGAGAAGTGCCAATCAAATGCTTTTGTAGTTTGAAAGAAAGGTTTAAATAACAAAGCATTTTTTTTTGCAGGCCTCTCTCTTTTTCTCTCTTTAAAGTCACCTATAAATTAATTACAACAAATTTCCATCTTCTCTTGATAAAAAACCACAACTGAAGAAAAGATTTAGGCACTTGATTTTTCAGACATATTCTTAAAACAAACTAAAAAAATTAAGATATTCTAGATTATGTTTTACCATAATTTGCCGACAAAAGCTCCATAGGAATTTCAGAGTAAATTCCAAGACACAGATTTTTTTAATATAAGGTAATATTTTATTTATTTCAAAGGCATGCTTAAAAATAAAACCCTATCTGTTAAAAAGATCTACTGAAATGTATGGAGAATGTTTCATGACAATAACAAAAGGTACAAATCAGCAATAAAGTACTGTAAGGTCTTCCTTGCTTATCATTGGCAGTTGATGAACACCTCCCTGATCCTTGAAATGAGAAAACAGCTAGGTTTTAAAGTTTCATACCAAAAAACCTTCTTTTAGCAATCTAAATACATGATGTGTATGCAACAGTACAATGAAAACTCCACCGGGGCAGAGAATTTTTTCTCTTGTTCACTGTTACATCCCAAGCATCTAGAACAGTGTCCAGAACAGTTAGATGAATTTAGATATCCATTTCATAAACAAATTATTTCAGAGAATAAGTTAGAACCCGTTAAGCTACACTTCTATATTCCAAATGTTTTGAAGAATCTCTTACCACTTATTGTAAAATATCTGGAATAAGTTGTAATTCATTTATAAATTTTAGATCCTTCTACAGGAACTTAGTTGTATCTTTTATTAATCTTCTGAAATGACCTAATTTTTTTCTGGGAATTCCAATTTGGTTGGAAAGTCTCCTGAAGACTCACTCTGTGTCTGTCAGTGGCTCAGTCGTCCAACTCTCTGCGACCCCACGGACTGTAGCCCACCAGGATCCTCTGTCCAAGGAATTCTCCAGGCAAGAATACTACAGTAGGTTGCCAGTCCCTTCTACAGGGGATCTTCCTGACCCAGGGATCGAACTTGGGTCTCCTGCACTGCAGGCAGATTCTTTACCATCTGAGCCACCAAGTAAGTCCCTGAAGACTGACTACTGAGATAAAAGTAATTCATTTAAAATGTCCCCCCACCTTGGACTTTATTCCTATATGGAGTAATCAAAATTATATTAATTTGACAACAAGAGTAGCTGGATATATGTGAACCTCAAAAACCTACTGACCGCTTCCGACGCTGGCATCACATTAACTAGCAGTTCTGAACAACGCCCCTCTTCCTCCCATCATACACACACCAAAACTATAACCCTCACATGTAAACTGTTCTTTCCTCTAGTAATCCATTTAAACTCATAGTCTTTCAGTAACCACTTCTAGTAGCTAGTATACAACATATTTTCTTGGTACAGCAGCAATTTAAAAATACTGGCACCTTAAATGAACTAAACAGGTAAGCACAAAAACTTCTTCCTAAAACTGGATAAAATTTGACAATTTTTAAACTTCTTTCTTCAGTCTGTTAAAACTGGGATC
The DNA here is from genome assembly GCF_042477335.2 of Ovis canadensis. Classification (NCBI taxonomy): domain Eukaryota; kingdom Metazoa; phylum Chordata; class Mammalia; order Artiodactyla; family Bovidae; genus Ovis; species Ovis canadensis. The sequence goes on from NC_091245.1 coordinate 183,117,350, forward strand.
TCACCATGAAAGGTCGTATTGCTTTGGAGGCTGTAGCCAGTTAACCTGTCACCTGATCTTCATAAGCAAATGGCCTTTATTCCCCTGGTCTATGAGATCTGATTTTACAAAGCCAAAAATACCCAACTGCTAAACTCACTGGGCAGCTAATTAAAGAAAACTCACTTTTTTTTCTTCTCATCTGTTTATTTGAGCACCATGTATTCTTAAGCCTTGACAGCTAAACAATGAGTAACATCAGCAGTTCAAGGACAACTTCAAAATTTCTCGACTACTCCCAAGAAGACACAGTGAACGGTATTACCATGTACTATATGTGCATCAACTTTGATACACTCTGATTAAGAATGACAAAGAGCAACAAGGGCATTAAAAAAAATAATGTAAATTGTTGCTGTGGTTCTTTCCTACAAACAAGGGAAATGCAGGACTTAGTCAAAATTGGATTGATCAAATTTATACGTGGGGGTGTGGTGGGGTGGAAGGGTTTAACTATTCCCAAGTGATAGCTAAGGGTGTATGGTATTAGGAGCAACAGATAAGAAAGTTAAGTCATTTATGAATTTGTTGCACGCATGCACAATTATAACTGATTATTTAATGTGTAAAGCTGGAGAAGTTTTTTTTACAAAACAGTCATTATAATTAATGTTTTAAAACTTTCAATACCAACAATAGTAACTTTAGAAAAGAGTTTGCTTGAAAACATTGTTCTCTGTTCATTTTCTTGGCTGAAATATACACATGACCACAGGATAAGAAAACTCCACTTGAGCAACATTTCGGTTTTTCTAATGCTAAGAAGCAGCTGAGACAATTTTCACATGTCTAGAACATTAACAAATTCAACTTATCTTGGGCCAATGCTGATTTCGAAGACAGTACTTAACCCACCGGCTGCTTCCAAATTACTTCCTGCTTCATTCAGATTTTTACTGGAGAACTGTCATCCTGCTACTGACCCCATTCAACTAGGCTGCCTTAAGAGATCAGCGGATTACCGCGCTAGGTAGGATAGCTGTACGCCATATTGTGTTTTCCGCTAATGTTTATAGTTTGTGTGCATAGCATATGTTTGTGCAAGTGTGTTTATCAATAGAACTTTTAGAAAATCCCTGCCTCCTGCCTCTTCAGCATCCTTAAAAAGGATAACAGCTTCAAGAGGGGCGGGGCGTGGGGCGGGTGGTGGGAAAAGACCAGAAAGCCACACGGATAGTAATGCATTAAACAGTGTAAAACAGTGCATTTCTTTAAAACTTTCAAAAAGCTTCCAACCATTTCTCTCGGCTATGGAAAACCGTGTTTTTTTTTTCTTTCTTTTTAATGTTTCCACGGGGACCCACAGGAGGAGAGAAAGAAGGAAAGGAGTGTCTTCCCTTCCCAAACCCCCTCCTCTAGAGTCGTAGCAGCGAAGCAGGCGGCGGCCGGTAGCTCGGGCGTCTGGAGGGGCGTCCAGCGGCTCTGGGGCCAGGACCCCTCCCGCCCCCCAGTTCTCAGAAGACGCTCCAGAGACCGCCAGAGCCACGGCAAGCGGGGGAGGGCGAGAAGGGAGGGGGCGGAAGACAAGCGGGCGCCTCTAGTAGCTCCTGAGCCCAGGCTAGTCCCCCTCAGCTCCTCTTCTTGGAAGCGGCAACTCCAGGCGCGGGGAATAGAGAGAAGAAGGCAGAAGACTCGTTTCCAGCTGCGGGACGCCCCGCCCGCTCCTAGGAGCCGGGACCCTCCCGCGCTCCCTCCCTCCGCGCGGGGTCGGGCGAGGCCGCCGCCGCAGCCCGGCGCGAGGAGGGGCGCCAAGAGAAGGGGGAGCGAGGCGGGGCGCCCGGGGGAAGGGGCGCGCGCTCTGCGGACCAACGGCCCGCGGGCTCGCCACTCTAACTCGCTCCCCCAACCCCACCCCGCGCCCCTCCTTTCCCGTCCCGCCGCCCCCAACTCCAAGCGCCTCACAGACGCCCCGTCCCCCACGGCTCGCACACACCCCTCCCGCCCGCCTCACAACAAATTAGAGTTTTTGGCGTTACCTCCTCGCGCTCTTTAATCTTCTTTCCTCAACTCCTAAACTTCCCCCCGCCCCTACTTCTTCGGCAGAAGGCCCACATTGGGCGCCTCACATCGCGAACCCTCTATCTTTTTCTACTATTGGATTGCCCTAATGCCACTCTTCGCTTCAATGAGCCAATAAGGATGGGACGCCCCTCGTGAGGTTGCCGCCCATAAACAAAATACACTCTTCCTCCTCCCCTTCACCTGTCCCCACCCCATCTGCCTCTTCCCTCATCTCTACCAGCTTCGATTGGACCAGGAGAAGCCCAATCCGCTATCCCAGACACACATTGGATTATGGAAACTTCGCTCAGAGAACTGTTAACAGATGATTGGTCGAGAGTCTTCCCACTTCCCACCCTCTGCCGCACCTTCGCCCACTCTGGAGAGGTCAGTCATATCTCGTTGTTCACTGATCCGAGAGTTAGGAGGCAATTGGTTGAGAGAGCCCGTCAGACTGGACTGGGGTGAGTCGTGATTGGTCAACACACACACAATCAAGTTTGGTTGTCTACTCCTCCCCCCCCTTTTTTCTCCACGCCCCCGCCCCCTCCCGACTGCTTTTACTTTCTACGCATTTCTATTTCCTCCTTTATTTATTTATTTGTGATAAACTTAAATGACCCGGCGACGGAGGCGGGACTCGAGGCGAGGCTGAGGATGACGAGCGACGGCCGGGGGCCAATTGCCGAGAGGGATGCCGGGTGAGGGGCAGCGGCGGTGGCCAGTGAGAGGCAGGTGTCTGGAGCGCGCTAGGCCTATGGAGCCGGGATGCCCCGGCGGAGGCGGCGGTTACCCGCTGTCTGGCGCGGCGAGCTGGCGGGGGAGCCGCAGGAGGGGAGGAGGGGGTGTCGCTGTCGCAGACAGCTGAGGCGGCTGGAGCGAAGCTGGATCCCGAGTGATGGGAGGGAAAGCAGGAGAGAAGGTCTGGGGAGGCGCTCGAGGCCCCGCTGAGTCCAGGCTTGGTTCCTGTGGAGTGGGGTGCAGGTTGCCAAGCCGGGAGGTCACCGGAGGCCGCTGAAGCAATGCCAGTGCTCAACGGGAAAATGTGTTCGTTCAGGAGGTTTGGAAAAAAGACTATGTGAAACAGTTTGGAGTAAGCCGCCCTTAATACAAATGAGGATATTATCCTAACGGGAAAAGCAGATTATGTTTCTTATTACTAAAAACCTGAAGTACCAACGACCCAACTGGAGCCCACAAAATTCAATATCCTGAGGGCTAGGAGGAACAAATAAAGCAACACGGAAAATTAAATGCGGTTCAGACGCTTCAATAAAACCTTCATCCTCATCCATTTGTCACTCAACATAGCACTCCCCAGAGCCAAATTCTTACCAAGTATTAGTTCTGTACTCAGGCATGGAGGAGTAAAAAATGAGTATTAAAGCCAGCAGGAGGCTTGGGGAAGGTTCCTAAAAAGGATTCCTAAAAAGGGCTAAGATGGGGGTTGGGGGCGGGGTGGAGGGCGCTTTTCACTAAACAAACACAAAAAAACCTGCAAAAATGAAAGTCGCTGTATTTAGGGAACTCATCACAAAATAAGGGACTTTATTAAAAATACCATGCTTACAAACAATACAGTGTATTTACAGCTTGAAAACTTTTCTAAGTAAGACATGTATTCGATGTGTCGTTTCTAGTAGACTCAGGTTTTCTGAATTTTCTCCTAGGCTTCCTTGGGTTATAGAGCATGCCATAAATAAAAAAAAAAATTCGTCATGAAACTTGTTAAAGATGATGAGGCAGACTTTATTCAGGACCATTGAGTTAGGTATAGATAGGATCATTGCAATCGAATTTTGCATGGGGGTAGAGAGATTGAGCTCGTTTGTGTTTAGAACTGTCAAGTGGGAACAAGGTGAGGGTCAGTGGCTGGAAAATTGCTGAGAGGGAAACGTTAGGGGTAAGGGAAATTTTGGCTAAACCAATCAAGCAGGATTCTTGCTGAAGACAGGCCAAGGTGATCAGACATCACCTTGGGAATGGTGGAAGATGAAGAACCTGATCATGTATTTAGGGTAATGCGGTGTGTGTCTGGAGAGTCATTGCTAAAACTATTTTGTGAGGAAGTGTACAAATAAATGCCTGGCTTTGGTTAATGCGATTTGGTATGATCTAAGCAAAATAAATAGGCCTTGGTGAAAAAAAAAAAAAAGTGTGCAAGGCTTTGCTTTCATAAATAACATTAGATCTATCTTTTGAAGAATATTTATACGAGGGTCTCAGAATCCACAAAATTACTGCATCAGATGTCAGCAGATTTAAAAACCAGTATACAAATTTCTATTGCATCTGGAAGCCAAAACATTTCAGAATTTATGTATAAAATCTTAGCTATAAAGTAATGTAGTGACCATAGTTTAAGCGTTCCACACGGAATTATCAGCTTCACATGAGAAAATTCAGTAAAAGTTAACATAAGTGTTTAAATAGTTTAATTCCACAATTTTTCTGAAGTACAATGGACACTCCCTGTAAGTACTATGTAAAACTCAGTCCTTTCCCGAAGGTTTTTAAAGTTGTTCAGTATAAGGGCGTGAGAGCTGTTAGGAGTATAAGAATATGGCATTAGGAAAGCAATGTAAAATATTCTAATTCAATATTAGTGAGCAGGTGAGGCCTTGGATGTTACTGCCCCTATTTGAGATAGTGGTTATTTATACCAGTTCTCCTGATGTTAGAATCTGGGGTTAGAATGCTTCTATCTATAAGAAATGCCTCAATCTTTATATTTACATTACACATGCACAGACCTCAACCACCACCGCCCCCAACACACCACAGAGATACAAACATGCCAAAAAATGTAGCAGGAATTCCATAGTAACATTAAATAGCTTTCCTACACACAAGCAATAACAGAAAATGTAGTGGAAAAAATATCCCTTTTTAAAGCTGTGCAAAAAGCTATAAAACATTTTCCCTGTGAACAATGAAATATTGTGTGATCTATGTAAATAAAACTGTAAACTTGCCAGTGAATATCAACTAACACTTACAAATGTCAAGTTGCAAGTGACAGAAACTCAATTCAAACCACCTTCACCAGTTAAAACTGTTGGCTTGTGGTACTAGAACAGTAAGGATATAGTTGTCCCAAGCACAACTATATCTGGAGCTCAAGGAGGTCCCTGAGCATTATGCTGAACATTTATTTACCTTTCATCATATGCTCTTTTAGGGACTGTTCCTCCTAAAATCCAGTCATGTGATTCAGATAGAACTACCAGATATAATGCCCACCTCCTTTTAGGTTAAATGCAGAATCTAGTCCCTATAGCACCCGATATGGATTTTTATATATACTTTGGGCTTCCCTGGTGGCTCAGAGGTTAAAGCGGCTGCCTGGAATGCGGAAGACTGGGGTTCGATCCCTGGGTCGGGAAGATCCCCTGGAGAAGGAAATGGCAACCCACTCCAGTATTCTTGCCTGGAAAATCCCATGGACGGAGGAGCCTGGTAGGCTACAGTCCATGGGGTCGCAAAGAGTCGGGACACGACTGAGCGACTTCACTTTCGCTTTCACTTTCTGTGTAAACTAGACTAACTGACTGAAGTTGCTCAGTCATGTCCGACTCTTTGCGACCCCATAGACTGTAGCCTACCAGGCTCCTCTGTCCATGGGATTCTCCAGGTGATAGTACTGGAGTGGATTGCCATTTCTTTCTCCAGGGGATCTTCCCAACCCAGGGCTCGAACCCGGGTCTCCCGCATTGTAGACAGACGCTTTACCATCTGAGCTACCAGGGAGAGTCAGTTAATTTTATGTGTATTGACTTTGTATACATACATCTTGGTGGACTCTTATTACTTATAATTTATCAGTTGACTCTCGATTTTATGTAGAAATTCGTATAATCTAACAGCGATAGTACTTTGTTTCTTCAGTGTTTGTAATATATTATTTTTCTTATTTTGTTGATTAGACTGACAGCAGAATGTTGAATAGTAGTTATAGTAGTGTGCATCTTTGTCCTATTTTTGCATTTTTGTTGTACCTTTAATTATGTTTCTTGCTGAAAGTTCTGTTAAAGAAGTTGCTGTATTATATCATAAATTCCAAAACATTGAATTTTAAAAACTATGAATGAGAATTGAATTTTATCAAATACCTCTTCTAAGTATATGAATCATTATTTTTGTTTGTTCTGTTAATGTATTGAATTATGATGATAGATATACCTAGATAAATTTCTTAATTTTATTGCTAGTTAATAAATAATGTGTTTAATTTTCTATTTTTATTTTGGAATGTGCATGCTGTAAACATTGATATTCCTAAGTAGCATGGACCTTGTTGAACCTTCATCCAATTTTGAAATTTTTATTAGACTAGCTTCTTGGAATTGGAAAAATTTTGTCTTTTACCAGGCTTATGACTTATTTCTTTTTTAAAAAATGATAGATCTTTACGTTCTCAATTCTGTAGTTTTTGGTTCCTTTCTACCTCTTCTTAAGATATTTTGGTAATTTAAATTTGCTTAGAAAAATCTTTGTTCTAGATTTTCAAGTTTATTTTTTAACTTTACATAATGTTATTTTATCACTTATCTTTTTAAAGTGTCCATAATTAGTGTCTATCACAGCACCATATTTATTTCTTAGTCAACAGATCATTTTATTTGATCGTGTGTTTGTTTATATAATTGTGTTTGTTATTTCTCTATTTAGTTTTAAAAATTATTTTAGCTACATACATCTGAATCATCTTCCTACATCAAGGGAATTTTATAATTTTACCTAATCTAGTAGCTTATTCTAAAACTTAGTGACCAATAACAACCATAGTTTTATGTGCTGCTGATTATATGAATTAGCAGTTTGGGCTAGTTCTGCTGAGTGGCTTTTCTGCTGGTCCTCCCAGCTCTGTGTCGGGGCTTCATTCTATGTCACACAAATTAACCCACTTGTTTCCCCTTTATGCTGTTAGAGTCCTTCTGTAGGGCTTCTTCTCAGTACATGCAGACTCAATAGATACTCAGAAAAAAGTAGTTGGAGAATTCAGCTTACCCAGGAGAAGCTCTTCTCTCTCTAGTATTTTAATTCATCAATTCCTCTTTGCATCCACAAGTCTCTGATATTTTTAAAACTTTAGTTTTTGTGATGTATCTGATATTTTTTCCTAGTTCAAGGGAGTTATGGTCTGTTACTATGTTCACCATTCTTTCTGGAGGCAGAAGAGAATAATTTAATTTAAAATACAGTATTTTTCAGTTGTAGAATTTGATTCCTTTTGATGAAGTTGTGTCTATGCTGAAATTTCCCTTCTTTTCCTTTTATTCTAAACATAGTAAACATATATATTGTAACATGAAAAAGTGAATGTGTTAGTGGCTCAGTCATGTCCAATCTTTGTGACCCCATGGACTGCAGCCCACCAGGATTCTCTGTCCATGAAATTCTCCAGGCAAGAATACTGGAGTGGGTTGCCATCCCCTTCTCCAGGGGATCTTCCCAACCCAGGAATCAAACTGTTGTGTCCTGCATTGTAGGCAGATTCTTTACTGTCTGAGCCACCAGGGAAGCCCTTATTGTAACATACTTGAGTAAAACTCCCATACCTGTGAGTCTGCTTTTGTTATTGTTTTCCTCTTCATTTGAATCTTTCATTCCTTTTTTTTGTTGTTTAGTATGGCTCATAATTTTTTTTTACTGAATGCTAGAGATTGTGATGAACAGTCATGGAGATTAAGCTTCTGGGAGGCAGAGTCTAGGCAGATCACCTTGATCATTAAGTTCGGTGTTCGTTTTATTCAGGCAGGTCTATCTCAGGCTGATTTGTTTCCATGAACATAGCCTTTCTGGGGGTCTCACGTCAAAGTCTGGGTGTTGCAGCTTCTCTTTACTTTAGCACCCTCTGAATTCCAATCCCTCTGTCTGCCAAGGAAGGAATTTCTGCTCTGCAGTGGCCTCATAGTTACTGTTTAGTTACTCTGTTGCATATCCAGAGTGAAACTTCACAAATTTTTCAAGCGGAAAATCAAATATAGAGTTTTAGACTGACTTCCCGGTCACTCTTTTCCACTGAAATTTCTCAGTTACTTTCACTTCCACTGAAATTTTGTCAGTCTTCAATCACTTTGGGTGAAACCCTGTCTTCTCTTGCCTCTCCCCAGTGAGCCTGTAGCTTTCTACTGAGACTCAGTTCCTTCACTTTGTGAATTAGAAATGCCTCAGGGAAAAGGCCAGGTTGACTTGAGAGCCCTCCTTATTATGTTACTCTTCTTCTCAGAAATCATAGCTCCTCAAACCCTGTCTGTATCAGTTGTCTTCAAAGAGATGTTTTATACATTTTATTTTCAATTTTATAGTTGTTTCTGACATCGAATTAATCTGAGAACTCCATTATAACTAGAATTCCTATGATTTAATATAAATCATTTCACCAAGCTGAGCATACAAAACAAGGTCACAAGTCTTTTAATTCTCAAATATTCCTAACTGTTGTCAAAGAGACCAAGCATGACTTTCGTCTAAACTCGTAATGTGCTAATGATAAGTCTTGAGATTTTCAGAGTTCCTTACTAAGTCCACAAGATCATTGTTACTCATTGTATTGATAGTTTATGGTGAATGATGTCGGATTCGTGATCTCTGAAAGAGAAGATTGAGCTTCAGGACCAGGGACCAGGCTTGATCACTCAAGAGCTTTTGTGTAGCAGAGTTTTATTGAAGTATGAAAAGGGAGAGAGAAAGCTTCTGACCCAAACATCAGAAGGGGGACACAGAGTGCCCACCTTGCTAGTCTTAGCAAGGCCTTATATGCTTTTATCAGACCTACTCCCACAACATACATCTTAAGATAACAGAATTAGTCAGAAGGTTCTTGTTAGGGAGAAACATATCCTTGAGCAAGATACATCGTTGTTACAGAATCCTTACTAAGACTAAGGAACATAGAAAAAAAATGTTTGTCCTTTCCTCCTCCTTGAGAATTCCAGACCCATATCTCCTCCTCAAGAGACCCAGACTCCTCTCTCCTCCTCGGGGACCCTGGACTTCTTGTCAACATGCCTAGGAATTGACTCTCCCAGTATCATGACCAGAATATGTGATTTATTCACTAGGGAGGGTTTCCATTGATGCTGTTGTTTCCATCCAGTGTTGCTTTGAAAATTGATGGGTCTCTCTGTGTGGTTGGAGAAGGAAATGGCAACCCACTCCAGTATTCTTGCCTGGAGAATCCCATGGACAGAGGAGCCTGGTAGGCTACAGTCCATGGGGTCGCAAAGAGTCAGACACGACTGAGCGACTTCACCTCACCTCATCTCTGTGTGGTAGATAGTGTTTTTAGTGTATGATACAAATGTCACTATAGCTGATCTACCCTGATTTCTATAGTATGGAAACCCCTTTCCCTGTGTTAGTAGCACAAGCCTGGGATTCAAATCTCATAGTGATTTTATTGTAGGGATCTTTGGGTAGAGGTGGAATTTTCTCTTGGAAAGTAATGACATGAGAAGGATTTCTTGCTTCAACCATATACTGAGCCAGAACAAGCCCTTTCCTGCAAACTTTGTGTGTCCTGATCCTCAAGTAAAAATGGAATTATTTCACTCACTGTCCTAAGGTCTGCTCCGGATTCTGTCACTGGTTAAATCACATTTTGGCTAAGGAAAAATTTATGATGATACCAAAGAGCAGTCATTTAAATGTGATTTACCCAACAAGGTTCTCTCTTTCTGGGTCTCTCTTGTTCAGTGAATCCCTCAATGTTGACACGAGGGCCGCTTTTTGTGTTAAGGTATATCCACTGATGTGGTTTACATTGGAAACCTACCAGAGAAGATGTATGCATTTCTTACTATGTTGTAACAGTTATCACAAATTTAGCAACTTACAACAACACAAATTTGTTATATTACAGTTTTCTATATCAGAAGTCCAAAATCAGTCTCTCTGGACTAAAATCAAGGTATTCCAGGGCGTTTTTTAGTTTTTGGAAGCCACTGCATTCCTTAGCTCGTGACCTCATCTTCAATCTTCAAAACCAATAGCATAGCATTTTCTAATTGTTCTGTCTCTAATTCTAACACTTTCTAACTCTCATCCCTTGCCTCCTTCTTATGAGGATCCTTGTGATTACACTGGGTTACCTGGATAATCTAGAATACTCTCCCTATCTCAAGATCTGCAAAATCTCTTTTGCTGTGTAATACATTCACAGAATCTGAGAATTAAAATATGGACTCTTCTGGGGGCAGAGGGGATGATTATTCATCTTACCACAGAAGGCTTCTTGCCACTTGCATCATTCTCCTCAGACAAGCCCACAGAATACAGGGCTCTAATTTTTTAAACTGAATTTAATTCTAGACATATTTCCCTAGGTCTTAACAACAGTCCTTGAGTGGATCTTTTTTTATATAGAATTCCCATAACCCAAGGGTTAAACTGCTGAATTTCTATAGCTCAAAAATTTTTAGACTATTTCCTAACGTGGATTAGGTAGAGATAGCAAGGAGGGTTTCAGCTTGCTAATTGTTTTTTAGAGAACAGGTTTAAAATCTGTTTTTGTACTGTCTTGTGAAATTATGCACCAGGCATCCATTTGGAAATAGTTCAGTTTACCAAAGATTAATCACATGTCTCTCACAGGCCAGTGGAAAATGCAGTGGCCTCTAATCGAGCATCACAGCCAGGAAGCTGGAATCAGAGGAAAGACTGAACTCCACTAAAGTTTCTTCTCTGTCTCCTTCCACAAATTCAGTAATCCTGTTCTCTAATAGTTATTTTACATTTTGTCTATTTGTAACTGGCAGAAAGAAACAAAAAGACCTTTGTGACCCTGTTGTTGTTTTTTTTCCCTGAAAAATATGATTTTTACTTTATGACAGAGATCTCTAGCTTTATGAACCCTTTACCCTCTAGGTAAAGAAGTATTTAACATTATCACCTGCTAGAGAAAGTATAAAAGAAACTTGAGAAATTAGTTTCTTTTATTTTCAAACTGTGCATCCCTAAACTATTTGTGTAGAAAATTAATATGTATAGTACTGTGTACTATTAATATATGTAATATTGTGTAGAAAATTAAATCACTAGAGAAGATTTGTTTAAAACCTCTTTTATTAACTCTACTGTTTCTTCAGCATCTTAGTTAGAATTTTAATGTTTCCAAGTTTATGAAATGCACCTAAATGAGTGATACTCTAAATGCCAAGGACATTTTAAGTTTCAAAACAGGATGCCTTTCTGAGATTCAAATTTAAAAAACTATCCTCATAAAAATCACTGGAAAGTACAGAAGCCACAGGGGGAAATGACAATAAACTTTTAAGTTTGAAAACTAAACTGGTATTTTGAAGAAAAAAAAGAAGTCTACTTCCAGTGCCTTTTAAAGATATGCAATAAGTTTGGTTGTTCAAGAATATACAAAGTATATTATGTTTGATCTTCTTGGCTTATTTACAGATCATAAACTCCCCCAAAATGTAAGCCTTCCCGTATTAGTTCTTCATTTCTTTCAAGCCTTTATGGACTATAAGTGAAAGTTGTTCCATCCTGTCAGACTCTTTGTGACCCTGTGGACTATACAGTCCATCAAATTCTCCAGGCCAGAATACTCGAGAGGGTAGCCTATCCCTTTTCCAGGGGATCTTCCCAACCCAGAGATCGAACCCAGGTCTCCTGCATTGCAGGCAGATTCTTTACCAGCTGAGCCACCAGGGAAGCCCAAGAATACCAGAGTGGGTAACCTATCTGTTCTCCAGAGGATCTTTCCAACCTGGGAGTCCAACTGGGGTTTCCTCCATTGCAGATGTATCCTTTACCAGCTGAGCAACCAGGGAAGCCCATCTCATGAGCTATACACTTTGCAAATAATGTTTAAAATTGTGAGACTGAAGTACTGTCATTTTGAATGAAAATATATATTTTTTTGGATCCATACACATCTGTAATTATGGCCAGTCAGTACTGGTTCACTATGGGGCAGAAGGCTAGTTCTGGAACCAAGAGCTTTAAAAATGTTAAAGGGTTTCACTGAAAAACTAGTACTGTTGAAAGCATATAAGAACTAAACACTTGGAGTAGGTGGTTATATTTTCAAAAATTGGGATGATTTAGATTTGGGAGACAAGGAAAGAAATGGTTCCTTATAAATAAAAAGGTCCAGGAGCATATAATCACAGCCCTTGGTAGCTCTTCCATTTCTGTCACTCCTCAGGCATTTTAGTGCTTTCCATGTTAGCAGTTTAAGAGGAGTGGTGCTTACGTCTGAAGTAAATTTAAGTTCCTTCCTGGAGGAGCAGAAAGGCCAGGGAAAGGGGAGGAGAGCCATTTCGACCTGTTTCCTGATTCTCATTTTGATCACCTTGATTTACTTTATTCTCTACATACTGGGGGCTTCCCTTGTGGCTTAACTGGTAAAAAATCTGCCTGCAATGTACATACTGGATGAGTGCTTGCTTTTCTTGTTGTCCATATTACCTCTACTTCAGATTCAGAGATAAAATAATTGAATTTGGTAGAAATGCAAAGCAAAAATCTCGAAAATTGTCAAATTATTGCATTGTTATTTCCATTTATATATGATGATTTAACTATGATTTGTATATGGCTTAACTATTGTAGGAAAAATCCTTTTCTCATTCTCCCTCAATAGAAGTTTCAACTCTAAATGTGCAATTATTTATGTATTGAACATATGTTTATTGAAAGCTTCCTCATTTTGCTAAATATTACATAAATATAAATTAGTTGTGGTCTCTATAATCATATTGTCTACTAAAAGAAATATGATAATTCTGTTACAATATAATAAGGGCCATGGTAAAGGTATGTTTTAATACTTAACATTTGTTAAATACTATAACCCATAAAGGTCCTGTAGGACTGTATCTACACTTTATTTTTTTAATAGCTTTATGAGTTAAGTACAAATATTATTTCCACTAATACAGATGAAGAATTGAGGCTTAACAGTGTTAAAAGCATAGTGAATTTATAGTGTCAAATAATTTACTGATTGATATCTGTTACAGTTGAGATATCCTTTTTGTGTGATTAATTCTTGAGATTTTTCTGTTTTTGATAGACTGATTGAAGTATCATCTAATACACATATCCTCTCTTTCAATCTCTATGTTAACTTTCAAACTTATGACCTGCTTGTCTGCTTCCCCCAGGGTTCTGCCCATTTGTCAGAGCCTCAGGGTGGTGGGGGTAGGAAGACTCTGGGAAAGAAGGGGCCAAAACCCCTCTGACAATAATAGATTCTTGGGAGAAGAGTCCAAAAAAGGTTAAAAACAATACCCGAAGAGAGATTTACAAAATGATAACTGCAGAGAAAAGAAAGAAACCATATAGATGTCACACACATGGAGATGTCATTTTGAAGTTTTAGCCCTTAGCACTGGAGCTCACCAGTGCTCTTGGCCTTGATCCACATAATCTTTTTTATTCATGATGGTGGTGGAAAGAGAGGAAGCCTTAAGCTTCCTTTAGAAACTGGAGTATAAAATAGATAAGAATCATCCAATGGGAGCATATAGAATGGGCACCAAACCAGGTATTGAGATGGTGATAAAATTTATCTATACTATTAGTGAAACTCTTTTATCAACTATAGTCACTGCTATCCTTTAAAGTAGCAAATTGGTTATTTTGCCTGAATTGTAACTTCAATTTAGGTTTTCTGACCAGTGGTTATATTATATTAAACTTGGTTCTGAAAGATCATGATATTTACAATATTTCTGTTTTCTTTTGTTTCTAAATCTAGTTCTTGTAATGGCTCTTTCAATGGAGGAGTAATCCAGTCTTGGAGCCCCTTGATTGTTCAAAACAGAAATACTACTGAATTAGTCAGGAATCTGTGTTTGCAAGTATAAGAATCCCAACTCAAATTAATTTAAATGATAAACTATACTGTATTAGGTTATCATTTACATTTAAGATGGTACCTCATTGCTATCACCAGAAAACAATCTCTCTTGTTGTTTTCTGGCTTTTTCCCTTCATTTTAGCTTATTCTCAAGTGGCCTATCTATGTAATGACAAAGATGGTAATAAGAACTTTATGCATACATGATCTTTAGCACAAACTGGTTTAAATAATAAATGTTGCTGGTTCACATAACAGATAGAAGCCCAGACACAGTGCAGTTTGGGTTGTGGTTTGATCAAATTCTCTGGGATTCTTTTAGCCCATCTTTGTGTGTTAGCTATAATTATAGTGGTCCTCGGCCTCACAGATGCCATATCATCAGAGTAAGAGAACAAATCTTGTCCCTCAATTATTAGACAAAAATTCTGAATTTTGTTCTGTGAAGAGCGATAAAATCATTGCCTATTCTGGAACCAAAATCTAGAAGCAAGAGGTTGAGAAACACTGATTGACATATACTAATCAGGACCCACTTCTAGAGTTATATCAATCCAACCCAGACCAGATGTCTGCTATATAATGGGTGACAGGTAAGATGGATACTGAGAAAGGTAATAAACAAAACTATGGAAGAACCAATTATATTTCTGTAAAGTCCGGGGGCAGGGGGTGCGGTGACAGAGTCCTGTTGGGACAGTTTCATTGACTGACACAAACCTTAGGCTTATCTGGGCCCTTCTGGAGTTAAAAGTAGAGAATGAGTGGGTCTCCATAAGGCAGAGAAGAGTTTGAGGAACAGGCCAAGCAATAGCTCTCTGTACTGTAGTATACTTTTTAGATCACATCCCCAATTGTTCTGTTTAATGTTCTGCATGGAAATTAGTCTTGTCTACTCCCATGGATACACAGACTAGAAAAATTACATTTTAGAATTCTTAAACACTAAAAGATGAATTTTTCCTTACAATATGAAAAGATTAGATAATTTCTAATGGGAGGAAAAAATTGAGATTTATAGCAATAGCATTGCTTATATAGAAAGAAGCAATATCTTCTTCTGGAAATGAAAGCTGCTGCTACTGCTGCTAAGTCGCTTCAGTCGTGTCCAATTCTGCGACCCCATAGATGGCAGCCCACCAGGCTCTCCCATCCCTGGGATTCTCCAGGCAAAATGGGTTGCCATTTTCTTCTCCAATGCATGAAAGTAAAAAGTGAAAGTGAAGTTGCTCAGTCGTGCCTGACTCTTAGTGACCCCATGGACTGCAGCCTACCAGACTCCTCCATCCATGGGATTTTCCAGGCAAGAGTACTGGAGTAGGGTGCCATTGCTTTCTCCAGGAAATGAAAGCTGGAAGAAAGTAAATCATGTTGTAGGAGAAATTGGTGGAAAAAGTTTCTCCCAATCCTTTCATAAAATGTGAGAATTACCATGGCTTTCATGTCTGATACAGGGACTTGATTCTAATGAGGGGATACACAGAATAGTCTTTGGTATTAGGAAGACTATGCAATTTTTTTCTTTTTCTTAATTAGAAAAATATAGTGCAAGTAATTTGATCCTGAATACATTAAATATATATATATATATTCCTGTCTTTCTTGCATCTTTATTGGGTACTTTTAAAGTTAAAGCTGAAATTTATAAAAGTTTCAGATTCAAGTATGGACTTCCAAGGAAGGATCAAAGTTATGAGATGTAATTTAAGAATATTGCTAAGTAAAATACTTCCAAGGTACCCTACCTTTGATTTATCTTTTTTATTAAAGACTAATCATTTGAAATGTCAAAACATCACAGACTTGAGAAAAACTTAAGCCTTGTAAAGTTACTCTGTATACTTACATATGGTGAGCCTTTAGTGTGCTGTCAGAAAGCAGTGTGGAGCTGAAAGCAGAGAGATAATACCCCTCCTCCCCTGCTTCTAGCCCCAAGGTTGGGGTGGTTAGTGGTGGGGCGTTTCAGCTGCTGACAATACACATAGCTGTCTTCTGGCCCACCTTCATTTGTTACTCTGCCTCTATAGTTATTTTTTCACCTCCAGGTATGATTTTGATTTGTGCAGAGAACTGAGAAATGAAGTTTTGTCAGCAGACATTTAGTGCTGTGAATAGACAGTAGTGGTTTAGAAAGGTTGCTGTTTGATTCTTCATTTCTAGTGGAGGTAAATTAAATGCAGGAGAAAATAATAGGTAAACTGTTCTGTTCTTTCAGCTATCTGGGAAAGAGCCTTACAGGACACCCCACATCTGAAAGAATTCAGCTGTCGTTAATGAAAATGGCATATAACAAATACACTTGGGATAATTTTTAAATTAGCTTTAGAATAGGATTAGATGTCACTCCAGTTTAATATGTTCTCCCTGAGGATCTCATTGTTTGTGAACACTGTGCTAGCCACTTTGGGAAGATACATAGTACTTCTGCCTTCAAAGAACTGATGGTCTCAGTAACTAGAAAGATGTGCAACTTGCAATAAAAGACCCAAGAGAGCATATAATAAATGGAGAGTGTTTTAGTTATTTTCATGTCCAGTCATAGAGACTCACTGGGGTTTTTAATTAGAATTCATGTGATAAAAGAGAGGACATCTCATGGAGCTCCAGGGTAAAAATCCATGCCAAAGCCACATAGGAGGGTGAAGGGCTAGAGACTTTTTGTGGATTCAGGGCAGCTGGTAGGACCCCTGCACAAATGCTCTACCATTAGTGTGATGTGACTAATTGGGTATATATTCTTTTTCTCTGCCTTTCTGCTGTCCTCTTTTCGAGAGTTCAAATTCCCAAGAGAGAATCTGTGTGACTTAGCTAATTTTGCTGAGCTTTTCTTGCCCAGCTGGTAGATAAACTGTTGGGGTTGAGGAGAACAAGCATGGTCTGTGATGAAGGACACTGTTTCCTTGGGGTACCTCTTCCACCAGGCTTTGTGAGTGTGTGGCAGGGAGTATTGTCACCAACATGAAAACAGCAGTAAGAATATTGGCAGTAAATGCTCAGAGAGATCAAAGAAGGGAGTACTTACTATGGAATTGTTAAGCCTAGTGAGATTTCATGGCAAAGAGGGATTTGCGCTATGTCCTGAATGATGAGTAAGAATTGAGTTGTAGAGACTAGGGAGGAGGGATTCTAATATAAAAGTGTTGTGCCACCTGAGTTACTACAAAAATTCATAGTAACTGGGGTGAATTTTTAATATAACTTAAAAAGTTTGACTGTGAGCCCAAAAACACTTATAGCATTTAATTAGTCAGATTAAGGACCAATTTTCTAGCATGGAGGTGAAGCCAGGAGCGTTTGGTTTTTTTTTCCTGTACTAATTGAGTGGGTCTTTATGCAGAGATGTGATTTCCAAGTAGAGATAACCGTATGCTGACTATAATGCCATCCTCACATGAACTAAGAGGAGGATAAAGGGGGAAATTTCTAGCAAAGAGAAAGAGGAAGGATAGTTTCTTAAGGCTCCATGTGAATTATATTAGCCAATAGATTGAGGCAGAAATAGAAGTATGCCAGTGTTCAGCCTAAGTCAAGAGGACTTGCTTTTTTTTTTTTAATCATCTTTGTGCCCTTCTGCCATTGCCATAGGAAAAATAGGCCTAACCAGCTCACTGGATTCAGGAAAGAGGGACATGCAGAGTGTCAGTGCCCGGGCTGGGTTACTAGCCCATTCTAGACTGGTCAACCTCTAGTCAAATCACTGATGAATGAACTAAGTAAATGCCACTGAGATTTAGAGGTTCTTTTTCACATAGTAAGAGGTGACACAGGCAGATTTCTTCAAAATACGTTTGTAAATGTAGTAGTTTTAACCAGAATGGGGTTGTGGGCATGACAGGCACTCAAAGTGCCACAGACCTTCCTCCAGCAAGGAGGAAGCCCAAGACAAAGAGACCACAAACAAGTCAAAGATTGATCAAACAAAAAACTCTAATAAGGAAGAATGCTTTTCCTTGTATAACTATAAAATATACAAAAATCTTAATCCTTGGAGACTCTGCATATGGATGGTAAATTCAATGTAATGATTTTAAACTAGGCAAGGCAAGGAGTCTGTTGGTAGCTGAGACTTTCTCATTCCATAAACAGCACTCATGGGGAGCTGTAGAAAATGTAGGACAACATAGCTATTAGAATCAGGAAGTGCACATGGGGTTTCAGGTTTGCCTTGGACCAAAACACAGGATCCAAGAGCAAGACTTCCTCTGGGGAAGGATCTTGGTTTTATGAGGTAGGAATGTCAGCGTAGCTGTTAAGAGTATCCTGCAGAAGCTTGAGACTAAGAGAAGCTTTTTATATCCATCACTTCTTAGACTCAGGGCAAGAGTGACCACCATTAGTATGCTTGGGGCAGTTGTAAGCATGCTAGCAAATAATACACTTTGCCTCCCACATGCTATTCAATAATTTTACCTTGATTTTATTTAAATAATTCTTTTGGTACTCTGTGGTTAATGTGTTTTCAAGGAAAAGATGGGACTATGTGTAAAGCTTCCCCAAATGTAAAGTGAAATTTTCCTAGGCAAGGTATGGCTCAAACCTAAAGAAATGTGTAACACTTACAAGACATAAAGAATAGTGTACATACACCATTTCCTGTGGTTGAAAAGACAAAATTCTTAAATATATGAAAACAATTGTTGACCATGGGAAAACCTTAATTGGCCAAGGAACTTTCTAGAAAAGTTTTGTTCTATAAAATACTTTAGGATAGCATTCAGCATAATAAATGTAAGACTCGAACAAAAGCATTTAATTTTTTCTCTTTCTAAATTAGTAACTATGTTAGAAATAGTAAACTATGCTATTGTCTAGGGCAGAGTATACTATTAATTCTTTAATAGCCTTTTATGCTATGGCAATCTGAGAAAATAAATGAAGACTCAAATAGGTATGAGTCAGACAAACATTATTCTTAATGTATTGTACTTTTATGATCTTACATGTAATTTTATTTGAAAATGATAAACTTAAGATAATGTGGAAGACTCTTGAGAGTCCCTTGGACTGCAAGGAGAGCCAACCAGTCCGTTCTAAAGGAGATCAGCCCTGGGTGTTCTTTGGAAGGAATGATGCTAAAGCTGAAACTCCAGTACTTAGGCCACCTCATGCGAAGAGTTGACTCATTGGAAAAGACTCTGATGCTGGGAGGGCTTGGGGGCAGGAGGAGAAGGGGATGACCCAGGATGAGATGGCTGGATGGCATCACTGACTCGATGGACATGAGTTTGGGTGAACTCCAGGAGATGGTGATGGACAGGGAGGCCTGGCGTGCTGCGATTCATGGTGTTGCAAAGAGTTGGTCATGACTGAGTGACTGAACTGAATTGAACTGAATGTGGAAAGGACTTTCCTTATTATGTTAATTCTGAAAATTTTAGGCTTTAAGAACCAGTTTTTGCATTTATGAAATGGATAAGATTTCTTGGTTCTTTGCATATTGTTAATATATGTAGATTAATATACCACTACATAAGTGTCTTTCCCTCAGACATATAAATAGCAACAAATACCACTATAATAACCACCTTGAAATGAGTTTTTAATTGATTTGATGACTAGTAGCAATTCCCAAAATATGCTAGCTCTGTTTACTTTTAATTTTATTCAGCATATGGGCATAGGAAATCATTAGCATTTTCCAATTCCAAGGACGAATGTGTTTAATGTTAAAATAACTCAGAACAGTTTTATGTTTTTCATCATGAAGTTCAAGCAAGAAATATAAATACAGAAACTTGGGTCTGCTGCTGTTTTTCTGTATAAGTTTGGTCAGGCTGTCAAGAATATGATTACAGAGAGCTTGTAGATCAACTATTTGGGCTTCCTTTAACCATCAGCTCAGTTGAACACATGGTACAATATTATTTTCACCAATAAAGCCAGTATTGGAAAACATTCATACTGTGTAGATATGTTTTTAACCTCAGTTTTATCTATCATCAGTTTCAAATATCCTTTTCCTACAGAGAAGAGGCTGCAGTGATTGGTGCCATACCTGGTACTAGAGCATCAGAAAATGGTAGCAGTTTGGGTTTGAGTCTTAGTTCACACAGCCAGTTTGCAATAAATATAACTTGCATCTCTTATTTCTCTGTTGAATTTGATTTCAACTTTGAGACCTCATTCTACTGAGTGGTGGAAGCACAGTCACTTTGGGATTTTACCAGTGTTCTCCCAGAACTTTACCACAGTTCAAGATCCATGGAACTTGTAAAGTGCCAAGTCTTTGGGGCTGGGGGTAGAGGGAGAATTTGGCATAGGTTGGCATCTGTCAGTCCTGGCACCTTCAGGAGCATCATCCTTCTCATCTGATCTTCAGTTGTCCAACAGCACAGAATACTTCTGAGTTTTTATTTTTCCTGACATTAAGAGTCTTACAGGTTTTCTCCATAAACTTACTGTGTACTATTTTCAAAACCAAACAGAGCAGACACTTACAAAGTTTGTCTCTTCTCCACTTAATCTTTAGGGGGAAATTTCGTTGGGTGGGAGCTACAATAGCCATAAAAGTGTATCTGTGGCTTCTTGCAAAAGCCCAGTCAACCTTTTCCTTCTGCCATTTCGCTTCTACCTAGCAACCTTAACTTAACTCAAGCTGTGCTGTGCTCAGAGTAGAGGCTGCCACAAGCTGGCAAGCTCTGTCCCTTTACTGTTCTTTGGAGTGTCGCACTCTGCTGTGGTTTTGCCCTTGGGTACGGCTTTTGCTCTGCACATTTGCAGAGATACATACATGTGTCTTGCAGTTGTATTTTTTTGTGCATGTGAGACTATGGAGGGCTTGGGAATGAGGCAAAGATGAGTGGGACAAGGGATTGATGCAGGAGGCAGAAGGAGATAAACAGTCACTTTTCTAATACGATATGGAAAATTGAACCAATTCCAGGTACTTTCTGTTTTATATGTAAATTTAAAAAGCAAACTGGAATTACCAATACCAGATAGGGTATGGTGAAGTTGGATCTCGAACACAACATGGGTAAAGTTATAACCAAAATAATCCCAGTATCTATCAAGTCAAAAAAATCCAGAAATTCTACTTCTATTAATTGATTTTGAAGGAAATCTGAAATGATGGCATACTTTTGCACTTGCAAGGTTACTTCTAACAGACTGAGGATAATATAAAAATTCAAGAATTATGGAAATGGTGAGAATGGTTTTCAAATATGATTATGTATATAATGTAATGTTGCATATCCATTAAAAATGTTTACAGTGTTTATTATCAAAGGGGAAATTATTCTGATCACCAAGCTTAAAAAAGCATATTACAAAATTAAATGTGTTCTACGCCTTTAACTATGTAAAAATGTGCATTAAAAATAAAGGAATTATGTCAAGATTTAAAGCACTGTTTGTCTCTGAGTAGTGGGTGCTTCTTTTCCCAGCTTCTCATACTAATACTAGTAGATTTTCAGTATATGATTCTCTGCAGGATGTATTTTCTATAGCAGTATCCTCAAATACAGAATACCACATCATTATAATAAATGGTGATAATTGATTTAGATAGGTTACAATATTACCTTACTTTCTACTATCCAACTTTTTTCTCTGCCAAATGATCTCTCTAGGAAATCTTACAGTGCCCATGTTAAGAAAAGTCTGTTTTAGCTCTTTTAAAATGTTACAAAAACAAGGGAGCAGAAATGATGAAATACAGTCTTTAGTAGGGATTCCTGAGTAAGATGTGTTTCTGAGACTAGCAGCATCAAGATCGTCAGGAAACTTGTAGAAATACAGATTTCTGAGTTCCTCCAGAGACCTGCCTAATCAGGAATGCTAGAGATGAGGCCTAACAATCTGTGCTTTAACAAGCCTTATAGGAGATTCTGATGCTCTGCTATAAGAGCAACTACCTGCTTCTTGCATATAAAATATTATTGGAACACAACCTTGTTCACTGTCTTTGGCTGTTGTGGGCTACAGTAGTAAGCTAGAGTACTTTCGACAGAGACCTTATGACCCACAAAGCTTAAACTATTTATTCTTTCCAAAAGTTTATCATTCCCATTCTGGAGGATAGAATCCTTTTGAATTTTAGCTCAAACAGATTTTTTCCCCCATTGAATATACAAAGTCTCTGTTAAACATTTACCCCATGACAAGTGTTCTATGAAAAAATATCTGTGAACTTGTAACTTTAATTGAATAGGCTGTTGTGGATTCCATTAATGTAGAGACTTGAGTAAATGTAGAATCTTCAGTTCTATAAATAAATATTAAATTAATAATTCTTAAAATTGAAATCACAAGGGCTTATCTGTTGCTGTGTTTAAGTTAGAGAAACAAATCTAAAGGGTTCCACCTGCTGGTTGAAATTAAAAATGACTACAAATTAAAATAATGCACTTTAAAGATTATCTGCTAAGTCAAAAGTGATAGTTTTGGAAGTTTAGGCTAAAAAGATGATCATCTAATCTCTTCATTTAAAAAAGGAACTGACATTGAGTAAAGAAATAAATTATAATCCATTTAAATAGATTATACAAGCATACAGATAAATTCTTTTCCGACTATAAACTTTGTGAAGGTAGGAGCCGTGTCTTTCCTACACATCAGGATATCCCCATCACTAAGGAAAGTGCTGTGCAAATATGTATAGATAATTTTTTCATCTGATTTAGAGTTGCATAAAACAGTTGTTACTGAAGATTTTGTATTTTTAATTAAAAAAACCAACCATAAAGTTATAACACTTGAGAAAACACATTTAGTAGTAATTTTACTCCTTAAATGGAAATTCTTCATTAAAGAATTTAGCAGAAATATATCATAATACATTTTATTTCTTAAAAAGATAACTGTGTAATTCAGGATAGACTGCTATGCTATGATAAAATATGATTCCTGAATCTCGATGGTTCACAGCAACGAATGTTGTTTTCTGCTTCACATCCCTTATGCTTGCCTGCAGCTCTCCTCCACATGTGTCTTCATTTTGAGACCCAGGTTATTGAAACAGGCTTATTTGGAATGCCGCTGGTCATCTTGACACAGAGAAAGAGGCTCGACCTGTACATAGACTTTTTTTTTTTAATATCTTTATTGAGGTATAATTTCCATAACCATAAATGTACCCTTTCGAAATGTACAATTCAATCAGTTCGGTTCAGTCGCTCAGTCATGTCTGACTCTTTGGACCCCATGAGCTGCAGCACACCAGGCTTCCATGTCCATCACCAACTCCCAGAGCTTGAACAAACTCATATCCAACCAGTCAGTGATGCCATCCAAGCATCTCATCTGCTATTGCCCCCATCTCCTCCTGCATTCAGTTTTTCCCAGCATTGGGGTCTTTTCTAATGAGTCAGCTCTTCACATCAGGTGGCCAAAGTATTGGAGCTTCAGCTGCATCATCAGCCCTTCCAATGAATATTCAGGGTTGGTTTCCTTTAGGATTGACTGGTTGGATCTCCTTGCAGTCCAAGGGACCCTCAAGAGTCTTCTGCAACACCACAGTTCAAAATCATGAATTCCTCGGTGCTCAGCTTTCTTTATGATCCAGATCTCGCATCCATCCATGACTACTGGAAAAACCATAGCTTTGACCAGATGAACATTTGTTGGCAAAATAATGTCTCTGCTTTTTAATATGCTGTCTAGGTTTGTCATAGCCTTTCTTCCAAGGAGCAATGTTTTAATTTCATGGCTCAAGGAGCAAGTCACCATCTGCAGTGATTTTGGAAACCAAGAAAATAGAGTCTGTCACAGTTTCCATTGTTTCCTCATCTATTTGCCATGAAGTGATGAGACCAATGCCATGATCTTACTTTTTTGAATGTTGAGTTTTAAGCCAGCTTTTTCAATCTCTTCTTTCACTTTCATCAGGAGTCACTTTAGTTCATCTTTACTTTCTGCCGTAAGGGTGGTGTCATCTGCATATCTGAGGTTATTGATATTTCTCCTTGAAATCTTGATTCCAGCTTGTGCTTCATCCAGCCTGGCATTTCGCATGATGTACTCTGCATATAAGTTAAATAAGCAGGTGACAATATACAGCCTTGATGTGCTCCTTTTCCAATTTGGAAACTTTCCATTGTTCCATGTCCAGTACTAACTGTTGCTTCTCGACCTGCATACAGATTTTTCAGGAGGCAGGCAAGGTAGTCTGGTATTCCCATCTCGTGAAGAATTTCCCACAGTTCGTTGTGATCTACACAGTTAAAGGCTTTGGCATAGTCAGTGAAGCAGAAGTAGGTTTTTTTCTGAAATTCTCTTACTTCTTCTATGATCCAGTGGATGTTGACAGTTTGATCTCTGGTTCCTCTGCCTTTTCTGTATCCAGCTTGATCATCTGGAAGTTCATACTTCACGTATTGCTGAAGCCTGGCTTGGAGAATTTTGAGCATTACTTTGCTAGTTTGTGAGCTGAGTGCAATTGTGCAATAGTTTGAACATTCTTTGGCATTTCCTTTCTTTGGGATTGGAATGAAAACTGACCTTTTCCAGCCCTGTGGCCACTGCTGAGTTTTCCAAATTTGCTGGCATATTGAGTGTAGCACTTTCACAACATCATCTTTTAGGATTTGAAATAGCTCAGCTGGAATTCCATCACCTCCACAGCTTAGTTTGTAGTGATGCTTCCTGAGGCCCACTTGACTTCATAATCTGGGATGTCTGGCTCTAGGTGAGTGATCACATCATTGTGATTTTCTGGGTCATTGAGATCTTTTTTGTATAGTTCTTCTGTGTATTCTTGCCACCTCTTAATATCTTCTGCTTCTGGTAGGTCAGTATCATTTCTGTCCTTTATTGAGCCCATCTTTGCATGAAATATTTCCTTGGTATCTCATTTTATTGAAGCGATTTCTAGTCTTTCCCATTCTATTATTTTCTTCTGTTTCTTTACATTGATCACTGAGGAAGGCTTTCTTATCTTTCCTTGCTATTCTTTGGAACTCTTCTTTCAGCTGAATATATCTTTCCTTTTCTTCTTTGCCTTTTGCTTCTGACTTGAACCAAATTTATAGAGTTGTGCAGCTGATCACTGCAATCCAGTTTAAGCACATTTCATCACTCCTAGAACATCTCCCATCCCCATGTGCAGCAAATTCCTATTCCTACTCCTGGCCCTAGGCAAAATTTAATCTGCTTTCTGTCTAATAATTTGCCTTTTATGGACATTCCATATAAATGGAAACATGCAATATGTAATTTTCTGTGTCTGACATTTCACTTTACATATTTTTGAGGCTTATCTGTGTTGCACTATATATCAGTAGAGTGTTTCCTTTTATTCCTAAACAATTTTCCATTGTATGGATACATTGAATTTTTTTTTAATCTATTCACCAGTTGATGGACATTTGTATTGTTTCAGGGTTTTTTTTTTGTTTTTTTTTTAAGCTATTACATGTAAAGGTCTATGTACATTCACACACAGTATTTGTATGGACATATGTTTTCTCTTGGTTAGATACCTGGGAGATTTGCTAAGTTGTGTCATAAATCCATGAGTAACTTATTAAGAAACTGCCAAAATTTTATAGAGTAACTTACCATTTTATGTTCCCACCAGGAACATATGAGAGTTTCACTTTCTCCATTGCTTGACAAACACTTACTATTCTTTGTCTTTTTTATTATAGCTATTTCAATAGGTACAGAGTTGTAGTTCGTTGCAATTTTAATTTATATTTTCTAGGTCAAATCTCTAATGTGGTTTAGCATCTTTGATGAAATATCTATTCAAATTCTTTACCATTTTTTTAGTTGTCTTATTGAATTTCAAGAACTCTTTATATATTCTGGATAAAATCTTATTCAAATATATAAATGAAAGATATTTTCTCCCAGTCTGTGTCTTGTCTTTTTATTTTCTTAAAGTATCTTTTGAAGCATGAAAACTTTAAAATTTTTACAGAATCCAGTTTATCAGATACTATTCTTTTATGAATTATGCTTTTGGTGTCACATCTAAGAACTTTTTGTCTAACTTAAGGTCATGAAGATTCTGTTTCCCTCTAGAAGTTTTATGGGTTTTATTCTTATATTTAGGTCTGTAGTTTATTTTGAGTTAGTTTTTATGTTTAGTGTGAGGAAATTTGTCTCATTCTTAATTTCTCCCCCTTAAATTTCTGACTGGTTTGTCTATTGCTTGCCCTAAACTTAATTCACAACTTAAGACTTCCTGTGATATTGTCTCCTGATTGATTGTCACAAAGTTCGCTATTGTTTTTGACAGTGCCCTGGATGTATAAATTTTCCATTCTGTTCAAGTCAAGTAATACTTCCACCTTCCAAGTACTTCCAAGTACTTCCACAGTAAAGATGATGATTTGCATGATCTGCCTGCCCTGAGGTAGGTGTAGGAGTACCCGCCAGGATAAAACATCATAGGTTCCTACTATTCTTACCCAAGTTTCAGTAGTTTTTCTTGAGGAGATGTTTCTCGGTTATCTGTATACCTTTGGTTGGTTTTCATAATTGTGATTTTTATTTTTTTCAAAATAATATTTTTGGCTTTTTGTTGTTGCTTTCTTTTTGGGGAGAGGACTTGCCAAGCTTCTCCCTCCACTTTCCCAGAAGTACCTGCCTCTCTGAAACAGTTTTCATAACAGGATTTTAAAAGCTTTAAAACCTAATAAAGTATGTCATTTCTATCTAGATTTCCTGAGTCAAAGCAAGTCACATGGTCATTTCTTTGTTTAACAAGATGGGGGTAATCCTCCCCTAGAGGAACATCCCCAGGATGATGTCATAGGCACCTTCTGATGTAGTTGTCAATAGTTTCCGCCTTTTGATATTCACACTTTTGTGTCATCCCTTCTCCCTGTGTGTAACCTAGACTTAGTGACTGTTTCCTAATAAATAAAATTCAGCAAAAATGATGGAGTATCATTTCCATAAAATTATCCAACACTGTTACTTTCATCTTGTTAGCTCTTGCTGCCTTGTGCTCCTTCTTTCTTTTGCCTTCTTGGATTACTCACATGGAAAATATGCTGTCATATTGGAGAAGCTCACATGGCAAGGAATGGAAGGTGACCTCTGGTCAAAAGTCAGAACAGAACTGAAGTCTTCCTGTTGAGTCCAGTAGCCCACAAGGAGCTGAATGCTGCCAGCAACCAAGGAGTGAGCTTGGAAGCCTATTCTTCCTCAGTTGAATCTTGAGATGGCTGCAGCCCTGGCTGACACCTTGGTTGCAGCCTTGTATGAGACTCTGAAGGGGAGGACCCAGTTAAGCCATGTCCACATTCTATATCCACAAAAACTGAGATAATGAATGCTTGCTGTTTAAGCCACTAAGTTGTGGGGGTAATTTCTTACTAGCAACAGATAACTAATAATAGTAACTAAAATATTTGGTGAAGAGTCAAGTAATCTATGGCAATAAGCACAATAGATACAGAGTTGGATAGGCTGCTTTTTGCCAAACACAAGATCAGTGCTTCTAAACAAATCAAATTTTATTCAGAGTAGTTTTCCATGGAACTTATAATCTGGCATTTGCCCTGAGTTTCTGTTCTTATTTTATAAAATCATAAAATATTGGGGTCACAATTTCAGTAGAAACTGTACAGATTTTATTGTACAGAATTGTACAGAAATTATACAAATACTGCTAAGCCACAACAAGGAAAGTATATTTTTGTAACATGAGATTGAGAACACTAGATTTTCTTGGGCATTGTTTATGGAGTGCTCACATTTCTCATTGATTATTTTATAACTGGCAAATATTTTGGGGACTGTCTGCTCTTTATAATTTAAAATAGTATAGAAATGCTAAAATCAACCTTCCTTACATGAAAAAATTATTAGAAATATAAGGAAGTTTCTTTCAAAGTGTAGAGTATGGAAAAGGAGACTGGAAAAAGTAACTTGATAGTGGAGAAGCCTAACTAACATGACCTCTAGCCAAGTGACTGTGTTGGTAATAGGTATCCTTGATAAGATATGATGAAAATGACACTTTTGCTCTGTGGCATTCCTCCCCAAAACATACTACCCGAATCTAATGATGAGAAAAACATCAAATCTTAGTGGAAGGACCGTCTATAAAAATATCTGACCAATAATGCTCAAAACTTTCAAAGTCATCAAAACCAAGAAAAGCTTGAGAAACCATCATAACCAATGCTGAATGTAATATGGTATCCTGGAACAGGGAAAAGAAAACAGTAAGTAAAAGTGAAGGAAATCTGAATAAAGTATGGGCTTTAGTTAATAACATATTAGTGAAACTGTGTAATTCAGACTGGGGACTTGAACACATGTGGCCAGGACTTGAACCTGGCCAAAACCTCTTCTAACAGAGATCACACACCTGGTTTCAGTACTTAACGAGGTTCACATTTTTGATGTCTCATCTCAGAAAGAATTCAGTGAGATACAAAGTGATAAATAAGAAGTGGATTTATTTAGAGAGAAACACACTCCATAGTGTGGGACATCTCAGGAGAGAGCAGCCTTGAAATAGAGTGGTTAGCTTTTATGGACTGGGTAGTTTCATAAGCTAATGAGTGGAAGGATTATTCCAACTATTTTGCGAAAGGGGTGGAGATTTCCAGGAACTGGGCCATGGCCCACTTTTTGGTTTTTCATGCTTCACCTTGGAACCAATTCCCAGGTGGCCCAGCAGGTAAAGAATCTGCCTGGCAGTGCAGGAGAGACAGGAGATGTGGGTTTGAGCCTCAAGTCAGGAAGATTCCTTGGAGGAAATGGCAACCCACTCCAATATACTTGACAGGAAAATCCCCTGGACAGAAGAATTTGGAGGACTATAGTCCACAGGGTTGCAAAGAGTCAAACACAACTGATGCGACTTGAGCACATACACAAGGTCATTTATGTGGAAAAATTCCTACCTTGGAACTGTCATAGTGCCTGTGGGTGTGTCATTTAGCTTGTTGATGTGTTACAGTGAATGTATACTGAGGCTCAGAGACATCACTTCGTTGACAAATGTTCATATAGTCAAAGCTATGGTTTTATCAGTACTCATATATGAATGTGGGAGTTGGACCATAAAGGCTGAGTGCTGAAGAATTGATGCTTTTGAACTGTGGTGCCAAAGAAGACTCTTGTGAATCCCTTGGACTGCAAGATCAAACTAGTCAACCCTAAAGGAAATTAGCCCTGAATATTCATTGGAAGGACTGTGCTGAGGCTGAACCTCCAATAATCTGGCCACCAGATGTGAAGGGCTGACTCATTGGAAAAGACCCTGAAAGGTTGAAGGCAGGAGGAGAAAGGGGTGACAGAGGATGAGATGGTTGGATGGCATTATTGACTCAATTATCATGAGTTTGAGCAAACTCAAGGAGATAGTGAAGGACAGTGAAGCCTGAAATGCTGTAATCCATGGGGTCATAAAGAGTTGGACATGAGTGAGCAAGTGAACAACAACAAAATAAAGCTATACTCATTTAAATAGTATAGCACTGGTAAAATAATTGTCTCTTTTTGATATATGTTGTTGTATAGTCATGAAGTCATGTCCAGCTCTTGCGACCCCCTTGGACTCTATCCCACCAGGCTCCTCTGTCTGTGGGATTCTCCAGACAAGAATACTGGAGTGGGTTGCTGTTTTCTTCTCCAGTATATCTCCCTGAGCCAAGGATCAAACCCATGTCTTCTGCATTGGCAGGCAAATTCTTTATCCCTGAGCCACCTGGGAAGCCCTCTTTAAATACATCCTATTTATCAATTTCATATAGAACTGAGAGTATAGTGTTGAAGTCAGATGTTATCCCTGCCCTCATAGAGGTTACAAGTCTATTGGACTGCACCCGGCAGACCTGTAAGCCTTGTACTTGCCAAACCTCAAGACTGAAGAAAGAACCTAGAGTCAGCAAAAGAGACTGCTGGTTTAATGGTTTAATGGATGGGGGAAATCTTACACATCTGAAGAAAGTTTCTGGAATGATACGCCACTAAGTGGGGCAGATGTAGAGATGGGAACAGGAAGGCAGGGATGGCGAGGGAGGTTACCAGTTACAGAGGGAACTGATTTCAGGGAAACCAGCAGAGGGGCACATCCCTTTGATAAACTATCAAAGCGGTGATGGTTCTGATCTAAAGATTAGGACAACCACTGGCTGGGGCTGGAGGTGGGTGGTGCATGTATAGACATTTATTGATTAGGCACTATGATTAAGAGGGAAGGTCAGTCAGGTGAGTAATATAGGTGAGGCAGGGACTGGAAGAACAGGGATGTAGAGAGAGCAAGAGAACAGTCATCTTGGGTGGGCTGATCATATTCAGTGTATTGTAGGAGTTAGCTATTATTTACAGTTACAAATGTACTTAGTGAACCAGAGAGGATGTATTAGAGGAAACTGCACTTTAGTTAAAACAGCAAGAATTTTAGTTAGCTAGGTGTAGGAGGGAAAACAGTCAAAAGCTCATGACAGGCAAGGTAAGAAGTCCATGTGAATGCCATCTTCAGAAAGATGTCCACTATTACTACATATGGAAGTCAAAGAGAAGTGTCATGAGATCAGTGGCTAGAGAGTTAGGCAAATGCCACATTGCATAAAGTTAAGAGTTTTAGTTTTTACCCTAAGGACACAGGAAATCAGTGGGGATTTTTAAACTGGAAAAATAAATAGATTAACACCTGGAAAAGATTACTTTGATTTCCCTGAAAAAAAGAACTAGAATGGAGTCAGGAGGTAGCTAAGAGATAAGCTATTGCAATAGATGGGATTATGAAGACAAATATAAAAGGAAGAATAAAAAGACGATGGAAATTTGAGTTATGGCAGTAACAGTGAGGTTGAAGAGAAGTTACAAATTTATTATTATATTTCAAAGAAATTATTATTTTTGAATATGTTATTCAAATAATATATTGAATATAAATATAATCAATCAAAGAAATATCTTATTCTTCAAGAGATGGGAATACCAGGCCACTTTACCAGCCTCCTGAGAAATCTGTACACAGGTCAAGAAGCAACAGTTAGACCTGGACATGGAACAACAGACTGGATCCAAATTGGGAAAGGAGTACATCAAGGCTGCATATTGTCACCCTGCTTATTTAACTTATGTGCAGAATACATCATGAGAAATGCTGGACTGGATGAAGCACAAGCTGGAATTAAGATTGCCAAGAGAAATATTAATAACCTCAGATATGCAAATGACACCACACTTAAGGCAGAAAGCGAAGAACTAAAGCGCCTCTTGATGAAAAAGGAGAGTGAAAAAGTTGGCTTAAAACTCAACATTCAGAAAACTAAGATCAGGGCATCTGGTCCCATCACTTCATGGCAAATAGATGGGGAAACAATGGAAACAGTGGCTGACTTTATTTTTCTGGGCTCCAAAATCACGGCAGATGGTGACTGCAGCCATGAAATTAAAAGACACTTGCTCCTTGGAAGAAAAGCTATGACCAATCTAGACAGCATATTAAAAAGCAGACATTACTTTGCTAACAAAGGTCTGTCTAGTCAAAGCTGTGGTTTTTGAGAGCTGAACTATAAAGAAAGCTGAGTGCCAAAGAATTGATGCTTTTGAACTGTGGTGTTGGAGAAGACTCTTGAGAATCCTTTGGACTGCAAGGAGATCTAACCAGTCCATCCTAAAGGAAATCAGTCCTAAATGTTCATTGGAAGGACTGATGCTGAAGCTGAAACTCTTAATACTTTGGCCACCTGATGGGAAGAACTGACTCATTTGAAAAGACCCTGATGCTGGGAAAGATTGAAGGCAGGAGGAGAAGGGGATGACAGAGGATGAAATGGTTGGATTCCATCGCTGACTCAATGGACATGAGTTTGAGAAAGCTCCGGGAGTTGGTGATGCACAGGAAAGCCTCGTGTGCTGCAGTCCATGGGGTCTCAAAGAGTCAGACACGACTGAGCAACTGAACTGAACTGATGGACCAGCTTTTCAGAAGGAAAAAGACTTTCTAAACACAGTAGTAATAAAAACACCAAATAATTGACTGTGTGAAAAATTTTTACTTTGTACCTGAAGATTTTCAGGCATGTGGTAATGTCAAGAGAAAGGAGTTAATATTTGAAGAAAAAGATAAACACCCTAATGAAAAATAGGGAAAGAACGTTAATAGACATTTTATAAAATGAGATTTACAAGTGGTTGAGAAGCATAAAACTATTACAACTCAGCAATGATAATTGCTATAATAGTCAATAGTAACTTCAAATTTTACAATTGTTTAGTTGCTTTGTCATGACTGACTCTCTTGTGACCCTGTGGACTGTAGCCTGCTAGGCTGCACTGTCCATAGGATTTCTCAGTCAAGAATACTGGAGTGGGTTGTGATTTCCTTCTCCAGGGGATCTTACCGATCAGGGGTCAAGCCAGTGTCTCTTACATTGGTAGGTGGATTCTTTACCACTGAGCCACCTGGGAAGCCCAAAATTTTAAAATAATAGAGTGCTAATTTTAATTTCTGGAATAGGTAGGTAAAAATTAGTGATAATATACAGTGTTGGTGAGAATGTGAATAAAAGACAGTTATCTCATAATTCTAATGGAAGTCTAAATCAAAACTCTTTATAAAGGACATTTTAGCCATATACATCTATAAAGAGTTTTTCAAAACTTCGTACGTTTTACTCAAAATAATTCTAAAATTTAACCTAAGGAATTAATCTGTGATGTGAAGAAAGTATTTATTTATGTAATAAAATGTTTTCACTATAACACTCTTATGGCAAAAACAATTTTTAACAAGATAAATGCCCAATATTAGGGAATTGTTTAAATAACAGTGAGAAATGACTTGGAGTCATTGAAAATTATGTTTTTGGGAAAATTTAATAACATGGCAAAGCACTTATGACCTAATTTTAAAATAATAAAATTTTAACACAATACTTATATAATATCCCAAATATATTCAATATAACAACACATTTTAAAATAATTATTTCATACAAAATTAATATATATTCATTATAGAAAATTTGAAAATATAGAGAATTAAAAAACAAACTTAGGTCATTTATATTTTCAGCCCCTGTGAGCAAATACTATTAATGTTTTATGGGACAGTTTTGACTTCTTAAATTTTCTGTGTATATTTGTGAAGCTCCAACACTCAGTGTTTGTTTTCCACCAGTAAAACGGGGGTAAAATAAGGCTTACCTTGCAGATTTGGTGTGAGAATTAAAGATTGTATTATTTAGAATTCTTTTGGTTGCAAAGTGACAGAAGCTTACTACAAATTGGATCAAATAAAAAAAATTTATTGACTCATGTAACTAGAAAGGAAGAAGAAAAGAATAATAAAAAAAAAAACAGGGAATATTGAAGTCTAACTTTAGACACAACTTGATCCAAGTTGGAACACATTCTCAGAAATTTTCTCTACTTATCTTTGTTTTCCATAGTGCAGATTTCATTCTCCTGCAGCTATCGCCAAGTTGAACATTGCGTTTCCAGGTTTATTATAAGCCTGGTGCCTCTTTTCCAATAGTTACAACAAAAATTCAGAGAGTAACTCTAATTGATGTAGCAGGGCCCCATACCCCATGCCTGAATCAATTTTGTAGCCTGAGGGGATGGATATACTTCGTTGAGATACAAAGGGATCAGCTCCAGCTGAATCACAGCAACTGAGGCTTGAAAAGGAAAGGTATACCAAATCCAAATTAGTGCTGTAGTGCTGTAATAAAGAGAGATACATAGTGGGTTTTCAAAAATAATAGAGATTCACTACAAAGATATTGTGCTTAGGTCCTTGCCAGACATACACCAAGGTTCCTCAAAATGACACTTATTGTTTATAGTATTTTTACATTCAACAACTACTACAGTTAATTTCTGTGAATGCTATAAAATGACAGCCTTTAAAACAGGCTTTAAGAAGTCATTTTAAAATGGTTTCTTATACTCTGTGTACTTAGTCACTTAGTTGTGTCCGGCTCTTTGCTACCTGCCAGGCTCCTCTGTCTATGGGATTCTCCAGGCAAGAATACTGGAGTGGGTTGCTGTTCTTTCTTATAGTCTAGTTATACTTGAATCCCCTTGTAGTTCTTTTATTCATTCATCTGACAATGATCAAATACCTGTACACCGTAACTATTGTTATGTTATATTGTTATAAGGATAGGGAAGATTGAAATCTGTTTTTAGAACTTACTGTTGTGTAAGGGTGATATGTGCACATATTACTTGTTATAAACTGTTAACTGTTATATAAGAGATTCAGAGAACATACTTCAGGCATTAGAGACTGCTTCCTACTTGAGGCTAAATCAGGAAAAGCTCTAAGAAATAGTTTATATCAAAAAGAATGCAAGAAATTGAGCAAGTGGAAATGAGAATTTAAACACTCCTGTGTTCAACGAACACCTTGAGCAAAAACATAAAGACTGAAACGTGTAGAGCTACTACACGTTGCTACTACACTTTGAGTGTAGAGAGCAATCCAGTTTCTGGAGTATGAAGACAACTTGTGAGAGAAGATTATAAAATGATAGGTTAGCTTTTCTGATAGTGAAGACCACGCCCTGATAACAACCTCTGGCTGCATTGCTCAATCATTCTTTGGAGGAGTTAAAGGAAACATGAGAAGTACTTGGAGCTGAGTTCAAACTCTTTCTCCTGGTAGCCATAAACTGAGGGACTATCAGTCCAATGGGTTTCAATTCACTCCACTAATGTTTGACATTGCTTTTAGATGACTCATCTGACAAGAGCCACAAAATGAGAAATAGACAAAGGAAGAAATGGTGAGGGTAAGTTCAGTCGCTTAGTTGTGTTCTACTCTTTGCTACACCATAGACTGGAGCACACCAGGCCTCCCTGTCCATCACCAACTCCCGGAGTCCACCCAAACCCATATCCATTGAGTCAGTGATGCCATCCAACCATCTCATCCTCTGTTGTCCCCTTCTCCTCCCACCTTCAATCTTTCCCAGCATCAGGATCTTTTCCAATGAGTCAGCTCTTCACATCAGGTGGCCAAAGTATTGCAGTTTCAGCTTCAACA
The DNA here is from genome assembly GCF_042477335.2 of Ovis canadensis. Taxonomy (NCBI): domain Eukaryota; kingdom Metazoa; phylum Chordata; class Mammalia; order Artiodactyla; family Bovidae; genus Ovis; species Ovis canadensis. The sequence goes on from NC_091245.1 coordinate 183,152,140, forward strand.
TCAGTCCTTCCAAAGAATGCTCAGGACTGATCTCCTTTAGCATGGACTGGTTGGCTCTCCTTGCAGTCCAAGGGACTCTTAAAGAGTCTTCTCCAACACCACAGTTCAAAAACATCAATTCTTTGGTGCTCAGCTTTCTTTAGAGTCCAACTCTCACATCCATACATGACCACTGGAAAAACCGTAGCCTTGACTAGACGGACCTTTGTTGACAAAGTAATGTCTCTGTTTTAAAATATGCTCTCTAGGTTGGTCATAGCTTTTCTTTCAAGGAGTAAGCGTCTTTTAATTTCATGGCTGCAGTCACCATCTGCAGTGATTTTGGAGCCCAGAAAAAATGAAGTCAGCCACTGTTTCCACTGTTTCCCCATCTATTTGCCATGAAGTGTTGGAACCGGATGCCATAATATTAGTTTTCTGAATGTTGAGCTTTAAGCCAACTTTTTCACTCTCCTCTTTCACTTTCCTCAAACGGCTCTTTAGTTCTTCACTTTCTGCCATAAGGATGGTGTCATCTGCACATCTGAGGTTATTGATATTTCTCCCAGCAATCTTGATTCCAGCTTGTGCTTCATCCAGCCCAGCGTTTCTAATTATGTACTCTGCATATAAGTTAAATAAGCAGGGTGACAATATCCAGCCTTGATGTACTCCTTTTCCTATTTGGAACCAGTCTGTTGTTCCATATCCAGTTCTAATTGTTGCTTCCTGACCTCCCTACAGATTTCTCAAGAGGCGGGTCAGGTGCTCTGGTATTCCCGTCTCTTGAAGAATTTTCCACAGTTTCTGGTGATCCACACAGTAAAAGACTTTGGCATAGTCAATAAAGCAGAAGTAGATGTTTTTCTGAAATTCTCTTGCTTTTTTGATGATGCAGCAGATGTTGGCAATTTGATCTCTGGTTCCTCTGCCTTTTCTAAAACCAGCTTGAACATTGGGAAGTTCACAGTTCACGTATCATTGAAGCCTGGCTTGGAGAATTTTGAGCATTACTTTACTAGCATGTGAGATGAGTGCAATTGTGTGGTAGTTTGAGCATTATTGGACATTGCCTTTCTTCGAGATTGGAATGAAAACTGACCTTTTCCAGTCCTGTGGCCACTGCTGAGTTTTCCATATTTGCTGGCACATTGAGTGTAGCACTTTCACAGCATCATCTTTTAGGATTGGGAATAGCTCCACTGGAATTTCATCACCTGCACTAGCTTTGTTCGTAGTGATGCGTCCTAAGGCCCACTTGACTTTGAATTCCAGGATGTCTGGCTCTAGGTGAGTGATCACACCATTGTGATTATCTGGGTCATGAAGATCTTTTTGTAGAGTTCTTCTGTGTATTCTTGCTACCTCTTCTTAATATCTTCTGCTTCTGTTGGGTCCCTACCATTTCTGTCCTTTATCGAGCCCATCTTTGCATGAAACGTTCCCTTGGTGTCTCTAATTTTCTTGAAGAGCTCTCTAGTCTTTTCATTCTATTGTTTTCCTGTGTATCTTTGCACTGATCGCTGAGGAAGTCTTTTTTATCTCTCTTTGGTATTCTTTGGAACTCTGCATTCAAATGGGTATATCTTTCCTTTTCTCCTTTGCCTTAAGCTTCTCTTCTTTTCACAGCTATTTTTAAGGCCTTCTCAGACAACCATTTTGCTTTTTCTGTTTCTTTTTCTTGGGGATGGTCTTGATCCCTGTCTCCTGTACAATGTCACAAACCTCCTTCCATAGTTCTTTAGGCACTCTAGCAGATCTAGTCCCTTATATCTATTTCTCACTTCCACTGTATAATCATAAGGGGTTTGATTTAGGTCATACCTGAATGGTCTACTGGTTTTCCCTGTTTCTTCAATTTAAGTCTGAATTTTGCAATAAGGAGTTCATGATCTGAGCCACAGTCAGCTCCCATTCTTGTTTTTTTTTCTGACTGCATAGAGCTTCTCCATCTTTGGCTGCAAATAATATAATTAATCTAATTTTGGTGTTGACCATCTGGTGATGTCCATGTATAGAGTCTTCTCTTTTATTGTTGGAAGAGGGTGTTTGCTATGACCAGCGCTTTCTCTTGACAAAACTCTATTAGCCTTTGCTCTGATTCGTTTTGTACTCCAAGGCCAAATTTGCCTGTTACTCCAGGTGTTTCTTGATTTCCTACTTTTTCATTCCAGTCCCCTGTAATGAAAAGGACATCTTTTGCGGGTGTCAGGTCTAGAAGGTCTTGCAGGTCTTCCTAGAACGGTTCAATTTCAGCTTCTTCATCATTACTGTTCAGGGCATAGAAGTGGATTACTGTGATATTGAATGGATGCCTTGGAAATGAACAGTGATTACTCTGTCATTTTTGAGATTGCATCCAAGTACCACATTACGGCCCCTTCTGTTGACTATGACAGCTACTCCATTTCTTCTAAGGGATTCTTGCCCACAGTAGTAGAGATAATGGTCATCTGAGTTAAATTCACCCATTCCAGTCCATTTTAGTTCGCTGATTCCTAGAATGTCAACATTCACTCTTGCAATCTCCTGTTTGACCACTTCCAATTTGCCTTGATTCATGGACCTATCATTTCAGGTTCCTATGCAATATTGCTCTTACAGCATCAGACCTTGCTTCCATCACCAGTCACATTCACAAGTGGCTGTTGTTTTTGCTTTTGCTCCGTCTCTTCATTCTTTCTGGAGTTATTTCTCCGTTGATGTCCAGTACCATATTGGGCACCTATTGGCCTGAGGAGTTCATCTTTCAGTGTCCTATCTTTTTGCCTTTTCATACTGTTCATGGGGTTCTCAAGGCAATACTGAAGTGGTTTGCCATTCCCTTCTCCAGTGGACCTCATTTTCTCAGAACTCTACACCATGACCCATCTGTCGTGGGAGGCCGTACACGGTGTGGCTCATAGTTTCATTGAGTTAGACAAGGCTGTGGTCCATGTGACTAGGTTGGTTGCTTTTCTGTGATTGTGGTTTCAGTCTGTCTGCCCTCTGAAGCTCTCTCCCAGCACCTGCCATCTTACTGAGGTTTTTCTGACCTTGGACATGGGGTATCTCCTCTCCACTGCACCCTGCTCAGCACCATGCAGCCAAGAAATGGTAAAGAAGCCAATATTGAGTTGATGATGATTGGTGGTTGAACTGGGAAATGATGAGAGTGATAATGAAGTGTTTTGTGGACAGATATTGAGGTGGTAAAATCAATAGGATTTTGTAATTGGTCCTATAGATATAGGAGCTGAAAGGATACTTAGAAGGTTATTAGAAGGGTAATGCCTTAGTCCATTAGAGTTGCTATAAGAAAATAACGTATCAATAGATCTTGTAGCTTATAAAGAAACAGTAATGTATCTCTCACATCTGGAGGCTGGGAAGTTCAAGATTAAGGAGACTGCTGATTCAGTGTCTGGTGAAAGTCTCCTTCCTGTTTTATAAACTGCCATCATCTTACTGTAACCTAACATGAAGGAAGGGGACACCAGAGTTTTCTGGAGTCTCTTTTCTAAGGGCACTAGTCCCACTATTGAGAACTCTGACCTTATGTCCTAATCCCTTCTAAAAGACTCGCTTCCAGATTCTGTCATATTGTGGATTAGGTTTCAATACACGGATTTTGGGGAGACACATTCAATCTAAAGCCAATGATATTGCCATCTGTGGAAAAGGGTAATTTGTGGGGGGAGTTGATGAAAACTCTTTGAGTCATTTTGAGTTTGATGAACTAATGGGAGAATATCAACTGGAGATCTCCATCATGCCATTGGCACTTCGGTGTTTGAGCCGTGAGACAAGTGGGCCCGGAAATAAAGGCACTCTCTCTTCTCAACCAGTCATGACTACTTAATAGCATCAGTAGAAATCCTGTAAGGGACCGGAATTAGCAAAGAAGTCAGCCTGAAAGAGCAAGCTATTTCCAGAAATTATGAAATTAACTATATTTAAGGGCTGGTAGCGAAAGAGAAGCAGAAATGAAAGGAGATCAAGACACTAAGGCAAGTGAAGTAGGGAAAATTGTGTCTGAGTATGCAGGTCAGGAAGCAACAAATAGAACTAGACATGGCACAACAGAGTGGTTCCAAATAGGAACAGGAGTACGTCAAGGCTGGATATTGTCACCCTGCTTATTTAACTTATATGCAGAGTACATCATGAGAAATGCTGGGCTGGAGGAAGAACAAGCTGGAATCAAGATCGCCAGGAGCAATATCAATAACCTCAGATATGCAGATGGTCTGCCACCCTTATGGCAGAAAATGAAGAACTAAAGAGCCATTTGAGGAAAGTGAAAGAGGAGAGTGAAAAAGTTGGCTTAAAGCTCAACATTCAGAAAACTAAGATCAGGGCATCCGGTCCTATCACTTCATGGCAAATAGATGGGGAAACAATGGAAACAGTGGCTGACTTTTATTTTTCTGGGCTCCAAAATCACTGCAGATGGTGATTGCAGCCATGAAATTAAAAGATGGTTACTCCTTGGAAGGAAAGGTATGACCAATCTAGACAGCATATTAAAAAGCAGAGACATTACTTTGCCAACAAAGATCCATCTAGTTAAGGCTATGGTTTTTCCAGTGGTCATGTATGGATGTGAGAGTTGGACTATAAAGAAAGCTGAGCACAGAAGAATTGATGCTTTTGAACTGTGGTGTTGGAAAAGACTCTTGAGAGTCCCTTGGACTGCAAGGAGATCCAACCAGTCCATCCTAAAGGAGATCAGTCCTGGGTGTTCATTGGAAGGACTGATGTTGAAGCTGAAACTGCAATACTTTGGCCACCTGATGTGAAGAGCTGACTCATTGGAAAAGACCCTGATGCTGGGAAGGATTGAGGGCAGGAGGAGAAGGGGACGACAGAGGATAAGATGGTTGGATGGCATCACCCGCTCAATGGACATGGGTTTGGGAGGATTCCAGGAGCTGGTGATGGATAGGGAGGCCTGGCGTGCTGTGGTTCATGGGGTCGCAGAGTTGGACACGACTGAACTGAACTGAACTGAACTACTCTATAGAACATGTAAAATTTGGGCTTGGTTAGTTCAAGGAATTAAGACAGAAAAATAGAAAAACAAATAGGATTGTATGCATTTTAAGACTTAATAAAGCAGTGACTATGATATAGGATAAAAAGAGAGTAGACAGTAGGTGTTCTAAAAATTATTAAAGAAATGCACCAACAAGTAAACTTTTATATTTTTCTACAGTTCTCAGTTTTTCTTCTTTATCATACATTACTTTCTTAAGATTAGTCAGTAATATATAGTATAAATCTTTTTCCTAAAAGAACAAAAGATTATTGTATTTTTTAAAGTATATTTTACAGTGCCAGGAAGCAAATGTGATAAAAGGGATTAAAAACAGCTTATCTAGCTAATATATCTTATCTGTAAAATGGGGATAATAAGACTTGTCCTCAGCTGCTCTCAGAAAGTTGTCATGAGTTAATTGAAAAGAACTATGCAGCATTGTACGAATGTGAAAACTATGCAGCATGTGTGAAAGTAATGTGCAACATAAAATATTTATGGATGTTTTTGTTTTGATCTTATGCTGGTAAAATTGTCATTACTTTAAATAAGCCACAAATATCTATTTTTTACTATTATCTATGTTAGGTAATAAATGTTCTCGTCTTTCTTGCACTTATAAATTGACTATAATTTTGCCTTCTTTGAGATGTTTGCATTTATCTTATTTTTGCCCACGTCTGCTCTGACAAATACATGCCAAATAAAATGTTAGTATCAGCACACAGACATTTTTGTTGGGTGTGTCCACACTGTCTAAATGTTTGTTTTTAGCCAGAACTATTTGTTTCAAAAGCTTTCATGAAACATGCATTTGTTTTTGAACCATCTCAACAGTTCAAATATTCCTGTCCACATTTCCTTAGGTCACCTTCTATTCAGCAGTTTTTTTTTGTTTTTTTGTTTTTTTTTTTTTGATGCTATATTTAATACAGATATTTATATTAATATTTAATATGAATCTAAGTAAAAGAGGAATCAACTAGACATTTTAGCCTGAACTGATAACATATGTGACAGTTTATGCCTTAAAATAGTTTAAAAATACTGCTGACTCAATAGTAAGTCAAATCTAAGGTTCTTTTTTTTTTTTTTTTTTTTTTTTTTAATTTTATTTTTTTTTTTAAATTTTAAAATCTTTAATTCTTACATGCGTTCCCAAACATGACCCCCCCTCCCACCTCCCTCCCCACAACATCTCTCTGGGTCATCCCCATGTACCAGCCCCAAGCATGCTGCACCCTACGTCAGACATGGACTGGCAACTAGAAAAGGAAGAGTTGGAGAACCCCAGAGTGAGTAGAAGGAAAGAAATCTTAAAAATTAGGGCAGAAATAAATGCAAAAGAAACAAAAGAGACCATAGCAAAAATCAACAAAGCCAAAAGCTGGTTCTTTGAAAGGATAAATAAAATTGACAAACCATTAGCCAGACTCATCAAGAAGCAAAGAGAGAAAAATCAAATCAATAAAATTAGAAATGAAAATGGAGAGATCACAACTGACAACACATAAATACAAAGGATCATAAGAGACTACTATCAGCAGTTGTATGCCAATAAAATGGACAACGTGGAAGAAATGGACCAATTCTTAGAAAAGTACAATTTTCCAAAACTGAACCAGGAAGAAATAGAAAACCTTAACAGACCCATCACAAGCACGGAAATTGAAACTGTAATCAGAAATCTTCCAGCAAACAAAAGCCCAGGTCCAGACGGCTTCACAGCTGAATTCTACCAAAAATTTCGAGAAGAGCTAACACCTATCCTCCTCAAACTCTTCCAGAAAATTGCAGAGGAAGGTAAACTTCCAAACTCATTCTATGAGGCCACCATCACCCTAATACCAAAACCTGACAAAGATGTCACAAAAAAAGAAAGCTACAGGCCAATATCACTGATGAACATAGATGCAAAAATCCTCAACAAAATTCTAGCAATCAGAATCCAACAACACATTAAAAAGATCATACACCATGACCAAGTGGGCTTTATCCCAGGGATGCAAGGATTCTTCAATATCCGCAAATCAATCAATGTAATTCACCACATTAACAAATTGAAAAATAAAAACCATATGATTATCTCAATAGATGCAGAGAAGGCCTTTGACAAAATTCAACATCCATTTATGATAAAAACTCTCCAGAAAGCAGGAATAGAAGGAACATACCTCAACATAATAAAAGCTATATATGACAAACCCACAGCAAACATTATCCTCAATGGTGAAAAATTGAAAGCATTTCCCTTAAAGTCAGGAACAAGACAAGGGTATTCAGCAGTTTTTATGAATTCTCCTGCTGGCCAGAATTTTTTCTGAGGCTTCAGTAGTTGACTAGTAGGAATGCTTGTAAAAACATTTGTGGATAGCCCAAACATTTTCAATAACATTTGCTTGGAAAAATTTTACTGGCAGTCAAGACACATTATTTAAACATATTTCAAAATATTTATGCATCTCTGCAGTACTTTGGCGGTGTCTGTATATCAAGGCTGAATTGATGGTTTTCTAGTTAAGTCTTTTTGTTTGTTTGTTTTTGGTCATTCATAATGGTTGATGAATGTTTGATAGAATTTCCATGCAATTAATTTGATTGACTCCATAGGTGACTATAAAAACCAATGAGTTTTGAACTAACTTTCTTTTCAGAATTGGGAACTTAATAAATTAGATTGACTTGACTGTAATCTCTTCAGATGCTTGATTCTCAGTTGCTGTTTTAGCTCTTTCCTTCATCTGCTTCCCAACAGCAATTCGGAAAATGGTAGATTTGTTAGGATCATTTTAGCTTTAGTATTTAGTAAAAGAAGTAGTTTTATTGAGACCTGTGGTTCTTAGATAGGATTTTCATCCTTTTAAAAAATCATTTTTCATATTCCATGACTCCATCTAAATGAAGAAAGGAAATGGATAAATCCTTTATACAGTTATTTGGAATAGATAAAATAATTTGTTTTATTTTGTGTGTGTTTTATTAGTAGGGTTCTTTTTTGTAATTTTCCAAAGTAAAGAGGGAAATCTAAGCTCGTGATTATATATGGTCCTTGATTTTAGATGATGTTATCTACAAAAGAGTAAGAAATAGTACTTTAACTCTGGCTTATCAGAGATAATAAGGCCACATAAATTTAAGAAGTTTTTAGTAAGGGCATCTTTAAAGATCATATTAGAGAATTTAGTTCATGAAGTCCTCCTTTCTGATTTTGCATCTTGCATTCTCGCATCTCTCTTTACTTTGGAGTGTAAATATTCTTTCTCCATGTGTTTGTGCTGTATTTTTGTGACCTTTTCTCTGTATACCACTGTGTGTACTCATTTGATTATGTGTCATTTTCTATGCTTGTCTATGCATGCCCAGTCTATTTTTCCTTTGGGTGTCTCTACTGTGATCTCTGTCTGTGCCTTTATTAATACATGTCTCCGTGTGTCTTTGTGTCTGCATGTCTGTCTATCTAGATGTATGAATTTTGTGTTCTCTCTTTCTATGTTTGTTTCAGTATATTCCTCTTCTGTATGACTTTGTTCTCTTTCTCATTGTCCTTCTGAGTTTCATTTTACATATGGCTTTCTCAATTTTTGTCCTTCAGTTCTCTACATATGTCTTCCTTCTTTTATGATAACAAACACTGGAGTTTTGCTGTGATGTTATGTTTGTCAATTAGAATTTAAAATTTCCTGATCCATTCTATTAGGTAAACATGTTAAAGATTTAAACAAGCAATTCATAAAAGCAATACAAGTGGGCTAATCAATTTATAAAACAGATATATTCTTACTAGTATAAGGGGCTTGCCAGGTGGTAAAGAACCTGCCTGTCAATGCAGGAGATGCCTGGGACAAGAGTTTGATTCCTGGGTTAGGAAGATTCCCTGGAAGAGGACGTGGCAATCCACTCCAGTATTCTTTCCTGGAGAATACTATGGACAGAGGAGCTTGGCAGGTTACAGTCCATAGGGCCCAAAGAGTCAGACACAGCTGAAGCAACGTAGCACACACAAAATAATGAGATTATAGTCATTGACTATTGGATTGACAAAGATAACCATTGGGGGAAAATAATAATAAGTTATAATAGTATTGAATCAACATTTTAAGAGAAAAACATTTATTAAAGTTTTAAATATACATAAACTTTGATTCCGCAGTTCCACTTAAGGTATTTGTCAAAAATAACCAGACATTTGCACAACTGTTTTTTTTCACAATTGCCTCTAATAGTATAAAATTGAAAGCAAATGTCAATTGGTAGGGAATTGATTAAATAAATTATGATACAATAAATAAAATATTACAGAAAATTGTATATTGATAACCAGACAATAATCAAATTCAATAAACTGTGTCAAATGTACATATTGTACATGCTGTTTATTTATTCAAACAATATGTATTTTGTGTCTCTTCTATGTGCTCAGCCCTCTAGAGGCACTATAGACATATTCATATTGTTTTATATGGGGTGTTAATGAGAGAACTTCTATCTTCTCTTTATATGGATTTAACAATCATATATTATGAAAAATAACAAATGTAGCATCAACTTTGAGAGAAGAGTTGTCTTAAATTTTAAAACAAGTGGATATTTCTGTTTTGAAATATTAAATTGATTTCTCCTTTTGTATTTTTTTTTCCTTTTTTTTTCTTCTTCTTCCCCCGCATGTGGATCAATGAGCCTCTATAGAAAGTGATTCCTAATTGTAACCAAGGCAGTATTCTTAAGTGTTCTGGAAATGCTATGCCTTAGTATATATTGAGTTAATGAGTTGTCAAAAAGAAATATTTGTTTAAAGCCTTTGGAAAGGTAGAAAAAAAGTTAAGCCACGTAGGTGTCAAAATGTCATTCCAGTGTGTGTGAAGCATGGAGACTTAATATGATGTGAACCTGTGAAGAGGAATGCTTTACCCGGTCATTGGAAATTGACACTAGTGTCAGTGGAAAAGCAAACTTGAAAATGTAATGTTTAGTACAGTAATTCTCAAACCTTCCTGTGGTCAGACTCAACTAAGGAGCTATTTTTAAATGTAGATTCCTAGACCTACCCCTTGAGATTCTCATTTGGTAGATCTGAGTGGTGTCATTTAATAAGCTTCCCAGGTGATTCTTATATCCATTTCTGAGTTTGGAATATCTGTATTTCAAAAAACCATGCTAATGAGTAAGTTTAAATAGCTAATCTACTTTTTAAAATGACAGATTTTTGTTAATCTTATCTACTAAGTACATTTCCAGAAGAATTCTTTGAACAAGGTTCTTTAAGGGATTGTGAAATTTATTTAGGGGCATTGTGAGTTCATAGGCAGGTTACATTCCATTTAAGACCTGCTGACTTTCTGGACCTCAACTTTGAGCCAAAATTTTAATGAGCTGCCAGTGTTTACTTCTGTCAAATAAAACTGTCATGCCTTTTTCTCAAACAATGGCATTAATATTTATAGGTTTCCTTTCATTCTTATTATATATAGTGTTCCCAAGAATATTGTTGTAAAAGAATGACAGATAAAATATAGATAGTAGACCACTACAAATGCCAAATTCTGATCAGTGAAAGCAACTATGTGGTATAGATATAAGACTCCTTTAGAGTACTTACACACAATCAGAATATCAAATCTCTAAGTCTTAAAAGACTGAATTATATACAGTGAGCATATTGATTGCTAGAATATTTTCCCTCGAAAATAACTCTGAACTTCCTAAAAGGAAGGATCTTGAGATGTACTGCAAGAAGTTTACAATATTTTTACAACATACTGTCACCTACCTGTGTATAACCAAAGTGTACACTAAACATACTATTTAACTATTTTGTGATCATTCAATATAAAACTATAATTCTATTTTAAATAAAGTTTATTTGGATAAGAATCCAAAAAGCCTTCCTCAGTGAAGCTGATAATGAAAACACCTGATCAGTACAGACTACCAGAGAGTTTTATGGCTGGAAAACCATTCAGTTCAGTGTTTCTCAAAGTTTAATATGAATAAGAATCACTTGGGGATGTTGTTAAAATGAAAATTATGATGATGGTCTAGGGTGTGGGACTTGAGATTCACATTCCAAACAAGCTGTTGTTCCAAGGACCATACTTTGAATTCCAAGTATTTATGTCAACTCTTTTGTTTAATAGAAGGAATCAGCATGGAAGGAGCATGGCATTGCAGGATGTGACTGTGACTCTGGTGTACTTAAAATCATTGGAGCTGAATGGTATTATATTAATGGCAGTTCCTCAAACTCTTATCACTCTGGTCTCTGGTGGGGCCTGGGCTGCTGCCCTTCCTGAGTGGAGGCTTTCAACTTTTCCTTTCATTCTGTGAGAGCACTGAAATATTCCTTGCAATGAATTTCTTTTTGCTTGAGCTATCCAGAGAGAGTTTCTGATGACTGCAATCAAAAGAATGTAATACAGGCTCTGGGTTGGGACTTGCACTGCAAAAAAATATTTACATCACAAGGGAATAGATTCTTCTTCCTCTAGAACACAGTAGTAAATATATTTTCTTAAATGTTTACACAAGTCCACTAGTGACTCCCAAAGGCCTCTTTCCATCATTTTTCCAGGCTCTGTCCAACTTCCCATTTGATATCTGTATTTGAATATCTAATAGGCATCTCAGACTTAATGTAGTCAAAATTGAATCTCCCAAACTTGATGTTTATGTGGCAAATGGCACATCTTGCAGTTGCTCAGGTAAAAACCTAGGAATCATCCCCATTTTTTTTTCCCTTCTCACATTCCATCTATTAGCAAGTTTGTTGATTCTGCCCTAAAAATCTAGCCAGGAATTAACCATCTTAATGGTTAATTTTCCATGGCACTTTTCCATCTTAATTGCTTCATTCTATTCTAAACCATCGCTATCTCTACCTTGGGTAGCTTCCTAATCCTTCTTTTCGCTTCCACTAGACTTCCTCATGGCGACTAGAGTGACACTTGCTTAAAACTGGTCAGTTGCTTCCTATACCACTGAGGAATAAAATCTAAACTCCTTACCATGATCTGCAAGACCTTATGTTATGTGAGCCTTTACTAAATCTCCTACTTCATCTTGCTCCAGTTTCTTCCTTGCACATGCTGCACCAGCTTACTGCTCTCCAGATAACTCTTCAACTAGAATATGAGTCCCAAGGACAGAAAAGTTGTCTGTTTTACTCACTGTTGTATCCTAGTACCTTGTGAGGCCCTGAGCAGAGAATCCAGGTGAACTACTCTGTGCCCAGATTTCTGACCCACTCTGTAAGGTAATAAAATGGGCAGTCTTTTAAACTGCTAAGTTTGTGGTGGTTTGTTGTGATACCAGTAGAAAGCATCCATAGTAGGTGAACTGGAAGAGTCTAGTATCACAAAAGCTAATGTAGAAGGAAACGATGTAGTCATTAAGAAGTCATTGGCATTTCAGAAAATAGTTTATCCTCTTAATGAATAGGTTCACTTATGATCAGGGATAGTTCTAGTAACCACCATGATATATACAGCTTAGATTTGAAGCCCGATAGCCAGCAGATTTAGCCTGATGTGGATCATTTCTTCATTAGCACTTTATTTTTCCAATGTACTTCACTTCAGTTGGGTACTAGATCTTTTTCCAGTCAAAATGGCCTCAGCTGCAGCAATATTAGCTCTTATTGTGGCATTTTGCTGTGCAGCTGGGGCCCTTAGGTAGGATTGGGAACTGAAGCCAGTGATAGAGGAACCTGGAAACTGTGGGAAGGATAGAAGCAATCTTCCTTGGGGGTAAGGATGGCATGCACAAGAAAGGGATGCTAGTGGGAACAGTCCTGTGACAGAGGAGAGGGCAGTGTCAAGGGACTTCTCCCAGCTGCACACTGGAGGCTGGTAAGTGTGCTCTGGGGTGTGATATTGTGATTTATAATAAATGTATGTCTGGTCTGTGTCCCTGTTGCTTCTGCACAGAGCTTCTAAAACCCTTGCAATTTCTTAAGTGCAGAAAGAAACAACTTGCCTCTTGTTATGTTAATTAGGTGACTTTTGGACTGCAGTTAAGGATGGGCTAGTTGCCAAGAGAACCAACAATGTGATTGGAGGGTTGGAACACTCAGTCCCACGGCCCACCCCCATGCCCCCTCCCAGTACCAGTACGAAGAGGGACTGGCAATTGAATCTGTCACCAGTGGCCACTTGATTTAATCAAGCATGCCTATGTAATGAAACTTCCATAAAAGCCCCAAAATATGGACTTCTGAGAGCTTCTAGGCTGGTAAACACATGGACCTGTGGGGACAGCAGTGCTCCGAGAAGGCATAGAATCTCCATACCTTGCCCTCCACATTTCTTCCATCAGTATGTTAATCTGTATCCCCATCATCTTTTTACAGTAAACTGGTGAATGGAAGTAAATTTTTTTTTTTTAATTCTGTGAGTGACTCTAGCATTGAACCCAAGGAAAGAGAGTTCTGATCTATAGCCAGTCAGTCAGAAGCACAGGTTACAACCTGGGCTTGCCATTAGTGTCTGAAGTATGTGCCTGTGTGTGTGTGTGTGTGTGTGTGTGTGTGTGTGTGTTGGGGAGTGTGGGACAGGCAGGCTGGTGGGACTGAACCCTTAACCAATGGAGTCTGGTGCTATCTCCAGGTAGATAGTGTCATATTGAGTTGACTAGTAGGACACCCAGGTGGTGTCAGAGAATTGCTTGTTGGTGTGGGGAAAATGACCCCTCCCATGTTTGAACTGGGTCCAGGAACCTAAAAGTGGGAGATTGAACATATCTGTAGTGCTGGTAGCACACACTAATGCCAAGGGAGGCAATACTGAAAAGAAGGAAGCAGTCATCAACCAGAGACCAAGATGTGGCCCATAGCTACTCATGGTGAATTTACCAAGTGTTAGCTGTTCTGAAACTTTTTCTCATGCTTTCTGGGAGGGAACAGAAAAAGGCTCTTACATGGATGATGTTAATGAGGGCCTGAGTCAGAAAGCAGTTTTGGTTGCTGTCATGACCCACATACAGTAATTTAAACAAACAAACAAAAAAAATCTTTTCAGATTGATGGAGCTTGGGGCAGCATCTGTTGTATATTTATAATCTTTTCTAAGTCCTTCACAAAAATATTTCTTGTTTGATGGTTAATTCAGGCTCTCATTATCTATGCAAGCAATTTGTTATTAAGTAGGCTTTCAGTTCCTTTACATACTTAGAACAAAGATTTTGTTGGTATTAGGCTGCAAAAAAAAAAAAAAAAGTCTGCTTCTCTCCATTCCATCTTTTCAGATGCCAAGATAGTGTGTGATGTTTCTAGCTCTTTTATCTTAAAACCCTAGTTTATTTTATGTATAATTTTGTCACCATCATTCACTAATCAAAACTGATAATTACATCATTGACACAAGGTAAATTATATGAACCTCTATTAACATTTCTGGAATGTAAGCATGAGAAGAGTATCCTTTCTTATGTGAAGGTTTCTTTATTGAGTGCTTCATCTTGTGTCTTGGTTTGTACTCTGGCAGCTTGCTCAAATACACATCTCTCAAATCTGAACCTCCCTCTTTATTTCCATTGCCATTGATTTATTCAAGCTCCTATTATTTTCTCCTGGGACCGTTACAATAGTTCATCTACCTCTGGCTGCACCCACACTTAGGACCCATACTGTATGCTGTAGCAGGAATGACTTTTTAAACACACAAATCTAATTATGTCAATTTTCTCCCTGTAGTGCTTAACATTGCTTATTAGATAATGTCTAAATGCCTCAGGATGAAAAACCAAGACTTCAGTGATCTCTGCCTACCTGTCTAGCCTCATCTACTTGCCTCTTCTAAATAAATTATACATTTAAGCAATACTAAATTACTTAAATTCCCTAGCCTCTGTGCTTTTGTGTATGGTGTTTCTTTTTGTTGATCTGCCTTGTCAGTCACGTCCCTGTCTTTGTACTACAAAGCACCATATTCCTATCTCTGTTATGGTGCTTAGACATGTGAACAGCTACAAACAATGCAATGTCTCTTCAAATAGTGAAATTCTGGAGGGCTGGAATTATATCTTAGTTATTTTTGTTTAGTAAATGAATCATTCAATTTCTAGTTTGGAATTCAGGTTGGAATTAATAGTGATTTCGTATTTGTCTCAAATAGTAATTTTGATATTTATTAATGTTCCTAAAGGAGATCAGTCCTGGGTGTTCACTGGAAGGACTGATGTTGAAGCTGAAACTCCAATACTTTGGCCACCTGATGCGAAGAGTTGACTCATTTGAAAAAGACCCTGATGCTGGGAAGGACTGAAGGCAGGAGAAGAAGGGGACAACAGAGGATGAAATGGTTGGATGGCATTACCGACTCAGTGGACATGAGTTTGGGTAAACTCTGGGAGCTGGTGATGGACAGGGAGGCCTGGCGTGCTGCAGTTCATGGGGTCACAAAGAGTCAGACAGGACTGAGTGACTGAACTGAGCTGAACTGAATGTTTCTTTCTCCTTTTAAAATGTCCATGTTTAACACTAAAAATGTGGCCATGCACCAACATCCAGGTATGGACATCATCAAGGAACTTCTTAAAAATGCAGTCTCAGGTGCTAAACTCAGTGAATAGAGATCTTCATTTTAAGATCCATATGTGGTATTTACAACACAGTTTAAGAGGCACCAGTGTGGGAGATACTTCACCTAATAGTTTTTTTTGTATTCAGGACACACAGAAACCCCTTGCCAGTGTTTCACATGTGTACTTTAATGGAGTATACAGTTTTAGGAGTTGATGAGCTTTTCCTACCAGCCGCAAAATCTTTGCCTTACATGACAAAGTCAACTTCTCTGAAGAAATCTTTATCATTTGTTAAAGAAATGTATGTACCTGAATCTAGGTAGTATTCAAATAATGAATTCTCCAAAGTAACTTTTAAGCAATCACCCTCCCAAATAGGAGTACGCCTCACTCATCACAACCCTACCCTTTCCCATGGACAATTTGGCATTTGCGTTGACCTCGAAGCCTTCCCTGGATGAAAATATCTGTGTTTGTTTTTTTATCTATTCTATTCTACAAGAATACTCATCTTGGATTGCTTCTTTCAGTTACTCTATTGACTTTAAAAGCTAACTCTAATTTCCCATTTTCTTTTCTTCTCATAGTTCTTCTTTACAGTTATATTCATCTATCACTCTGTCCTTAACATAGCCTAACCTTAGTGTTACCCAGCTCTTTGTTTCAAGTATATTAATGAGATAAATATGAAGGACTGCATATCAACAATTCCATAGTCTTTTGTTTATTCCTCAGTTCTGTTCAGTTACCTCAGAGTTTAGCTTCTTTGTATACTTTCCCTTTTATATATTTTCACTCACCTGCTACTACTAAACATTTATTTTTGGGCATCAGTGTATTTTCTGGAGCTGTGCTCACCTACTTTGAGCAGTGTCCTTCCTTGCTTTTAGGACTTGACTATACTCTAAAAGCAGATGTATACTTAAAGTCTAAGCTCCCAGTTTTCTAGCTAGCCTTTCTTATGCTTAAAATATTCCACAGATTTTTCTTGAATAGCATCGTCTCTATGGTTCATTTTTTTTTAATTTAACAATTGGTTTGCATTGTTCTGTGTGAATGAATGACATGCCCTGTTCGAAGCAAGTGAGGAGCCCTGCTCTGCGGTTCCGCAGTGACCCCATATGGCATTATGGCAGTAACCCTGTCAGGGGTTTATACTGACCTGCCAATGGATGTCCCTGGTGGCTCAGATGGTAAAGCATCTGCCTACTCTGCAGGAGACCTGGGTTCAATCCATGGGTCAGGAAGATCTCCTGAAGAAGGAAATGGCAACCTACTCCAATATTCTTGCCTGGAAAATCGCATGGATGGAGGAGCCTGGTAGGCTACAGTCCATGGGGTCACAAAGAGTCAGACACGACTGAGCGACTTCACTTTCTTTTCTTTTGCATTGTTCTACTGTGCTTCTGCAAATTTAATAACTGACACACTTCCTCTTAAAAGATCCTCTCTTTACTGAATCTTTCAACACAGATCAAATCATTTTTGTTTGTTCTCACTACCATAAATTTCCTCAAGTGTGTCAGAGGACATGTCCTGTTAGGAGAGCTAATCAGTCGGTCACAAAGGGCTTAAAGTCTCTTCAGAGTACTTGTCTTAAAACTTCATGGTCCAGCAACACAGTGTGGTTAAGCAAGGTAAAAGGACAGCAGGGGAGAAAACAGGAAATTATACTATCACAGGAAATTGTAGTAATAAAGTGAAAAGCCAAGGAAGCAACTGGCTAGCAAGTCATAAAATTCTAATGACGCAGCAGGAATACACTGAAGCTCTGCTCACTGGCTGGCAAAGTTCTGTATTGTTCTTTTAGTCTTTATTCACATCTAAGTGGTTACAATCGAGACTTGAAGGCCATTTGGCCTTGAGATATTTAATGATATATTTAATACTTGAGATTTCATCAAATGACTGCTAAAACCCAGTTTAAGGTATGGGTCCTCTGATCGGTAGAGCAGGACATTTCCCCAAATATTAGGACATTTCCTAAATAAATTTATTAAAGGACCAATAAGTTGCCAAGTCCTGTCCTCTTCATGTTTTAGTGTAGTAAATCCTCTCCTCAAAGCTCTGAAGCCTACTTCCCATTTTACAGATGGGAAATCTGAGGCTGTGGGAGGCAAATATGAGGTTCTTTATTATGAAAGTGTCTGCCTTCACCCCAGAAGATAGGCTCACATGCATGAAATGGCTTTCTCAGGTGAACAATAATATTTTACAGACCTGAGAGGGTTGGAAGATGAACAGACTCTTTCTCAAGGAGGATCGGTGCCTTGTACTTGCTGTAGCAACTGGAAATGATGCAGAGGCATTCCAGCTAGAGACTTTTCATAGGTAGGAGATGTCTTTCTGTCTGATCAGGAACTGAAAAAGTTTGATTGGCTTTGTTAATTAGAGCAGAGTTATACCAAATACCATGTACCCTAGGAAATATTCAGGTCAGTCTTCTGGAGTTTGAGAAAATATTGTTTAAAAATCTTTTTTACTGAGATATAATCCGGTGGTTCAGATGGTAAAGAATTTGCCTGCAATGTAAGAGAACCAGGTTCAATTCCTGGTTGGGAAGATCCCCTGGAGAAGGGAATGGCAACCCACTCCAGTATTCTTGCCTAGAGAATTTCTCAGACAGAGTCTGGCCACGGGGTCACAAAGAATCAGATGTGACTGAGTTACTAACATGCACAATATGTACAGATATGTGCACATATCATATGTGTATAGCTTATATACTTATTTTCAAAAACTGAAACATCCATACAGCTAGCATCAAGATCAATAAATAAAATTCTAATATCATCTTAGAACTTAGTCATGTTCTTTCTTCTAATCAGTACTCCACTAAAGGTAATCACTAGCCTGACTCCTAATGCTATACATTAGTGATATTTGTTTTTTGAGTTTTATGTCAATGAAATGATACAGTATACACCTTTTTGTGCATCTAGTTTGTTTTACTTGATGTTATGTCTATGTGGAGTGTGACCAACTTTTTCATCTTTTTTAAGTTTTATTTTTAATGTATTTTGATGTATAATAGTCCAGTATTAGATCCATATAATCTATAAATAAGCATAACATTTATCAGGGATGTGTGCTCAAAAGTTTCAAATTTTTGGGTTACAGTATGATACCACTTCTGTGAATATCCTGAGTTTAAACCCCAAGTAGACTCATTAACTTTGCTCTGAAAGAACTATTCATAACTAGACTATGATAAGCATATTTTTTGAACAGCCATTACAGGTCTTTGTAGGTGCTGTGACAATTACATAAGCAAAAAAAAAAAAGACATGGCTCAGGGATCTCAAGAAGCCTATCACTAGTGGGGGAAATAGAGCAATGAACGCAAATGATTAATACAGGCAGAATTAAGAGCCTGTAAAAGAGGCACAATTATAATGATGTAGGAGGCTGAGTGAAGGGTAACCAATCTTCCAGGAAGCTAGTAAAGTCTCATTAAGAGTTTTACTAGATAAACTGTGAATCCTATTCTGCTTTCCAGTTTCCAAGATTTAATCAGATTTCTCATTACAAAAATAATGTCTTTATTCTCACAGTCCATCCATTGGGTATGATTCCAGTTTAAGGCGGCATGGTATCTATAGCTCTTAACGGTCAAAAGGGGGCAGCATTCACCCTTTTTCTGAAAACCAGAGAACACTGGCCACATCCCTTTCTTTCTAGGAAAAGAATACTTTTATCAGATAGCATTTTAGAACAGACATATATTTAAGTGCCCTGTTTTAATTGTCACTTTGTAGAGATAGCAACTGATTCGCACCTTCATGTCACTGAGACCAACATATTACACATCTATAAACAAAGTCGGGCTGTCTCTGTCTCCAGAGTTCCCTTATTTCTGCCTTTGTCCCGTGATTGGGCGTGGCAGTCTTGCTCAGACAGAGATTGCTAAAGGGCGGTGGCTGGAATGAACAAAAGGAATCAGACCTCTACTTTCACCCAGAGAAGAAGATTGCCAGAGGAAACCTTGGGAAGGAAGAGAAATGCTGTGTGCCTCCATTATTGTTTTAATTGCCAAATGCTCTTTTTTGTTTGTTTTCCTCTTTTGAAATCATAACCTTTTAAAACCTCTATTTATAAGCGTAAAGTCTATATTAAGGGTAGGTAAGTGAGATCTGTGCACTGTGAGGATATATGCCTACCCTCAGTCTTAGGGCCAGTCTTTATTAGGCAGTTCGAGTAGCGCACAGTTCCTGCAGTTCTTTTCTTGCTGGTGCAGTAGCAGAGGGTGTGGTGGTGGAAACTGCAGAGGTGTTAATGCCGAAGCTGTCAGACTGTGTATCTCTCTGACCTCTAACCACAAGACCACCAGGTGACTGATTATGTAATATTGTTAGTTGAAACACTGATGTTAATGACTAACTTATATCGCCTCCCATGTTCTACTTGATTGGTTTTGAGAAAATCAATGCTCATGGCCAAGATTCTAAATTAAGGATCCCTTTCTAGATTTCATCATAATGTATACAGCCCTAAACAGTCTTCTGAAGGACTTTTTTTTTTAATTTAAAGATTAGACCTTAACCAAATGTCTCTGAATGATAAAGGAGAGTTGGCCCACCCCATAATTAGGTTTTGTAAATATCAAGTCAAAGGTCAGAGCAAAGATCATCTGATTTCTTTCTTTTGTGAAGAAAACAAGGGTTTTAGACACTGACTGATTTCAGAATAGTAGCTAAGGATTAGGTCATTGCTTCTTTCCTAAACAGAGACTACAAATGGAGTAAATTTGGAAGAGCTACAGAAATAATTACATTCATTGTAATATCAAATAACAGCTGATAATTTTTGTAGCAGTTACAAATACCTGTACCCTTAGTTGCAGATTTTGTGAAGTGTTTTGCCCTGTCAGATAAGTGATGCTGGGACAATAGCTCTTGAGCAGATCACAGATGACATTATGTCACTGTGCTCTGCCCCTTTTGAAAGATTTTATACCAGGGTCAATAAAAACAAGCAATGTGGTATAGCCAAGAATTTCAAAAGGCAACAAACAGAAAGAACCCTCTATCAGCTTTCGACTCTATCAGCACCAGTTTTCCTAAATTGCCTAAATAAACAATAGGCTTCATGCTCATCCGCAGTCCTATCTAACTCTTTGTGACCCCATGGACTGTAGCCCATCAGGCTCCTCTGTCCATGGGATTTTCCAGGCAAGAATACTGGAGTGGGTTGCCATTTCCTCCTCCAGGGGATCTTCCCAACCCAGGGATCATATCTCCTGCATCTTCTGCATTTACAATCATATTCTTTACCACTGAGCCACCTGGGGAGGAATAAGACAAAAATACTTACATTTCTGTGGAAATTAAACATCATAAAGTTGAGACTGTTACCTTTTAAACCAAGTGAATTTAAAAACATTTGTATCAAGTGATGAGTTAAGACTTACCAGAGGAGAAACCTGGGTGACTGACTACCTTCCATCACCAGGGACTGAGAAAGTCTCCAGGAGATGAGACCCTCAGTCCCAGGCCAACCTGGAAAAGTTGGTCACCCCAGCTGGAAGAGATCTTTGAGACCATCTGGCCCCATTACCTCATTTTACAGTTGAGAAAAATGAGGACTTTGGTCATTAAGATCTACTGTGTGATCTCTGCAGAATAATTTTTCTCCCTAATACTTGTATGTGTCATGCTTTTCCCATTTTCTCAGGTCATATGTTAAATTTAGACCATAATATCATCAATAGAAACAACTGGCAATTCTCATCAGTCGGCCTAGGAGCTAAGTGTTGAACTGAGTGGTTTCAAGAGTAGCCATTCTTAGGCTTCCCTGGTGGCTCAGTGGTAAAGAATCCACCTGCCAATGTAGGAGACACAGTTTGATCCCTGGTCCAGGAAGATCCCACATACCACAGAGTGGCTAGGCCCATGCACCACAACTTTTGACTCTGCTCTAGAGCTTAGGAACCACAATTACTGAGCCCATGTGCCACAACTACTGAAGCCTCATGGCCCCAGAGCCTGAGCTCTGCAGCGAGAGAAGCCCCCACAATGAGAAGCTGGCTTACTACAACTAGAGAGTAGCTCCCTGCTCGCCACTACTAGAAAAAATCCAGAGCAGCAGCAAAGACCCAGTACAGCATATATATATATATATATATATATATATATATATATATATATATATATATATATATAAACAAATAAATAGATAAAAAAGAGTAATCATTCTTCTTAGATCTGAAGGTCATTTGGCTTACTGTGGGAATGCCTGGGTATTTTTCAAGGCAAGTGAAGGATACCCTTATCAATAGCTTGAACACTGCTTGATATCCTTATGAGTGACACAGCAAAGTATCAAAGAAGTGCAGCATTCACAGTCACAGTGCAGGGGAGGGGAGGGGACTAGGTTCTGAGACTTGGACTACATCAGGGATTCACAGCCTTTCAAAAGTAAGGGACAGTTTACTGACACCTGTTCGTCTGGGTCATAAGGAAAGCAGAAAGTGTAATTAAATCAGTCAGCCTGATTTAGGGGCTTCATTTATGTTCATTTCTAGGAGGATTTGCTTTTCCATGAGGACCATGGAAGGTAATAATTAAATGACTGAAGTGGTTGAGTGGGAGGTTTTATACAGCTCTGTGTGTTGATGAGTTAGTTGGTGGAGAGTAGGGTAACGACTGCTTTCAGCATTTTCTTCAAGTCATTCCACAGAAATGACTGCCTGTACCAGAAAGAAAATGAGAACTACTAACAATATTTCATTTCCATTCATCAAGGAGAATAATTATAGAACTGAAGAAGAAAGCAAACATGGTGAAAACATGGTGCAAATAAGTTAAAACATGCTCAAAATAGAAAATATGGAGGCAAGAGTAATCAAAGGCACTCAGAACCCTGGTACAAGGTTATTCTTCACTAAAATAGAGACCTGTGTCTTCCATGTGCTATTTGATCTGCCAGATGCATCACTCCCGTCTCACTTCAGTAGCTCTTTCTATACTTATTGTTAGATATCACCCTGAGCATTACTTCTTAGGAAAGCATCCCCTAACCCTCTAATTCTATTTTAGGTCACCCTGTTAAAAGCCTTTATAGCATTCTGCACTTTACTTTTAAACCATGATCTGATATAAAAATTAAAGTTAGCATGAATTATACTAAAATTACACTTATAATAATTAAATATCTGTATCACTGCTAGATTTTAAATTTCTTACACACACAGACTGTTTTTTCCTTGGTCATTGTTGATTGAGGTCCCTGGCACATAGTAAGTGTTTAATAAATGCTATTTCCTAAGTTAATGAGTTAATTCCAACTATTAGGATGAGCTCAGGTTTTCAAATTTTGTGTAGACTTCCTATCTGATAGATTTGCAATATGTGGAAAAGTCAATAAAATGTATTATACACAAAATATCTCCAGCGTGTGTATGTAGTGTTGCTGTTGAGAATTGGTTCTAAAGAAAGACAACTGGATCCAAATGTTGGCTCTCTTACTATCTCTGGAAAGTTACATTTAAAAAGCCTTATTTCTGTCATTTGCAAAATGAGGATGATTGTGTCTACTTTAAAAGTTTCTTCTGAGGATTAAATGAAATAAGGGTAAATGTTAAGCATAGTACCTGGAATGTGATATGTTTCCCATCCTTATTAGGTTATTAATTCAAGTAATTAAAATATAGAAACAGGCAAATTTCCCAAATTTCTCAAGATGGTGGAAAATGTAACTGACGATGTGTCTAGAAATAAGAATTTAGTTCTAGCTTTCCCACTGAGTTATCATGTAATTTTAGGCAAGTTATAAAATATCTTTGGGACTAAATTTCTTAAAAATGAGGGATCAAATCCATTTTCTTAGAGTTCATGGTAAAAGTCAGAATGCTGTGAATATCCTAAATTTATATAAAGTTGAATGTTTATGTGGCCATATTTTTCTGAACAGAACTATATATTTTATTAGATTATTAATGAGATTGTATCTCAAGTCAGGTTGCTGGGGAGCACTCAGATGGAGATCAGTGTGCAGGAAGTGTACGTGGAAGTGCTTGCAGCATTAACACCTGTTGGAGAAAGGAATGAAACAGGTTTGGACAGAGGGAGAAGCAGTCAAAGGCCTTGACCAAACCCTCCTTGGTGGATATTTTGCTGCTGCTGCTGCTAAGTCACTTCAGTCGTGTCTGACTCTGTGCGACCCCATAGACGGCAGTCCACTAGGCTCCCCCGTCCCTGGGATTCTCCAGGCAAGAACACTGGAGTGGGTTGCCATTTCCTTCTCCAGTGCATGAAAGTGAAAAGTGAAAAGTGAAAGGGAAGTCGCTCAGTCGTGTCCGACCCTCAGCGACCCCATGGACTGCAGCCCACCAGGCTCCTCCGTCCATGGGATTTTCCAGGCAAGAGTACTGGAGTGGGGTGCCATTGCCTTCTCTGACAGAACACTCTACTTAACAACAAAATAATACGCATTCTGTTCAAATGTATATACAGCATTCAAGGGAGACTTTCTGGACTATAAAACAAACCTAAAGAAATTTAAAAGGTTGAAATTATGCCAACTATGTTCTCTGACTATAATGGAATTAAGCTAGAAATACATAGTAGGAAGATAGTCTGGAAAATCCACGTATATTTTGCAAAGTAAAAAACATAACTTCTAAAGTTAAAAAGGAAGTCACAAAGGAAATTAGAAAACAATTTGAATTAAATGAAAATGATACAATGCATCAAAATCTGTGGGATGAATCTAAAGCATGCTATTTGTTAAATTTATAGAATCAAAAGTTTATGTTAGAAGAGAAGAAACATTTCAATGTTTCAATCACCTAAGCCTTAAGAATCTAGAAGAGAAACAAACCTTAAAGCAAACAGAATGAAGGAAAACATAAAGGTAAGTGTAAAAATAAAAAAGCAAGAAGGTAGGGACAATGATACAAAATACAGGTACTTTGAAAAGATCAACTTAATTGATAAATCTCTAAGCAAGGGGGAAAAAAGAGAAGACAAAAAATGACTAATATCAGAAATGAAAGAAAGAACATCACTGTTGATTCTACAGATCTTAAAAGGAAAAGGGGTTATTTCAAACATCTATGCTTGTACATCAGTAATTTAGATGACATGAAAAAATTAGTTGAAAAACAACTATCAAGAAGCTCATTTAAATAGATAACCTGAATAATCCTGTTATAAATGATTTCAGTTCTTTTTACTAAACATTTAGGAAAGAAGTAATACCAAGACTACATGAACTCTTCCAGAAAATAGAAGAAAGAACTCGTCAACTCATTTTACCTCCATACCAAAGCCAGACAAAATATTATAAATAAAACTAAAAATTAATATCTCTCATGAAGATGCTAAAATCATGATCAAAATATTAGAGAACTGAGTCCAACAGTATATAAAAAGGATAATGCATTATGACTAAGGGGGGTTTATCCTGGAAAGGCAAAGCTAGTTCAATATTCAAAAATCGGTGTTACTCACCATATAGCAGATACTTCTAACAGAGAAAAACATAATATTTATAATAAATGTGAAAAAAGTTTTATAAAATTTAATATCCATACATGATCCATACAGTTATACAACTTTCAGCAAGCTAGGAGTAGGAAACTTCATCAAGCTGATAAAGGGCATGTACAAAAATACATATGGGTGACCTCATATTTGGGCTTTCCTCATGGTTGAGTTGGAGAAGGCGATGGCACCCCACTATAGTACTCTTGCCTGGAAATCCCGTGGACAGAGGAGCCTGGTAGGCTGCATTCCATGGGGTCACTAAGAGTCAGACACGACTGAATGACTTCACTTTCACTTTTCACTTTCATGTGTTGGAGAAGGAAATGGCAACCCACTCCAGTGTTCTTGCCTGGAGAATCCCAGGGACTGGGGAGCCTGGTGGGCTGCCATCTATGGGGTCGCACAGAGTCAGACACGACTGAAGCGACTTAGCAGCAGCAGCAGCATGGCTCAGTGGTAAAGAATCTGCCTGCCAATGCAGGAGACATGGGCTCCATCCCTGGGTCCGGAAGACCCCCTGGGGAAGGAAATGGCCACCCATTCCAGTATGCTTGCCTGGGAAATCCCATGAATACAGGAGCCTGGCAGACTATAGTCCATGGGGTAACATAAGAGTCAGACATGACTGAGCAACTAAACAACAATCTCAAACTTAGTAATCGATCACTGAATACTATCCCCCTAACACTGGGGAAGAAAAACAATGATGTTCTCTCATACTACTGTTCAACATCACACTGGAGGTCCTAGTTAATGTAATAAGGCAAGATCAAGAAATTATTGGTACATGAAATAACATGGATAAAAATCTCAAATATGATTATGTTCAGTTAAAGAAGTCAGATTCAAAAGGCTGCATACTGTATGAATTTATATGACAGTCTGGAAAAGGCCAAATTGTGAGGACAGATAATGGATCAGTCGTTGCCAAAAGGCAAATTTACAGGGGGAATTTGACTATAAAGAGGAATTTTGGAGGGTCATAGAATCATTCTGTATATAAACATGTATGTATATGTATATATAGATATAAACTCATTTATAATGGTGTTTATATAACAGTATGTGTTTGCCACAAGTCATAGATTAAAAGGGCATATTTTCTGTACATAAATTTTACCCCAATACACTTCACAGAGAAAAGGAAACCCCACCCACAGAGAGAAACTGTGATGAGAGTTTTTCTTTGGAACAAAATTGGCATTTTATCTGTGGTTGAAGTGTTTTTCTGAAAGTGTATCTGAGTGTATCTCTGTTCTTCTTTGAAGTTTGGTAATTCATGTACTTTATGAATTACGTGAGTCACCCAGGATATTTTCAATTTAACCTTCGTATTTTTACCCAAGCAAGTTCAAATTAGGTTTCTATCACCTGCAACAGACAGTCTTGAGTAATGCATGGAACTAGCCACATACACAAGTAATTGTCATATGAGAATGTGTGAAAGTGCTATAATAGAGGTAAAAAGGATATAAGAGCAGAGAGGGGAAAGTGATTAAGTCTGACTGGGAATTTCAAGGGTGGATAGTAATTGAGTTGGCCTTGGAGCCTTTTTGTAGTTGTAGTGAGGGGAAGCATATCTCATTTTCAGGGAACAGCAGGAGCATATGATTAAACAGACAGATGAATAAAAGTGTGTGGTGTCTCTGGGGATAAGAGGTGCAGTGGGGCTGAAATATAGAGACCATGAGACCAGGCAGCTGGTGGAAGATGAACTTGGAAAGGTAGATTTTCCTGTGGGCAAATGTTTGAACTTTATTCTAGAACTCTATAGAGAATAGGGCATGCTCAGATAAGAATTTTTGAAAGATAATTTAAATGCAGTTTGAGAAATTATCAGACAGGATTATAGATAGATTCAGGAGGCAGTTACTCTAGATTACATGGTTTAAAGATGTTATAGCAGTTACCACTTACCACTTTCTATGGGCCAGGCATTGTGCTAAAGTGCTGTAGATACATTATCTTGATTAATACTGACAATCAAATAAATACTGGAGTGGGTAGCCATTCCATTCTACAGGGGATCTTCCCAACCTAGGGATCAAACCCAGGTCTCCCACATTGCAGGTAGCTTCTTTACCATCTGAGCCACCAGGGAAGCCCAAGAATACTGGAGTGGGTAGCCCATCCCTTCTCCAGGAGATCTTCCTGGCCCAAAAATTGAACCAGGGTCTCCTGCATTTCAGGGAAATTGTTTACCAGCTGAGCTACCAAGCAAGCTCATCATATAAAGTAGGTGGTATTATACCAGTATACTAGCCAATGACTTTTCACTTAGTTCATGTGGGTACAGCTGACCCCATTGCCTTTCCCACCTTCCCAGAGGTGGGGACCTTAGGGATAGGCACATGTCCCAAGCCATCTAAAAAGCATATACTTTTTTCCCTGGACAGAGCAAATGGTGCATGCATGCTAAGTCACTTCCATTGTGTCAGACTCTTTGCGACCCTATGGACTGTAGCTCACCAGGCTTCTCTGTCCATGGGATTTTCCAGGCAAGAATACTGGAGTGGGTTGCCATGCCCTCCTCCAGGGGATCTTCCGCCCCAGGGGTGGAACCCAAGTCATATGTCTCCTGAATTGGCAAGCAGGTTCTTTACCCCTAGCACCACCTGGGAAGCCCAGCAAATGGTGAGGGATAGGTATATAACTCATTATATTTATTTATATTTGTCCTATGACTTTGGTAGGAATTATCAGTAAGATAAGATTAACTTCAGCTGCTTTTGATAAAGTGTAGGTGAGAGCCAGCTGGAGACATTTGTTAATTTATGTTTATTCTTTAGCCTTGTGTTTCCCAATAGGTTTTCTTTGAACATTAGTCGTAAGAAATATTCTGTGAAAAAGTGTTCCATTTTACACGTTAACTGGGAAAATATGGTGCATTTTATCTCCCTCAGAACATATTAAAGACTAGAAATTCTGCAGTAGAGAACTGAATTTGAACTTTGATCACTTCAGCTTTCTCAAAGCTATGCAATGAAAGTACCTTTTCCCCACATTTGTTGATTGTTATCCACATTTTGGGAGATACAACTGTAGGTGTTTATTTGACTACCTGTAGTTACACCATTCAAAGTTTCAATAGCTGTGTAAAAGGCATTGCTCACATTCTCTTACATCTTTCTAGGCTGTGTTTCTCAGTCACTCCCTTGGAACACTCACAAAGTTGCAGTTCATGATCTCAAAACAAATTATGAAATGTAAAAGCCAGGGGCTTGTTTTCGTCAATTTGGACTTACGCAATCCTATATAACACCATTCTGCTGTCTTAAAGGGACCCTGGAAGTCATCACTCAACAACTGTGGAGAACCTAGTGTCCCATATCTAGTGTCTCATCGTGCCTGAGACTCCTGAAGAAGAGATCTAAACAGATTACTTAAGAAAATGAAGGGACGTTTGATGATAATGTGAAGTAGAAGTAGAATTTGATATTCTCAGCAGCACAGTCAACTGAGGGTTTCATTTATTAATCTAGATATAAAACGAGCTTAAAGAGTAAGTGAGAAAATGCCCAGCATGCTTGGCATAGTGCAGGGTGTGGTAAATACAGCAACAAAAAGATTCAACAGTTGTTGTCTTCATGGAGCATTCTTGCAGCTTCAAGTGAAATCTCTGAGAAGCCTCCCATCAATTTATAATTTATCTCAGAACCCTACCATATAGCATTTGATGAAGTGATACATAAAATGCAACAAAAGTGAGAAAAGGAAGACCAACATCATTTCTGAAAGAGAAAAGCATTTTATATGGTAGAAATAAAAGCAGATTTATAGGAAAGGTCATCAGTGGGGCATCTGTGACTAACATAGAATCTGAAGTAATACCGTTGATAATTAAAAGCACTTCTTTCTGAGGTGTTTCAAATGAAGAAAAACTCTTCTCAGGAAACTTCACAATGTTTTGCTTATGACAAACTGGTGTAATAAAAATAAAGACATTGAAATGGAATTTTTACAATTGTGATTCTGAAACACTTAGCTCTGCTGTGGGAAAAAAAATACAATATACATTTACACACCCAAGCTATCTTATTTTAGCACTACTTTGCAAACAATTGAGAAGTTTTAACAATCAATCCAGGTTAAAATTAGCTCAAAACTTATACTCTCTGAATGAATTATGTTGAACATGCTCAGGAAATATAAGATGATTTGTGTTTTTCATTTTGAAACCCTACCACTGGTGTTTTTCATCTTGTTTAGCATTTTGCCTATAACAGGGTTGATAATTATAATAGATACTTTTAGAATATATACATGTCTTAGAGGTGATGGTAATTTTGAAGCTGAAACAGTATGGGGGACAGAAAAGACAATGGGCAGTGTTTCAAGAGTAGATATAATCTCTGCTCTGAGAGCTTTTGGAGTGGGTAATAGATGTGTACACATCTGAATACAGTTAGGGGTATCATGGAGTGAGAATGGAAACCATCCACACTGCTAATTTTTAGATTAAACTGACTTTATTCTTCACTGCTGTCATCAATACAACCTTATCATTTCCATGTAGAGGAGGAAAAGCTTTTCCTCTCTCAGTTCTACCCTCCTAGTTTCTCCAGCTGGTGCCCTGTAAATTAGACTGACAAAAGACAGATGAAAAGAAAAATAAACAGGTTTGTTAACATGTGCATTGCACAGATGGGAGCACCAGAGATGACTAACTCAAAGGGGTGTTTAGAACTTGGGCTTATATAACATCTTAACAAAAGAATGATGAGTTCTAGAGAAGTGATAAGACAAAGGAAAAGGACTTTGAGGTTCCAGGGGAAGAAAACTGTGGGAATATAAATGTATGGAGGAAGTAATGGAAGATAGGGCTAGTTAGTAAAGTTATGTAGATTCTTCTGGTGCTGTCTCAGGACTGATAAGAGTCTTGAGTTCTCTCTGGTGATTAACTTCTGTCCTTCCTGATAGAGAGTTGAGGGGGGACATCTTTACAAATTTATGCCCTGCCTTTAGGAAAATAAGGACAGACAAAAGAGGGGGATTTTGTTTGTTTTGTGTCTGCTTCTTCTCAATTGCCTTCAGCTCAAAATAATCCTTATACCAAGGGGCACGTTTTGTGATGATGTATCCTGCTACTATTCAGCAGGATGCTCTTGCCCTGGAAGACAAAAGTTACTAATAACTTTATTGTTCATTCCAGGAACTTCCTAAAAGACCCATCAACCCTTTAGTACAAAGCATCAAACACAGCTTACACCACAGGACCTCAGAACTCTTCACTGAAAAATACCTGTGTCTACCAATCCTAAACCATCATCTAGTTGTCATCGCTCAGTTCTAACCCCCTCATCACTGAAAGACCTGCTTTAAACCAGTCTTTTAAGTCTCAGTAAATACCCTAGCTTATCTCTCCCCTCTAAGGTACTGGTAAGACTGTCAAGGCAGTGCTCTCCCTTACCACAGTGAGCTTTATCTTACTAACAAGTTGTTTTGGTAATATATCAGACATTTGGGGGAACTAGCATTTGAAACGGAGAAGGCAATGACAACCCACTATAGTACCCTTGCGTGGCAAATCCCATGGACGGAGGAGCCTGGTAGGCTGCAGTCCAAGGGGTCTCTAGGAGTCAGACATGACTGAGCAACTTCACTTTCACTTTTCACTTTCATGTATTGGAGAAGAACATGGCAACCCACTCCAGTGTTCTTCCCTGGAGAATCCCAGGGACGGGGGAGCCTGGTGGGCTGCCGTCTCTGGGGTCGCACGGAGTCGGAAACGACTGAAGCGACTTGGCGGCAGCAGTAGCTGCAGCAGCATTTGAAAATCTTGGAGGCTCAAGGAGATGCGATTGAAATGGGGAATCAGTTGTTTTGACATGAACACAGCTGTTCCCTTGTGGTCCGTCGAGCCTCTCTGACCCCACCCTGGGATGTGTCTCACGTTGGCTTGAAGTTTGGTTTCTTTTCATTAAGCACTCTGAACGCTGAGTTTATTTATTTTTATTTTTTAGGAATAAGGAACACTTTTTAGGATTTTTTTTTGTTTATCTGATCATATTTGAAAAAACTGGTATCTGTGGTGGAAATCTTATTACCAACAACATTATTCTTTGTCTCTGTGGTTGAAATTTTGTTCTTTCCTCTCTCCTAAGATAGATAATTATTACCAGCTCCTAAGATGGATAGTTATTACTAACTCCTTTACCGCACTGGCTCAGACTGCTAGTGTGATATCCATAGTGGGAATATCAGGGCAGAGCAAAAGCCTGCTGGAGTAGAGAGTTGATGAAAATGCATATGGGTTGATCAGCCTCATCAATGAGTTCTTTGCTCTTCCCTTCCCCTTCCTTGAAGAGAGTGTTTCCTTCTGGTGCTGTCTTATAGGTAGAAAGGAGAAAAGTTGAAACCCTTTCCAGGGATGATAACAAACAGTGAACAAGAGTTGCTGGTTGTGGTGGTAGGGAATGGTAATAAAATACCAAATACTGGGTGACTTAAACAACAGAAAGCTCTTTCTCACGATTCTGGAGGTTGAGAAGTCTAAGATGTCAGCATGGTTGGGCTCTGGTGAGAACTCTTTTCCTGGCTTGCAGGTGACTGCCTTCTTTCTGTATCCTAAACATGGCATGGAGGGTGGGGGCTACGGTTGGGAGGGAGAGCAAGCTCTCAAGTCTCTTGTTGAAACTGAAGTTGCTCAGTCGTATCCGACTCTTTGCGACCCCATGGACTGTAGCCTGCCAGGCTCCTCCATCCATGGGATTTCCCAGGCAAGAGTACTGGAGTGAGTTGCCATTTTCTAGTCTCTTGTTAAGAGGATATAAATCTCTCATCCTGAGAACTCCACCCTTATGACTTCACCTAAACCTAATTACCTCCCAAAGTTCTCATCTCTAAATACCATCACATTGGGGGTGTTTCAACATGTGAATAGCGGGGCACAATTCAGCCCATAGCAGGTGGTAATCAAGAATAATTACATTCTTCTCCTGGTTTCTCCTTTACCAGTTTATCCCTGAGCCCTCCTCCATATCCCTGGTAACTTCCAGTACAGTGATCTCACTGATACAGTTATTAAGCATTAGCTACATAGCCTGGAGCTTTGGAAGCCACAAGCACTAGGATCCTCGACAAGTTTTGAGGGAAAGGGATGGTGGCAGTAATAAGATCACTTGTGCTGTGTGTATGTTCAGTTGCTCAGTCATGTTCAACTCTTTGCCAGCCTACAGACTGTAGCCCACCAGGCTCCTTTGTCCATGGGATTCTCCAGGCAGGAACACTGGAGTGGGTTGCCATTTCCTTCTCCAGGGGATCTTCCCGACCCAGGGATTGAACCTGGGTCTCCCGCACTGCAGGCAGACTCTTTACCATCTGAGCCACCAGGGAAGCCCTCTGATAACTATAACTGATACCTGAAAGATAAATCAAGGAGGAAAGAACTAGTTTTAAGTGCTTGGAAATGCATGGATAGGCTCAGCTCTGAGAATGAGAAGAATAAGATGTCAGACTTACATATAAGTTTCAAGGAGTCAGAACTATTGGGAAATAAGTCATTTTAGGTAACAGATTTGTCTGCTTAAAATTTTATTTAAAATTTAAGGTATGTCCTATTAATATTAAGGATAGGTTTCTAAAATGGATTGCTTTCTTTACTGCCTTCTTAATTAAAAAAAGACTGAATGTTGTTTAACCTTTTCTTGATGATTCAAGGTCATCATTGTGCACAGCAGTGATTATTCTATAAAGCAATGATGCCCTCAAGGACCATCAGGGTATACTGGGCTGCTTACTTCTACATTACTCTTTCTAGATTGCTGTGATATTTGAGTTTGTAACCACTCTTAATTGCCTTTAATTTTGCAGGTACCCCACACATACCTTTTCTCACTACTATCCATGTACAGTATATTTGATCAAATAAGTCTCTTCCCTAATAAAAATGTGTTGGTTAGCATCTGCTGTGGTCTTGGCAACAAGGAAGACAAACTTCAGTATTGTGCACTAAAAACGATTAGGTTCTGATCGTGTTCTAGCTCACAGCATTATTAACAGTGACACTGGCTACTACATTTCCCTCATATATACCAACCCCACTCATATTCCAGTTAGGTAAGAAAAATAAATGATACTGTGCCCCTGATAGGTAAGGTGCTGTTGAAACAGGGAAAGCGCAGGCAGACTGCATTGTGATTGTCACTTCATTAGTGACATCATAGCCCTCCTAGAAGATTAATGCTTGCTTCTCTGTGCAGGGTGTCGTGCATCAACTTGAGTAAGAGTCCAGCATCCCTTTGCTTAAATAGTTAGCCTAAGTTTCCAATTTAGTCAGTGATTTTTAAAAATTGAAGATAAAAATGATGCTTTGTTTGTTCAGTTGCATTCGACACTGTTATTAGCACCTCAATAACAATCCCTCTTGAAGTCACTTTGCTGTTTCCGGAGTATTTGTCCACATACGTTCCCCTGGATTTTCACCACCACCTTCTGCAGCAGAACTGCCCCAAACCTGGCGCTGGATCAGGGCCATTAATTTCCCAACAGGCAGGCTATATAGATTCTTTCTTAAGCTCACTGTCTCAGATCTTTACTGCATGTCAATGAGGCAGTCATCACAAGCAATTGTAGCAATTGTCCTATGCAGAAGTAACAGATATGCTAATTAAAAAATTGCTGAGGAAAAGGGCACAAACCTTGAAAGCCTCCATCAAAAATAAATAAATAAAGCAAAATTACTGTGCACAGTGGTTTAGAAGCCTCTGAGGAATTCTCCACGAATGAATGACTATCTCACAGCAGCCTGGCTGCATTCTTCAGTATTATTTTAAATAATCTTCAATCTAAGAGTCACAAACAGCAAGGACTATTTATTTGCAGGAAGGAAAGCTGTTTTTACTTTGGAGTATTTTTCAGTTCAGCCTCTGAACCTGCACTTCTGCAATGGAGCACATCTGTTTATCTTATGACTGCCTTCTTCCTGTGTGAAGGACTTTTTTCTTTTTTTTCATTTTAAATCAGTACAAAGAGAGAACAGTATAGTAGCTATGGATCTGACACTAAGGCAGTTTATTGTGCTCAGAATCTCTCATCCGAAGTAGCTATATATACAGTCAACATGTTTCTTGAGCTCCTGCGATGGTCCAGATACTGTTCTGGATGGTGCAGTTTCAGCAGTGAACCAGAGATTAATGCTGGAGATGGGGAAGCCTGAGAGATTCTCCTGACCTGTAGTGTATGGATTAATTTATAGACAATGTCAGATATGTGATGGTATAACGGGCAAGAATCCCAAGAATCAAAATAGCTTACTATTTTGATTGGAGAATTTTTGTCTCCAATTCTACATCAATGTAGGCGAGCCTGAAAAATGGAAGAGTTTAAGATTTTATTTATTTCACTGAAAACCAGGACTTGCTTCTTGCTTCAGCCTGGGTTTGCAATAATAAAACTTTAAATTTGGGCTTTAAGATGGTGCTGGGTTGCAGTGGAAAGATGAGAATCAGTAGACCAGGGTGGAACCCCAGATTTGGAAGACTGCATGACCTGGGGCAAAGATCATGGCTTTGGAAGTCAGAGAGATTTTATTTGTAACCAGGCTCTCTGACTTCTTAACTGGAGGACCAAATTATTTAAACACTCAGGTTTTGTCTCTTGTCTTCAAAATGAATAATATTCAGTAGAATTAGAATATTAAATGATTTTTATACAAATGGTCTAGTTCTGGCTAAAAATATTAGTTCTTTTTATTTTGTTTTTGCTACTAACTAGATGGATAATGTGTGTGTGTGTGTGTGTGTGTGCATTTATCTGTTTACATGTGTGTGACAACTGAAATTGATTTAATAAAAAAATAATAGTTAAAAATCCTGGAAAATTTTTTAAAGATTTTTTTAATGTGGACCATTTTTAAAGTCTTATTTGAATTTGTTACAATATTGCTCTTGTTTTATGTTCTTTGATTTTTTTTTGTCTAAGAGGCATGTGGGATCTCAGGTCCCTGACCAGAGATGGAACCCGTACCCCCTGCATTGGAAGGTGAAGTTCTAACCAGTGGCCCCTTCTTGGAATTTTGATGTTGGCTGAATTCCCTTCCACTGTTATTAGTCTGTGACTGTGGCAGTATAGCCTACTATTTACGTGTAGTCATCTGTTGTAATATGAACCGAATTGTTTAGGGATACCATATCAGAATTGATTTGTACCTTAAAAATCCTATAAATTTGTGCTATTTAAGTTGAGTAAAGATGACCCCAGAAGTGCAGTATGTACTGTTTAGTAAGTTTTTTGTGGTTGTTTTGCTGATGATAAAATGTTCTGACTAAGATGTGTATTATTCCTCTGGGAAAATAAAAGTGGTCAAAATAAATTTATTCTTCTCAATCAGGATATAAAGATACATAATATAGTTTTTGTTATGAAATTGAAATCACATGACTTATAATGCAGGAAAGACAAGTGTAAATAATAGCATGGATTGGAATACTAAAAAGTTCAAATTGTTATAAAAAATGAATGAATGTCATACTTAAGTTTAAGCCAGGAGGGTGCTTACTCACTGATTTAAAACATCAGTACCCTAACAGTGTTTATTAGGAATAAAAAGATTTCTCTCATGCTCTTCCATTAAAAATGCAAAGTATGACAATGTCAGCCATCTCTTTATGAGAGATGGAAGCACTTATAGACAGTAGAGTTATATACATAACTGACTCTGTGTGTGTGTGTGTTAGTCACTCAGTCCTGTCTGACTCTTTGAGATCCCATGGACTGTAGCCCACCTCTGTCCAAGGGATTCTCTAGGTCACAATATGAGAGTAGGGAGCCACTCCCTTCTCCAGGGTATCTTCCCGACCCAGGGAGAGAACCTGTGTCTCCTGAATTCCAGGCAGATTCTTTACCTTCTGAACCACTAGGGAAGCCCCTATATACACAGCTAGTTTTAAGCAAACCCAAAATTCAAGAGGGGGCAAATTGGGTTGTCATTTGAGAGGCGGTCCTGAATCAAGGATTCAGAGTAGCATGAAGGGAGAGTGGCAGAATGAGGGGGTAATCTATTTGCCTCTCCTTTCACTGACTGGTTATGCCTGATTGAGAAGAGCAGGGTGTTTACAGTAAAGCATAAGGAGTGGAGATGTATCACTTTAGGTTACAGCAGCACTTCTCTACTTTGGCTATATAAAGATGGACTCTGCAGTGGTGTTTTAGAGCTGGTTCATTCCAGTTCATGAGAGCAGATTGTTAAGTTTTCAGGGATCTATTAAGTCAGTTGTTATGTAGCCATTATTAGAAATTGAATTACACTCTTGAGAAACCTATATGCAGGTCAGGAAGCAACAGTTAGAACCGGACATGGAACAACAGACTGGTTTCAAATAGGAAAAGGAATACATCAAGGCTGTATATTGTCACCCTGATTATTTAACTTTTTTGCAGAGTACATCATGAGAAACGCTGGGCTGGAAGAAGCACAAGCTGGAATCAAGATTGCCGGGAGAAATATCAATAACCTCAGATATGCAGATGACACTACGCTTATGGCAGAAAGTGAAGAGGAACTCAAAAGCCTCTTGATGAAAGTGAAAGAGGAAACTGAAAAAGTTGGCTTAAAGCTCAACATTCAGAAAACGAAGATCATGGCATCTGGTCCCATCACTTCATGGGAAATAGATGGGGAAACCGTGGTAACAGTGTCAGACTTTATTTTGTTGGGCTCCAAAATCACTGCAGATGGTGATCACAGCCATGAAATTAAAAGACGCTTACTCCTTGGAAGGAAAGTTATGACCAACCTAGATAGCCTATTCAAAAACAGAGACATTACTTTGCCAACAAAGGTCTGTCTAGTCAAGGCTATGGTTTTTCCAGTGGTCATGTATGGATGTGAGAATTGGACTGTGAAGAAGGCTGAGCGCCGAAGAATTGATGCTTTTGAACTGTGGTATTGGAGAAGACTCTTGAGAGTCCCTTGGACTACAAGGAGATCCAACCAGTCCATCCTAAAGGAGATCAGTCCTGGGTGTTCATTGGAAGGACTGAGGCTAAAGCTGAAATTCCAGTACTTTGGCCACCTCATGTGAAGAGTTGACTCATTGGAAAAGACTTTGATGCTGGGAGGGATTGGGGGCAGGAGGAGAAGGGGATGACAGAGGATGAGATGGCTGGATGGCATCACCAGCTCGATGAACATGAGTTTGGGTAAACTCTGGCAGTTGGTGATGGACAGGGAGGCGTGGCATGCTGCGATTCATGGGGTCGCCAAGAGTTGGACACGACTGAGCGACTGAACTGAACTGAACGTACAATTAAACCAGTAAATTGTATGAACAAAAGCAATAGATATATCTCATCACTTCTTAACTGTTTTACTACATTTTTACTTTATGTTGTTATCGACATCTCCTGTATTAGGATGGGGAAAATGTCTTCAAATAGTGTGCTGCTGTGTTTCTCTTGAAATTGGCCACAGTAGTATTCATACAATGGAAATTAGAAAATGCTACAAATCAGATTTTCTTTTTCCATAAAGCTGGCTTTAAAATATTTAGCAGTGCACCCCTGTATATGAGGGTGACAGACTGGATTGGACTAAACTTAGGAAAAAAGTACTTCATTAGGAAAGGTTTCAAATATATACAAAAATAGAATAATATTAAGAATACCCATGTACCCATTCCTCCACTTCAATAATTATCAACATTTTGTCTGGAGTATTATAAATCAAATACCAGATATCATAGTTTTCAATCTTAAACAATTCTGCATACATGTCTAATGCCTAGGTGTTTAAGAAGATATGAGTTTA
This sequence comes from Ovis canadensis, assembly GCF_042477335.2. Taxonomy (NCBI): domain Eukaryota; kingdom Metazoa; phylum Chordata; class Mammalia; order Artiodactyla; family Bovidae; genus Ovis; species Ovis canadensis. The sequence continues at coordinate 183,189,890 of NC_091245.1, forward strand.
TTATGCCACATGACAATAAGAAAAAATTTATGAAATTTTAACATCTCAGTCCATATTCAGATTCACTGATTGTTTTGAAAATACATTTTGAGAGTTGGTTGGTTTGAATCAGGAACCAAACAAATGAACTGGTCTTTTTAACAACTGAAAGAGACCAGAGAGCTGTGAGATCTGTCTGACATGTCATTAAAGAGCAGGAAGGGAAGATTTGACAGAACATAGTTCAAAGTAAGGATTAGAGAAAAATAAAACTGTTTCATGTTTATATCCTACTGAGATCAGACTCTTCAATAAACTGGTTATACAAAAAAAGCACACAATATATTCTGTGCTCTTAAAAAGCTCATGGTTTGGGGCAATGGTGATATTTAACTTTTGATGGGGTTATAGACACCTTTAAGAGATTATAAAAATTACCCGCATATGTCTAGCCACACTTGCACACAAAATTATGAATGCTATTTGAAGTATAAACTCATCCTGCAGCCAATGGAATCAGAGTTAAGACGTAGTATTAAGAAGGCAGATATATTACCATATGCAAAATAGAAAGCCAATGGGAATTTGCTGTATGACTCAGGGAACTCAAACTGGGGCTCTGTAACAACCTAGAGGGGTGGGAGGGAGGTTCAAAAGGGAAGGAACATAGGTATAGCTATTGCTGATTCATATTGATGTTTGGCAATGACCAAAACAATGTTGTAGAGCAATTATCCTTCAATTAAAAATAAATGTAATTATTAAAAGAGGGCAGGGAGGAAGACATGTAAATGAATATTTTACAATCCAACGTGATAATATGAGAACCAAACGTGTGCTATGGGAGCTCAGAGCAAAAGAGTGCCTAATTTCTCTTAGGGCACAGGGAAATTGATGTTGGATGTAAACTTTGACATTTTGAATAAGAGTTTCTCAATCAGAAATGGTAACTAACAAGCTAAATTTGTGGATGACAAGCGATGGTGCTAAATAGACAGCTTCGCTGGAGGTCAAGAACCACACAGAGCCAAATGAAGGAATCTGAGTTTCAATTTGCCCCAGTCATTGCAAGATATTGAGAATGATGTGATTATATTTATTTTCATAAGGGAAACGCAGCAACAGTGTTGAGGGAGGAATACCAGGTAGAGAGACTAAACACAGTGAGGTCTAGTAGGTGCTATTATAATCACTGAAGTAAAACACATCAGTCTGGAATATGGCACAATCAGTGAGGTCAGAGAAGAAGGAAGATTTTAGAAGGTATTTAAGAGATAGAAGGAAATAGTACATCCAAGTAAATGGTAAGAAAAAGGAGAAATCTAGGAAAGCAACAATTCTTGTTTTAAGGTTCTGGTAGAGAAAGTAATGCTTTTTATTGAAATAAAGAATACGGTATGCATAGCTGTGGTCAAGGAAAGAGAGGGGACAGAAATAGGCCATTAGTTTGAAGCATGTTGAATCTGAGGCATCTATGGAACAAACAGGAAGGAATTTCCAAAAGGAGAAAAGAGCCATTCTAGGAGTTGGCCTGGGCTTCCCTGGTGGTTCAGTGGTAAAGACTCTGCCTGCAATGCAAGAGACCTGGGTTTGATCCTTGGGTTGGGAAGATCCCCTGGAGGAGAACATGGTAACTCACTCTAGTATTCTCAACTGGAGAATTCCATGGACAGAGGAGCCTGGTGGGCTGCAGTCCATAGAGTTGCACAGAGGTGGATATAACTGAAGTGACTAAGCAGCAGCAGGAGTTGGCCTAATGCTTTAAGTGCAGAATAAGCGTGGTCATTTATGCTCAGAGATAGACCACAATTAGTTTTAGGATCCAGTGAACCTTTAGGCCTTCTTCATGGCCAAAATCTTATTCTCCAAAACTTTACCCAAGAATTGCTTAGATTAAAAAATAATTGTTAATCTCCCTATAATCTCTCTCTCTTTTTTTCTTACTTAAATCCCATTTTATCTACAAACTGCAGGTCTTCCCAAATACAGATCTGATTAAACCCCTTTCCTGCTTACAACCTTTAAATAGCTCCCCATTGCCCCAGGACAAAGCTCAAACTCTTACCCTCTCTTACTTATGATAATGATGATTAATTTTCAATGTGGATGTTAAATCGTCCAGGGAATCCTTCCAGACCCCCTAGGGACAAGTCTCTGAAGCAGAAAGTATTATAATCAATTAATTAGTTAATCAATTTCTACTTAATCCACCCCTTCTACTAGGCAACTTTCAGGAACTGGCTTCATTGAGTGATTTAGAAGAAAGTGGTTACTGTGGAGTAGGATTGAAGGCCTACTTTGTGCCAGGTACTTTGAAAGGAGTTGAAACGACAGTGATGAGACCATTGAAAAGTAAACTCTAAATTGCTTTGTCTCAGTTATGCATTGTGTCCTCAAGAGATTTAAATTATAAAGTTACTTTTTAAGCAGAGGATATGCTCCTGATCGTTTCTCCTGGATTGAGTATAGAATTCTCTCTGTTTATAAAATTGGACTCTGTGTTGGCCAGTTTCCGCCTTCTGCTCACTCCCAGTTCTTTAACCTGTCCTCCGTTTAATTTCTTATCTGAGAATGAGATATAAGAGTCTAAATTAAGAGTTGAAGGTGAGAAAGCAGGCATGGAAACTGGGTGAGAAAAAAATAAACAAACAATGTGTAATTTTTACTTTGGAAAGGCAGCAAGTGAAATGAGCAAAAGAACAGGCTATTTGAGTCACATTAAATTCTGTGCTGTGCTGTGTAAACACATCAAGAGGAAAGTGTTGATCTAATGCTGAGCACGCTATGAAAATCTGTCAGTCCAAAACTACTTTCTATTTTCAAGGGACTAGAGCTTTGCATTTCTTGGAAGCATTGATCAGTGTAAGTGCAGGTCAATCAGGTCCTTTGTGTTTGCATTTAAATGTTAATCAATCACATTTTATTAAAAATTTAAGGCAAGTATGACAGTCGGAAAGTGTATGGGTCTGTGCTTATGACAAATAAGTCAAGTTGAGATCCATTCAGAAATGGCTTGAGAATTTCATAATGTGTGGCATATTTGGGACCCTTCTGGACAACAGATACTGGTGGTAGTAATGATGAGCTGGGGTTGGGGTAGGACTAATGAACATTTATTGACAATCTCTCATTTGCAAGATGAGAAAGTACCTTCCATGATGTCTGGACAAATCAACAGTGCATCTAAGCATTCCATTAATCATGACACAAATAATTATAGTAATAATTATTATAATTTAAAGTGTTTTGAATAATGCCATTTAAAAATATGCACTTTTCTTTTTTACTGTGGTAACATACATATAAAATAATTTACCATTTTAAACCGTTTTTAAGTGTACAGAAGTGTGACATGAAGTACATTTACATTGTTCTGCAAACATCACCAAAATCTACCTCTAGAACTTTTACATCTTCCCAAACTGAAATTTCATATCTGTTACACAATAAGTCTCCATTGCCCCCTCCCCTGAGCCCCTGACAACCACCATTTTTCTTCCATCTCTATGAATTGGACCACACCAGGTATCTCATATGTGTGGAATTATGCAATATTTGTTCTGTTGTGACTAGCTGATTTCAGTTATAATGTCCTCAAGGTTCACCTATATCGTAGCCTGTGTCAGAATGTCCTTCCTTTTTAAGGCTGAATAATATTTCACTGTATGTATGTACCAAATACACTTCGTTTATTTATCAACACACTTTGGTTGCTTCCATCTTTTGGCTATTGTGAATAATGTTTTGAACATGGGTATACAAATGAATGTTCAAATCCCTGCTTTCAGTGCTTTGGGGTATATACCCAGAAGTGGAATTGGTTGATCACATGGTAATACTATATTTAATTATTTGAGAAACTACCATTCACAGTGGCTGTGACATTTTATATTCCAATCAGCAATGCACAAATGTTCCTCAAAATTTTATGTAACTGAAAATTAGGAGGAGAAACATTGTAAAATGTTGGAAAGGAAAGCTGGGTTATGAAAAGGTAAGTGGAAGAAAGTTCCCTTGTCTTGCTCTTCATTTTTAATTCTCTAAACCAGAAGAATTTCCCAACTGGTGAGCCTCAGTGAAGTTTCAGGTATATTCTGATGCTGGTCCTCTAAGCTCTGGTGCAGAGGGAAGAAGTAGACTCTGGGGGAGGTGGTACTGGGACATCAGGCAGGGCCTGGAACTAACAGCCTGCTGTTTGGAACAGCTTTCCTCATTTTTCACCCCAATGTGCCTAACAAATGTCATCATTTTCTGTGTAGGCTAGTATATGAAAAAGTTTAGGAGGCACTAAGGATAAATCCAGGATTAAAATTGGGAAGGGATGTAAAAGTATAAAATATTTGTTCAACAGTAGTGTTTATTGAGCACTTGCTCTATTCCAGTGCCTGGGTCACAAGGTGAGGATACTGTGGAGTAATTTAAAAAATTAGAAACATGCTTTCAAAGAGCTCAGTCTTTTGAAGGTGCTGCTGCTGCTGTTAAGTCGCTTCAGTCGTGTCCGACTCTGTGCAACCCCAGAGACAGCAGCCCACCAGGCTCCCCCGTCACTGGGATTCTCCAGGCAAGAACACTGGAGTGGGTCGCCATTTCCTTCTCCAATGCATGAAAGTGAAAAGTGAAAGTGAAGTCGCTCAGTCGTGTCTGACTCGTAGCAACCCCATGGACTGCAGCCTACCAGGCTCCTCTGTCCATGGGATTTCCCAGGCAAGAGTACTGGAGTGGGGTGCCATTGAAGGTGAGGTACAAGTAAATTAGCAATGCAAATAGCTTATAAAGTAATCTACTGAGGGGTGAGCAAACTACAAGGCCTTACATATTTACCACAGCCACTAACCCCCACCCATTCAGATCTTGAGATTTGAAGAGAGACCCCTCTGAACTCTTATTTCCTGTCATGAGAGGCCAAATGTAATACCCACTTCCTATTTTGTGGGATATGTATGCTCAAGGCCATGTCAGAAGACATACAGACTATATGAATTGAATGCCATTGCTTTAAAAAAATTTTTTTTGATTGATGGATAATGTCAGGACTCCAGGAAATACTTTGCATTACAACAGAAAAAGAATTATAAAAACTCAAAAAAGCCATCCCAAGGACTTCTCTTTAACTGGTCTCCAGGCTGAGTTGGATTCTGATTCTCAGCACCCTGGATGTATGTATTATGAGAACCACAACTGTGTAATACTATTGTTTCATTTTTCACCTGACTCTCATTTATCTCTAAGTGTCATGGTGGAAGAAATCCTACCTAGAAATATTTGCTGGATAAATAAGTGAGTAGGTAGAAAGAGAGCTACAACATACTTGGGACCGTCTACATGAAGTTGTCAAGATGCTCACAGTAACTTGGAGAAATTGTGCTTGGAAATTAGACACTACATATCCACTGTTGGGAATTCTGACAAAATGACGGCATGGTACTACCACAGTTCTTCCACCACAGCACAGTAATTTTCAAAATGTCCTGTTAGATCTCTTCTTCTCTAAAATCTTCTCCTTCCCACCCCACAAATAATCAGTCTAAAACTGAATGTCTACATAGGTTGCAATTGCCTGAATTCATGATGTTATTGTACAGTTTTTTGTTAAAGGTGTATAATGTACAAATGAGACCCAGAAATATTGCCATACTTTATCTAGAGTACTTTTAAGAGATTATTATCATAATTAGCACAATCATCTAAATTTTTCATCCAACTTTGATTGCTTATATTAAATATACATTTCATGTTTGATTTGAGGTAGAAGGATGATAGAAACCTCTCATTTTTGCTTTCCCATTTTTAACCAGAAGTAAGATTATTTTTCAAAAGTCAAAAGGAATATCCCAGAGAAATAAGGAAATATGGGATGAGGACTGTGGTAAAAATGCTTTATAATAAACATTTTGATCTGAAATTTTGTAAAAGCATACATGTCCTGATGGAAAGAGGATAATATCTTTTTAGCTCAGACCATCAGTGTTCCAATCTGGCTGAAATTCTGGGAAATGCTGGAAATTCCCAAAGCAAAGTGCCAGATGTCATTTCTGGACCATGGATACGTGGGCTTGGTTGCTAAGAAGATGCTGCCTTCCCTTCGCCACACTCATCTAATGCCCGAGCAACAGGGAGCTGATGTAAGCAGAGCAGGGATCTAACAATGTCAACTGTGCTGACATCATCCTAGCTGTGTGGAGCTGATGGGAATTCAGAATATCAAACGTCTTATCAAGGGCAATGACCAGGTGTGACTCATTTCCCTGGAGAAATGGGAGAGAGGAAGGGAGAGGGCAGGATTATCTCACACTGGCACACAAACAGCCTTTCAAACTGAGCAATCTGACTGGCTTATTTAAAAGCAGCAAACAGTGTTCTGTATCCCTCATTTTTCTACCGGAAATACTTTATATTCTAGTCTTATGTATTTCAGTGTAGAACCAAGCATTTCAACATTATAATATATCAAAATACACATCCCGTAGGATCATTAGTTTCTATTTTATGTAAGCCTGGCTATGAGAACAGTTCATACAAAGAATTTTTGATTTTCTCTGTTTTCCCTTCAGCTATCACCTAGTGAACTGTCGAGGTATCACTGATTTGAAAAGGAGCTGAACAAAAGAGCATGCTATAGAGCGGAAGATGTTACTTTGGGATTGCTAAATGAGTACAGCGCTTCAGTATCCTAGCAGAGTATATTGCTTGGTGCAGGAGGAGGGGATGCACAGTGAATGTTTCTTGGGTGAATAATATGAAAACCCTGTAAGTTTGGGATTGTGGGTGCCAATATACAGGCTCTCACCTACTTTATGGAATTGATTATTTATAAATTACTTTTAAGGGATAATGAGCAGTGAAATTGGGCAGTGATTACCACTGGTAATTACTGCTATAGTAATCAAAATTTGGTGTTGATAAAGGTACTGGCTTCACAAAGTTCTTGTACATTAGGATCCTTCTATTAGAATGATGGGGTTAGGGCAATTAGAAAGGAATGTACATCAGAGCAGTCAAAAGGCCTTCTTATTCTAAAGATTTAGTGTATATTACCTGGTGACTCAGACGGTAAAGAATCCTCCTGCAATTCGGGAAACCTGGGTTTGATCCCTGGGTCAGGAAGACCCCCTGGAGTAGAACATGGCAACCCACTCCAGTATTCTTGCCTGGAGAATCCCCATGGACAGAGGAGCCTGGCGGGCTACAGTTCATGGGGTCGCAAAGAGTCAGACATGACTGAGCTACTAAACACAGTAATCCAAGAGGTAGAGTAGGACAACTGAGGGTTATATACTCTCCAAAATAATCCCAACATGTCTTATTACTCTGTGGAATACTAATTTATCTATGTCTTATGTCACCCATACCATAAGGAATCAAAGAGCAATAATTATTTTTACCTTGTACTCGATGTTAAATAAAGTACCATTTATTCTTTCATTCACCGTAAATGTTTAGTAAAATGGTGTTGCATGATAGACTGTGAAACACATTGGAATAGATGTATATCAGTTATGATAAGTATAGATTGGACAGAAACAGAATGATTATTATGTTTTAGATCAGTCTAAAGGCTAGTACTTAAACAGTTCAGATGATGTTGGGGGAAATGGAGGGGAAATTTAACAAAGGAGGAGTGGCTTCTTTAGGATGATTTCTAGAATAACATAAAGAACTCCAGGTGGTTGTTATGAAGTAAGCTGATAAGAGAGATGAAAGAATGTTAGCAAGTTCCTAAAGGCATCTTTAATGTCTGCAGCAGATGTTGGAAAATGTAGAACAATTTTATATTTCATTTTGTCTCCTTTGAAAGTTAGTTTGTAAGGGATTTCTCTCTTTGTCTCCACTCATAATTCCTAACAGGGAGACTGAGAATCACACAGTGGTTGCTAGTAATGTTTGATGATGATGATGGTGAAGAAGAATTTGTGCATCCTAGAAAAGTAATTCTCAGGCTGGCTCTGAGGATCCTCTAGAATGTCCTGGTGGAATATCTCCATGTTCCTGAAGAGTTGCCATCATAATATTCCCTGGATCATGACTACTATAAAAATCTGTTCGTGTTTTCTCCTTCAATTTCCAGAAGGACCTACCTGATAGTTGTAACAGGTCCCCTCTGGGGATGACATGATGTTCTGCTACAGGGTAGAAAGGGTAAAAGATGTGAAATCATTATCCTTGAGACAGAATATTACTTCAGTTGAGAGCATGTGGTTATCACTATTTTATAAATCATGTGGACTAAGGCAAATCTTCTTCCTGTGTACCTTATGGAGAGAAAATAGTATTCCTTATCACCAATGGACAGAACAACACTGTAGCGTGTCTCCCCTTGGGGGGCCAACCTTAATACTTAGACTGAGATGTGAAGGGAAATTTAGAAGCTATAAGGGAGCAATTTTGATAACTGCTTAGAAAATTCCTCCCCTTCGGTTTTGTTTAGAGAATGATTGTATGATTTGTATCATTGATAATCATGCCTACATTTCTTTTGAAGGAAGGCAATAGTTGTTTCTCTCTTCAAATAATCACACCTAGTAAAGAAAGCTCCTATACACTTCTGTTACCATCAGGATGCTGAATTAGACAGGATGTAAATGAAGAATATGGAGTTCTTGAAAACTTCTTGAGCTTAAAATGCAGAATAGAGATCAAAACAGTTATAAGCAGTGTGCCCTGTTACTTTGCTGACCACACAGGGTTATGAAACTGTGATTAGCCCCCTTCTAGGTCCTGCTTATTTAACTTATATGCAGAGTACATCATGAGAAACGCTGGGCTGGAAGAAGCACAAGCTGGAATCAAGATTGCCGGGAGAAATATCAATAACCTCAGATATGAAGATGACACCACCCTTACGGCAGAAAGTGAAGAGGAACTAAAAAGCCTCTTGATGAAAGTGAAAGAGGAGAGTGAAGAAGTTGGCTTAAAGCTCAACAATCAGAAAACTAACATCATAGCATCTGGTCCCATCACTTCATGGGGAATAGATGGGGAAACAGTAGAAACAGTGTCAGACTTTATTTGTGTTGGAGCTCCAAAATCACTGCAGATGGTGACTGCAGCCATGAAATTAAAAGACGCTTACTCCTTGGAAGGAAAGTTATGACCAACCTAGATAGCATATTCAAAATTCAAGAGACATTACTTTGCCAACAAAGGTCCACCTAGTGAAGGCTATGGTTGTTTCAGTAGTCATGTATGGATGTGAGAGTTGGACTACGAAGAAAGCTGAGCGCCAAAGAATTGATGCTTTTGAACTGTGGTGTTGGAGAAGACTGTTGAAAGTCGCTTGGACTGCAAGGAGATCCAACCAGTCCATTCTGAAGGAGATCAATCCCGGGTGTTCTTTGGAAGGACTGATGCTAAAGCTGAAACTCCAGTACTTTGGCCACCTCATGCGAAGAGTTGACTCATTGGAAAAGACTCTGATGCTGGGAGGGATTGGGGGCAGGAGGAGAAGGGGACAACAGAGGATGAGATGGCTGGTTGGCATCACCGACTCGATAGACGTGAGTCTGAGTGAACTCCGGGAGTTGGTGATGGACAGGGAGGCCTGGTGTGCTGCGATTCATGGGGTCGCCAAGAGTTGGACACGGCTGAGTGAACTGAACTGAACTGAGGTCCTTTATGAATAATTGTGCAATCAGTGATTGTTATTAGAGTAGGGCTTACTTGTTTATCTTGGAAAACTCTACTAGCTATAAGATTTGGGGAGTGTATATTAAAATAAATGGGAGGTGATTTACTATGTACACACTATGTAAAACTGCTGTCATAAGAGCTCAAAATACAGAAGTTTAAACAAGATAAAGTTTACTTCTCTCTCGTGTAGTAGTCCAGAGTGGTAAGGTGGCTCTGTCAATCTCAACTTCAGTCTTTTATCGCTGGGTGCAAGAGAGCAGTTCCGTTTCTTTCCACCTCCCAGGCAGCCAGTGGAAAGTAGGAAGAAGTCAGGGTAGTGCGTGTCCAGTTGTTTTAAAAACAAGACCTGAAAGGGACACATATTGCTTCTCATATCCCACTTGTTTGAGTCTATATTATGGACAGATTCACCTGCAAGGAAAGCTAAGAGAGGTCTTGAAATACTCTAGTAAAACTATTGCTATGGAAAGCAGATATTGGGGACAACCAGTAGTTGTCCACACAGTCTTAGGAGATCTGGGTTTGGAGGATGCTGAGAGATATTAAGGGCCTCAGCAATAGTGCTCTTCAAAGTACATTTCTTCACAGCCTGGAAGAATCATTCTATACTAATGGAGACTGTAGTAGGTTAGTGACTTTCAGTATTCAGAGGAGGAGCACCTATGGGAAGGTGACAATATGTGATGCCCAGAGAAATTGTTTCACCTGGTACTCCCAAGATAAGGATTGACAGCATGGCCCTAAAAATCCCTTAGAATGCTTCTTCTCAAGAGAGGCTAAAGAAACCTAAGCTTTATCCAGGGGCTTGGAGCCACAGATTCTTTCTGCTATATGAGCTTCTGTGAAAGGGAAAGGGCAAACCAGTACCTTCAGGGGAAGCTATAGTTAGATTTTACGGAAATGACTTGTTAAAGAGGATGGTGACTTCCACTAGAAAATGTTGACTCGAGTCATAGGAACACTAGATCTTCAGTGATTTGAGATTTTGGAATAAAATCTGAAAAAAGATAGTTGATAAAGAAGGTGGTACTAGAAAGGGGTTGGCAGTTACAGGATCCTTTATTTTTGTTGTTTATTGTTATTTACTCACTAGTTGTGTCCAGCTCTGTTGCTACCCCATGGACTGTAGCCCTGCCAGTTTCCTCTGCCCATGAGATTTCTTTTAAATAAGGCCAAATTAAGTGGAGGCCTGTTGTTAGCTAATGTGACTGGTTCCTTAGGAGTTCCACTGTTGGCCAGAAGACTGTTATATATTCTGTATAATTTTAAGACATGTAGGATTTGCCACAACGCTTTAGTTAAAAGCACGCCAGCGTCGGACACGACTGAGTGACTTCACTTTCACTTTTCACTTTCATGCATTGGAGAAGGAAATGGCAACCCACTCCAGTGTTCTTGCCTGGAGAATCCCACGGTAGGGGGGAGTCTGGTGGGCTGATGTCTATGGGGTCGCACAGAGTCGGACATGACTGAAGTGACTTAGCAGCAGCAGCAGCAGCAGAAAGGTCAGATATCTATGGCTATAAACATGAGGCACAGCTGGCAGAGTTGGTGATGGTGGTAGTGGTTGGCAGTGCTGGGTATAATATGGAGGGTAAGTTAAGTATGATACACACAGGACCCACAGTTAATCCATAAGATTTTCCTGGTCCAAGTTGCTTATGAGTCAGTGTTCCTCTAAAGGTAAACAAAGGTTTGAGGATGCCTTAATGAGTTTCTAATTACTCTGAGAATCTGTAAAAATCTTATTTAGATTGTCCTATTTAGATCTCACAAGGTCCTCTAGAATCATCTTAGATTGGCAGAGGTTACCGGGTCACCAGAACTTGTGATAAGTGAGTTCTGGCACCAATATGAAAATATATCCCTTCAGTGCAGCCTGTTTCTAATCTGAGCCCTGGTGTAGGTTTTGGTCTCAGGGCCTGAGCCAAAACAGTGCTTCTGGCAGGTACAAAGTGCTTCTGCAAAAGGTACGAACAAGACGTGTTTCCCCATCTAGTTAGAAACTACTTAATATAGGCTTACAAGCTTCATTGGTGAGACAATAGTAGACTGGACCCACAAGCCTCCTAGGATTTATGATTATTTGCTCAAGTGTTGTTGGTATATTTTGTACTTTTTGTAGTAACAGAGTCCTATCAAAACTGTGTACAAGTGACTAGGCCTTTATGCTGTTGATAGTATTATGATGATATTTGGTCAAGGGATCCAGCGTATTCACATCCAGATCTTTACTGGCCATTATCACCTAGGAAGACTCCATGAAGCAATTGCATAGAGAAGGCAAATAAAAGTATCATATTGTTGTTATCTGCACTACATCCAAACTCCAATGCAGAGCTCTGGTGCATTTAGCTAGACTTTTTTGGCGAAGTCCTTTACTTAAGTGTTCTATATGTTGAACAGCAAAAAATTCAGAAGCTGAAAGGCTTACTTGATTCATTTTCACTGAGAAGGAGTGAATGGAATCTATTTGGGATGCTACCAGCAGACGCATTGTGTGGCTCAAATCCTTACAGTAATTTCAATGGCATGATGTAAAATAGAACCCAGAGTTTTCACCATTAGGGTCATTGTCCTGACCAGATCAAGCTTTTCCCCTTCCTTTGAGGAAATGCTGTCTGTGTTGAGTTCTGCACACATACTTTAAATAACTCATTATTTTCTCAAAAGATCTTTTGCTAATGTTTTATCATTGAGATATTATTTCCCTGATTTGTATTTCAATCTTTTCTTTCTTATTTTACAACATTAATTTTGTTTTAAATCCCCTATCTCCTGAAGCACACCATTTTCTTGCCTGGGGATATAGTTTTCCATTTGGCACTTCCATTTTGATTGAGGGATCGAACAATAAAGGCTCATCTCTGTACAAAGGACAATTTATTATTTATGTGTATCAGAAAAACGTGTAGCTTTCTGCAGTGTGTGGGAAATGGGGGGAATGAATATTCAACCCATCTGATTGATAGTTATATTAAAGGTTGTAGTCAGTTAAATAAGTCCCTTTGGGTTGATATGATAAGAGCCTTATGTTTTCTTTGAAATATTATTTCAGTAAATATTCAGTATTTATAATTTATTGCTTGTCCTGCTGTATTTTCCAACTGCTGTCCACCAAAGGATCACAATAGGAATGTTGTTTGTAACATGTTAATTGTTGAAAATGTGTTTTGAAAAATAACACTTAGGAAAATATATTTTAAAAAATTGTACTCTTCCTGAAACTAAATATTGACATTTAAGGTCTGGGATTATTGCATTGATCTTTCTCCAGTGGCTCTAGAAAAAAATCCCTTCAGGCAATATTATTTAACATAATTGGTTTTTTAGCATATTGAGAGATAAGGAACAATGTAATCTAGTGTTTCAATTTGGAGCTGGAATGTCATACAGACCAAGGCCAAACTGTGATTTTCTCTACAATTGGGACTGGTATATTTTTCTATATTTCTAATATACTGAAATATTCTTTATTGTTTTCTTTTCTCTTGAATCTCAATCCATCATCAGTATTAGAGGATTCTTTCTAAAAGAAAATAAAATTCTCCTCCAAAAGTACACTGTGAAGATTGATAATAATAATTTCTTTTAAAAAAATGTCTTCAGGTTGCTTTTAACTTTTTTTCCCCACTTGGTTAGAAGTATTTTAGAAGTTGAAAAGCATAAGTCTGAGCAATATCCTGAAGCAGTGACACTAATTCACTGTTTGAATCAGGGACAGTGACTCAACTATTCTTCTTACCTTCTATTGGATAGTATCAAAATACTAAAAGTAACTCTTTTTATTCACTATTAACATTTATATCCTTTTAGAATTCTTGAGTCCTCAAACTCACATTGAAATATAAATTGCCTTTACAACATCAAAACAATATTTTAACATACTATTTTTTGAGGGGAAATAAAATGGACCAATGGAAGTGTCTTTAAAATGATTATGTGATAGAGTAGCTTTCGCACTTTACAATCCCATATAAATGCAAGCACTGGGGACTTCACCATGCACGTTGCTACCTATTAGCTTTTGGTATCAGAGTGCACACCGTTTTTTCCAGGGGCTTACAAATGTCCTGGAGATAGTCATACCAGAAAGGTCAAATGGAATTCAGTCAAGTCTCAGGTTATGGTTTGATAAAAGCAAAATTCCGCTATTCTGCAGGACTTGACAGCACTGAGTAGAATATCCAACTTCGATCTTAGCACAGTGTTTGCTCAGTTGAATGGCCACAGATAGTCTGCACATGTGGGTTTGGCCTCCCACGTGGATGCCCTTAAAGGATAGTCTAGGTCTTTCCCCTTAGCTTTTGTGTCTATCCATTTCATCTACGATCGTGCTCTACCCCATTCTTTCTCCTTCCTGTCAGTCTGTGTACCCTTCATTTAGAGATCCTTCACAGAAGTTTTCTGGGACTTTCTATCTATTGTCTGTCCCATCCACAATTTTGTATAAATCTATACCTTGTCTATTTTTCAAGAGCTTTTCTGCTCTTAACAAATTTTACCTTTTGCAGATCCAAATTCATATGAAACTATTGTCAAAACTATTGTCAAAACTATTGTTTTTGAAGAGGGCTTTAATAAACCATTTAGAAGTTAAAAAAAAATACAAGAGATTAATGATTAGCTGAACTTTGTGTACTGCTACTATAAATATTCCAGTTCCCTTGAGGCTGACCAGGAGAAACTCATCTCCAATGGATAGAAAGCACAAAGAATAATCCAAGTTTCTATTTACTGCCTTCACAATACTTCAGAGTACCTCTAAAGTACAGAGCTACTATACCCAGGCAAGATTAGTGAAAATAGACACTTTGGTGAAATTATTGAATTACAAAGATAAGCAGAAATTTTTGCAACCTTTCGGTCAGTTGACTTAAACAAAACAAAACAACACACACACACGCACAAGCCCCAAACATATAGGACAGTCCTGTTTATTTAAAAAGGAAAATGATACTAGCATGAAACAACTCATCTCCAACACTGAAAGCTGGAAAATAATGAAACAATATTGTAGCATAGTTTCTTTAAAAAGGAATATGATCTGAATAAAGTAATTAAAATATTTAAAGAAGACTTAGAAACTATTGTATGATCTTGCACCTGTAGGAAACTAAAGAAGAAAACTCAGAAATCATATAGAAAAAAAATAGAGGTATTAAACTACATTAAAAATGTTTGAGTTAATATATTCAGTAAATAAAGTTTAAAAATAACAAAGAGTTGACTGGAAAAATTATTTGCAACCCAAACGATACCAAAAAGTTAATCTATTTGATTCTACATATTGATAAGAAAAAAAGATCTAATAGAAAGATGTACAAAACATATAAATAATTAGTACATGGTCTTTAAACATTTATTAAAGTGCTTTACCATATTAACAGGAAAATAAAAATTAAAGCAACAAGAAGACATTCTTTACCCATCTGATTAGCAAAAACCACAGAGCTGTCAAAGATACAATATAGATTGCTTTGACACTTGGCAAGGTGAAGTGCTATAACTTTGCCATGAAAAATCTAGAAATTTCTATTACAATTTAAAAACATATCCCAGTCTATGCCTCAACCACTGATGCTGAAGAAGTTGAAGTTGGCCAGCTCTATGAAGTGTGTGGATGCACAAGACCTTCTGGAACTAACACCAAAAAAAAAAAAAAAAAAAAATGACATCCTTTACATCATAGGGGATTGGAATGCAAAAGTAGAAAGTCAAGAGATACCTGGAGTAACAGGCAAGTTTGGCCTTGGAGTAAAAAATGAATCAGGGAAAAGGCTAACAGAGTTTTGTCAAAAGAACATGTCATAGCAAACACTCTCTTCCAACAACACAAGAGAGAGCTCTACACATGGACATCACCAAATGACCAATACTGAAATCAGGTTGATTATATTCTTCACAACCAGAGATGGAGGATTTCTATACAGTCAGCAACAAGACTCAGAGCTGACTGAGGCTCAGATCATTAGCTCCTTATAGCAAAATTCAGGCTCAATTGAAGAAGGTAGAGAAAATCACTAGACCATTCAGGTATGACCTAAATCAAATCCTTTATGATTATACAGTGGAGGTGAACAGTAGATTCAAGGGATTAGATCTGGTAGACAGAGTGCATGAAGGACTACGGACAGAGGTTTGTCACATTGTACAGGAGGCAGTGATCAAAACCATTGCCAAGACAAAGAAATGCAAAAAGGCAAAATGATTGTCTAAGAAAGCCTTTCAAATAGCTGAGAAAAGAAGAGAAGCAAAAGGCAAAGGAGAAAGGGAAAGATATACCCAACTGAAAGCAGAGTTCCAGAAAATAGCAAGGAGAGATAAGAAAGGCTTCTTAAGAGAACAATGCAAAGAAATAGAGGAAAACAATAGAATCAGAAAGACTAGAGATCTCTTCAGAAAATTAGAGATACCAAGGGAATATTTTGTGCCAAGATGGGCACAATAAAGGACAGAAACAACCTAAGAGGAACAGAAGAGATCAAGAAGAGGTGGCCAGAATACACAGAAGAACTGTACAAAAAAGGTCTTAATGACCCAGATAACCATGGTGGTGTGGTTACACACCCAGAACCAGACATCCTAGAGTAAGAAGTCAAGTGGGCCTTAGGAAGCATCACTATGAACAAAGCTAGTGGAGGTGATAGAATTCCAGTTGAGCTTTCAAATCCTAAAAGATGATGCTGTGAAAGTGCTGTACTCAATATATCAGCAAATTTGGAAAACTCAGCAGTGTCCACAGGACTTGAAAAAGTCAATTTTCATTCCAATCTCAAAGAAGGTCAGTGCCAAAGAGTGTTCAAACTACCATACAATTGTGTTCATTTCACATGCTAGCAAGGCAATGCTCAAAATCTTTCAAGTTAGACTTCAGCAGTACATGAACCAAGAATTTCCAAAGGCACAAGCTGGATTTAGAAGAGGCAGAGGAACCAGAGTTCAAATTGACAACATGTGTTGCATCGTAGAGAAAGCAAAGGAATTCTACCAAAACATCCATTTCTGCTTCACTGACTACTTGAAAGCCTTTGACTGTGTTATTGTTTTTCAGTTGTTAAGTTGTGTCCAACTCTTTTAGACTCCAACTGCAGAAGTCAGGCTTCTCTGTCCTTCTCTATCTCCCTGAGTTTGCTCAAACTCATGTCCATTGAGACAGTGATGCCATCCAATCATCTCATCCTCTGCCATCCCCTTATCTTCTTGCCTTCAATCTTTCCCAGCAGCAGGGTCTTTTCAAATGAGTCAATTCTTTGCATCAGGTGGCCAAAATATTGGAGCTTCAGTTTCAGCATCTGTCCTTCCAATGAATATTCAGGACTGATTTCCTTTAGGATTGCCTGGTTTGATCTCCTTGCAGTCCAAGGGACTCTCAAGAGTCTTCTCCAGCACCACAGTTCGAGGGTATCAATTCTTCAGCATTCAGCCTTCTTTATGGTTCAGCTCTCACAACCATAAATGACTGTGTGGATCACAACAAACTCTGGAAAATTCTTAAAGAGATGGGAATACCAGACTGCCTTACCTGCATCCTGAGAAACCTGTATGCAGGTCAAGAAGCAACAGTTAGAACCAGACTTGGAACAATGGACTGTTTCAAAATTGGAAAAGGAGTACATCAAGGTTGTATATTGTCACCCTGCTTGTTTAACTTATATGCAGAGTACATCATGTGAAATGATGGGCTGGATGAATCATAAGCTGGAATCAAGATTGCCAGGAAAAATATCAATAACCTCATATACATAGATTATACCACTATGCAGAGTACATCATGAGAAACGCTGGACTGGAAGAAACACAAGCTGGAATCAAGATTGCTGGGAGAAATATCAATAACCTCAGATATGCAGATGACACCACCCTTATGGCAGAAAGTGAAGAGGACCTAAAAAGCCTTCTTGATGAAAGTGAAAGAGGAGAGCGAAAAAGCTGGCTTAAAGCTCAACATTCGGAAAATGAAGATCATGGCATCTGGTCCCATCACTGCATGGGAAATAGATGGGGAAACAGTGGAAACAGTGTCAGACTTTATTTTTGGGAGATCCAAAATCACTGCAGATGGTGATTGCAGCCATGAAATTAAAAGACGCTTACTCCTTGGAAGAAAAGTTATGACCAACCTAGATAGCATATTCAAAAGCAGAGACATTACTTTGCCAACTAAGGTCCATCTAGTCAAGGCTATGGTTTTTCCTATGGTCATGTATGGATGTGAGAGTTGGACTGTGAAGAAGGCTGAGCACCGAAGAATTGATGCTTTTGAACTGTGGTGTTGGAGGAGACTCTTAAGAGTCCCCTGGACTGCAAGGAGATCCAACCAGTCCATTCTGAAGGAGATCAGCCCTGGGATTTCTTTGGAAGGACTGATGCTAAAGCTGAAACTCCAGTACTTTGGCCACCTCATGCGAAGAGTTGACTCATTGGAAAAGACTCTGATGCTGGGAGGGATTGGGGGCAGGAGGAGAAGGGGACGACAGAGGATGAGATGGCTGGATGGCATCACTGACTTGATGGACCTGAGTTTGAGTGAACTCTGGGAGATGGTGATGAACAGGGAGGCCTGGCGTGCTGCGATTCATGGGGTCGACAAGAGTCGGACACGACTGAGTGACTGAACTGAACTGAAATGAATGTCAGAAAACAAAGAGGAATTTAAGAGCTTCTTGATGATGGTAAAAGAGGAGAGTGAAAAGTTGGCTTAAAACTCAATATTCAAAAAACTATGATCATGGCATTTGGTCCCATCACTTCATGGCAAATAAATGGGGGAAAAGTGGAAACAGTACATATTTTATTTTCTTGGGTTCCAAAATTATTACTGATGGTGACTGCAGCCATGAAACTAAAGACGCTTGCTCCTTGGAAGTAAAGCTATAACAAACCTAGATCGCATATTAAAAAGCAGAGACATCACTTTGCTGACTAATATACGTGTAGTCAAGGCTATTGTTTTTCCAGCAGTCATATACGGATTTGAGAGTTGGACTAGAAAGAAGGCTGAGCACCGAAGCACTGATGCTTTGAAAATGTGGTGTTGCAATGAGGTACTATCTCATGCCGGTGGGAATGGCTGTCATCAAAAAGTCTGCAAACAATGTGGAGAGGGTGTGGAGAAAAGGGAACCCTCTTCCACTGTTGGTGGGAATGCAAACTAGTTCAACCACTATGGAGAACAGTATGGAAATTCCTTAAAAAACTGGAATTAGAACTGCCATACAACACAGCAATCCCACTGCTTGGCATACACACTGAGGAAACCAGAATTGAAAGAGACACATACACCCTGATGTTCATTGCTGTACTGTTTAGAATAACTAGGACATAGAAGCAACCCAGATGTCCATCAGCAGACGAATGGGTAAGGAATTTGTGGTACATATACACAGTGGAATACTAGTCAACTATAAAAAAAAGAACACATTTGAGTAAGTTCTATGAGGTGAATGAAACTGGAGCTTATTATACAGAGTGAAGTAAGTCAGAAAGAGAAACACCAATACAGTATATTAATGCATATGTGTGGAGTTTAGAAAGATGGCAATGATGACCCTATATGAAAGACAGCAAAGGAGACACAGATGTAAAGAACAAACTTTTGGAGTATGTGGGAGAAGGCGAGGGTGGTATGATTTGAGAGAATAGCATAGAAACATGTGTATTACCATATGTAAAATAGATGACCAGTGTAAGTTAAATGCATGAAGCAGGACACTCAAAGCCAGTGCTCTGGGACAATCCAGAGGGATGGGGTGAGGAGGGAGGCGGGAGGGGGGTTCAGGATGGGGGGACATGTGCACCCGTGTCTGATTGATGCCGATGTATGGCAAAAGCCACCACAATATTGTCAAGTAATTGGCCTCCAATTAAAATAAATGAATTAATTTTAAAAATTGTGGTGTTGGAGAAGACTCTTGAGAGTTCCTTGGACTGCAAGGCTATCAAACCAGGCAATCCTAAAGGAAATCAGCCCTGAATATTTTATTGCAAGGACTGATTCTGAGGCTGAAGTTCCAATACTTTGGCCATGTGATGTTAAGGGCAGACTCATTGGAAAAGACCCTTATGTTGGGAAAGACTGAGGGCAGGAGGAGAAGAGGGCAATAGAGGATGAGATGGTTGGATGGCATCATTGACTCTATGGACATGAGTTTGAGCAAACTCTGAGAGAGGAGATAATGCACAGGGAAGCTTGGTATGCTGCAGTCCATGGGATTGCAAAGAGCCAGACCCTACCTAGTGACTGAATGACAGCAACAATCCATGACCCAATGACTTCCTAATGAAAATTCATCTTATAGAAATAAAACCAGAATGTAGGCAATATGCACAAGAATGTTTGACTGTGGTGCTATTGGTAGTGATAGAAGTTTCTAGTGAAGATTTGATTTACTATCAATAGAAGGATGATAGAATAAAACTAATGTATAGTTTTGGACAATTTTGTAAACTTTACCATGAATGAGTTAAGTCCTTTATCTATTGACCTGATAGAATGTCTATAATGTACTATTAAGGAACAGTATTCATTGAAGGGTAATATGTAGTGTTTGAAATCCCATTTTTAAAAATAAGGAATGGCAGCCACCACAAAGCATCCTGTATATGTATATTTTTGTTTGCAAATATACATTTGAGTTTGTGGCAAGATATGTATAGAATAATAAGCTGATTAAGTGGAAATAGAGGAAGGGTGAGGAAAAAGACTTTTTTTTAAACCACTTCTTATATTTTGGTATTTATACACTATTAATAAAGCAAAATTAATACATTTTGAAAATATTTATTGTATTTATTGGATGTTTGTATTAAGAATATTAATTGTTGAGAAAGAATCTATTTATTTTGACTTTCTAATCTATAATCCAATTTGTGGAAGAATTTTTCTGAATTGTTTAGATTGACAAAATTCATAATGTCTAATGTCTACTATCTGGGTTCTTATGATTTATCCTATTGATAATGAAAAGCTATTTTAATCAACTTATAACTGTTAGGATATAAACTCCTTGAGGGCAGAGTCTTACAGATTTTCCTATCTTTCTCAGAATTTTGAATAGTGTTTGTGGAAAATAGGCTGAATTGTACCTTTCTTTTTGTTTTCTTTAATTACTGTGTTCCTTCTAGACTTCAACAAAAGAGTAAAATGAATTTTATTGTATTCAGAAAATCAACAATTGCACTATGGATTCAAATATCACTGTTTGATGCAACCAACTTGAACCAAAGGATGCTTCAAATCCCTCTGTGCTGAAGATAAATATACTCAAAGCTTTGAGAGTGTCTCTTGAGGGAATTCAGAATGAAGCAGACTCTTGACTTTGCTTCACAATTTTAACTATCAAAGGGGTAAAGTAAGACCATCTTGTGACCAAGTGAGGATTGCTGGGGCCAATCTATGAGTTCCTTTTAGTCACCGATTTTAAATAAACTTTTAATACTTTAAATGATTTTCCTGAAATGTTGTATATATGGTCAAATCTTAAAAGAAGTATTATGTCCCATATAGCTTAGTGATTCAGAGTGTGGGCTATATATCTAGCCAGCTTGTGTGCAAAACCAGCTCTGCTACCTACCATCCCTGATACCTTGAACAAGTTATATCATCTCTGTGAGCTCAGTCGCTCTTCTGCAAAATGGGGATAATGAGTTACCAACATCCTAGGGTTGCTGGGAAGATCTTAGAAGAGTTACTTGCACATAGGAATGCTAAAAAATGATATTCACCAATGTTTATCATATGTTTGATAATTAGTACAAATATGCTTAGAGATTATGGCTCACAAGTTAGAAACATGCAGAGACTTGGATACTGAACGTGGTCTTTTATAAATGTCTCACATGCACAGTTCAAGTATTCACATTTTTGAACTCCTCTCTTTTTAAAATTATTTCCCATTTTTCTCTTTTTCTCTTCAAACCCAGTGGAAATTCTTTGGACTTTCTTATTCCTGTGATTACAGCTACCATGATGGGCTTATGTATTAGTTATGTATTGCTTTGTAACAAATTATCATGAAATTTAGAATCTTCAAAAAAAATAGGCATATATTATCTCACACAGTTTCTGTGGGCCAGGCATTCTGGAGCAGTGTAGCTGGGTGATTCTGGCTTAGGGTGTCTAAGGAGAGTGTAGTCAACATGTCGGCTAAGGCTGCAGTTATTTGAAGACTTGACTGGGGTTGGGGGAAACACTGCCATGATGGCTCACTCATGCAGAAGGCAAGTTGGGGCTGGCTGTGAGCAGGAGGCTAGTGTTCCCCACCATGTGACCAATCTATAGGACTGGCTGAGTGTTCTTATGACATGGTTGCTCCCTTCCCTAAGAGCAAGTGAGGGAAGAGAACACAAAGTGAAAGCCACAGTATATTTTTTGAAGATTGTATTTGTTTAGAAAAGTTTTAGTTTCACTGGAAAATTGAGAGGAAAATACAGAGATTTCTGCACGTACTCCCTGCCCTCACATGCATAGCCTCCCCCATTATCAACATTCCTCACTTGCATGGTGCATTTGTTACAACTGATGAAACGACATTGCCACATCATAATCACCCAAAGTCCATAGTTTACATTTTGGTCACTCTTAGTTCACAATATCTTTCATGATTTCACTTTGTAAGTCATATTCTGTCATTTCTGCAGTATTTCATTGATATTCAGTGTGGGAGGGAATTACACAAGGGCGTGGATACCAAGAGGCAAGAATCCTTAGGGTGTTGACTACTGCAATGTTTCTCATTTCATATCTTTATTCAGTTAGTATATCATATGTACATTATCTCTTACAGTTAAGGCACTACTAGGCCAGGTGCTATATTGAGGCATAAAGATGTGTAAGTTGTGAGTTCTGCTCATAAAAGCTTAATATTTGGTGCAGAGAATGAAATCCTTACTTGCCTAGTTTTAGTACAAGGAAGTATGGAATATATATCAAGGAAGTATTGATATCAGTAAGCTCCTTAGGTGTTCAGAGAAAGAGGAATAAGATCTGGCTGAAGTTTCAGATGAAATGGAATGTAATCTGGGTCTCTAAGGATAAAACAGAATCACTGTGAGTGGTGATGAGGGAAAGTGCATTTCATGCAGAGTAAAAGATGTGAACAGAATCACAGAATTGAGAAAGCAAGCTGAATATAGAGGCCAGCAACAAGGGCGTTTTAGAGTAAAAGTAAAACTTATGTAGGACGGTGAAGGGAGAGAAAAGTAAGACAAAGGCCAGTTTAACCAAGTCCTTAGATGCTTTGTAAGTTTAAACTTTTAAAACCATGCAGTAAGCAATGGGAGCATATAGAGTTGGGGTTTTTGTTTTGTTTTGTTTTTTTAACTGACAAGTTAAGGACCAACCAGTCCATTCTAAAGGGGATCAGTCCTGGGTGTTCTTTGGAAGGACTGATGCGAAAGCTGAAACTCCAATACTTTGGCCACCTCATGCGAAGAGTTGACTCATTGGAAAAGACCCTGATGCTGGGAGGGATTGGGGGCAGGAGAAGAAGGGGATGACAGAGGATGAGATGGCTGGATGGCGTCACTGACTCGATGGACATGATTTTTGAGTGAACCCCGGGAGTAGCTGATGGACAAGGAGGCCTGGAGTGCTGTGATTCATGGGGTCACGAAGAGTCAGACATGACTGAGTGACTGAACTGAACTGAACTGAATATGACTACAGCCATGAAATTAAAAGACACTCCTTGGAAGGAAAGTTATGACCAATCTAGACAGCATATTAAAAAGCAGAGACATTACTTTGTCAGCTAAGGTCTGCCTAGTCAAGGCTATGGTTTTTCCAGTAGTCATGTATGTATATGAGAGTTGGACTATAAAGAAAGCTGAGCGCTGAAGAATTGATGCTTTTGAACTGTGGTGTTGGAGAAGACTCTTGAGAGTCCCTTGGACTACAAGGAGATCCAACCAGTGCATCCTAAAGGAGATCAGTCCTGGGTGTTCATTGGAAGGACTGATGTTGAAGCTGAAACTCCAATACTTTGGCCACCTCATCCAAAGAGCTGACTCATTTGAAAAGACTCTGATGCTGGGAAAGATTGAGGGCAGGAGGGGAAGGGGATGACAGAGGATGAGATGTTTGGATGGCATCACTGAGTCAATGGACATGAGTTTGGGTAAACTCCGGGAGCTGGTGATGGACAGGGAGGCCTGGCATGCTGTGGTTCATGAGGTTGCAAAGAGTCAGAAACGACTGAGTGACTGAACTGAACTGAATGTGATAAAAAAGGGTATTTTAGGTTACTTTCCAGGAGGAGTTAGAGATGGACAGATGGGAGACAGAGGAACTGGTTATGAAGAGCTTACAACAATCCTAAAGAGAGCAGGTAATGCAACAAATGCTGTAGTAGGATTATAAAGTAACAGGAGCAATCTTGAAGGGGGAATTTGCAGAATTTAGCAACTAATTGGATACTTCATTTGAGGAATCTGCCCCAATAACTTGGTTTAAAAAGGAAGACGATCAATTGATAATAGGATGGTGACTTTCAAAGGACTAGAAGATCCCTTGATGCTCTTTCCTTTTTCCCACAGTAAGCCTGAGCATTTCTGGGGAATCCTAGCACTGAAGTGAGAAAAGAGCATAATGTGGGGCATAAAAGGGCTAGAATCTCAAGAAATATAGTTAAATTAATTGGCCTGTCAATTAGCTGGCTTAGTCAGTTGGTATCTGTAAGAGTGGGCAAGGGATGAGAAGGTGAGAGGATTATGGGATGAGAATAATATAGTTGAGGTCACATGTTTGAGATCATATGATGGACATGGTTTCAAGTTTAGGCCTCCATTTCTGGCTGAACTAGCTATTAATTTTCAGGAACTTCAGTTTCCCAATTTTTAATAGGATTTGTAATAGAGTCTTGTGACGTTTCAATAAATGTTTCACATGTGTAGCTCTTATAGTTGGCAAGTAGTAAACACTCTTTAATAAACAGTAGGTTTATTGAGATGGTGAACTTTATGCTACTGCAACAGGAGATCGATATTGTCCCAGGATGTTTTAGACCAGGTCAGTGGAATTGCTAATCTCTTTTGGAATTTGATTAGTCCCTTACTGCATATAGTTGGGTGAGATAAGTGTATTTATGTTATCAGAAAGCATTAGGCAAATATCCCAGCATGAATGTTCCAGTGTACCAATACCCTAATATTCATTCTCATTCCCTATGAACTTTTATTCTTGGTCAGTAGTTTTAAGTGTAGTCTTCCTAAAGGGTTAGATGAGTGTTGGCATCCATCCCTCATTAGCAAGTGAGGGCTGGCATCCATCCATTTGTAGGATCCATCCCAATGGGAAGGTATATTAAGATGAATGACATGCTTATAAAAGTATTTATAAAATAAATATTATTTCTTAATGACTTATTATTTTTTTTCAATTAGCTAAGATTAAGATTAATGGAAGGAATGTTAGTATTCTTTGGGTTGATTCATAAAATACAGGGATAAGTTTGTCAAGAATCTTTGAGTTGAAAGTGACAATAAATTCAACTCAAGCTGGATTAAGAAGAAGGGGAATTTCTTGGTTCAAAGAACAGGAATTCCAAGGGAAAATGGCTTCTGGGAAAGGTGGATCGAAGGACTAAACAAACAACAGCTTCTCTTTGGTACTTGCCTCTCCTTATCTCTGGATTAGAACAATTTCTCAGGTAGTCTCTGCATTTTAATGGCAGTATCTTTGCCAGCAGTTTTAGGCTATTAATCTTATGTTTTTAGTCCAGGTTCCATGCATGAGACAGGGTGATCAGGGCTGGTGCTCTGGGATGACCCTGAGGGATGGGATGGGGGTTCAGGATGGGGAACACGTGTACACCCATGGCTGATTCATGTCAATGTATGGCAAAAACCACTACAATATTTTAAAGTAATTAGTCTCCAATTAAAATAAATAAATTAAATTATTTAAAAAATAAAAATAGAAATCTCAGCAGAGAGAGGGCATTTCTTTCATTGTGGTTCCAGAAGATAGTCTCAGGATTAGCTCAGATTGTTTTTGATATTATGTCATAATATGCTATGATATCATATCATATCATATCATGCTGTGGGTGCTCTTCCTGGAGCCAGTTGCTGTGACTAGAGCAAGGTCATGCTGATCACCTTAACCTGCTTCACATGCCTTCCCCTTTTACTGGTGATGGAATCAATTTCACCAAATGTTATGGATTCAAAGTGGGAGGAGGTGTTTCCCAAGGAAAATCAGTATCTAATTAACAGGGGTAGGGGAAGGGATACTCTGAAGGCAAAACCTTCCCACAAAAATTTTCTGTAATTTATGAGTTAAGTTGTAAGTCAAGATTCAGGCATAAAAGCATCAAGTACGGCAGGTGAAAGGGGCTTAATCACTCTTCTCTCTGTAGGTTTTCGGCTTTTTAGCCTGCTAACCCTGTGATAGCACATCCTAGGCAGCCAATCAATACTTGTTGAATTGAATTGAACCTGATTCAGACTCATGCTTTTGACCAGTGTTGAATGAGTCAGGTCTGTAGACACAATTCATTTCTATTTAATCTTCAGAACTATTTCAGTAGATACATCATACAGAACAGAAGATCAGGGGTTCTAAAAACAAAACTTACTTTCACATTTTTTGCAGAGTGACCCTATATTCCTCTCTTCCTGCCCTTCAAGCATCTCAAAGGTTTTCCAAAGAAGGAAAAATGAATGTCTTGAATGACCAGTTTTGTTTAAGAAGAAGCCCTGGTGGAAAGTTGAAAAACTGTGCCAGATGTAGAAAATTAATAGATGGATGGAAAAACTTAAGGTTCCCTAGATGAGACAGAAGAAAGCATCTCTTTCCAAGTGCTCTGGAGGGGCAGCTCAAAGCACTTTAATCTTTGATGAATGTGATTGAACTCTTTCCGCTACTCAAGGAAAAATAGAAGTGCTCACAAGGCTCATCCTGTGCTGGCTCCCTGCCACCATCAACCCTGCTTTCTGAATAATTATTAGGCCTCTAACTTTCTCTGCTTCTGCTATTTTAAAATTCCTCTTTCAGACAAGAAAATGTAATAGATGAGACACATGTGCAAATGGAAACCAGCACTAGTATGAGAGCCAAGAATTTAAGGTGGGATGCTGCATTAGGGGACTTCACACAGCTCTAAGTTTTCAATGTCGGTTCTGTTATCTATCACTGCCCGCACTCTAAGAGTGCCTCCTAGCAACACTATCCACATATCATGGAATAGGTACATGGATAAAGATGTGGTGGTGTTACAGGTCCAGTGATGCTAGGATGAAGACCAATGGATAAAATAACGTCTTCTGGATCAATACAAAAAATATTTGCTAGTTAGTTAAAAGAGCATAACTCTTTCTTAGTACATAGGAAAAGATGAAACAGTTCAACCACATACCAAGACGGATAAACACCTTAGCATTTCGGTGTTTAAATATTCTCTCCACCTTTAGCACATATGGAACTGTTCTGAGGAAAACCAAGAGAAACACACACAAATAACTAACAAAATGATGGCAGATGCAGGCTAGAGAAGACCTAGAGAAAGATATCCCCAGTCACCAGCATCTGTGCCTACCACAAATCTAAGGTATTCTTCTGTCTACTGTAGAATGCTGCTTTTTTGTGTTATCTTGACTGGCACTACAATTTCCTAACAATCCATCTATATGCATTCTGAAAGAGCATACAGAAATCAATTAAACAGCAGAGTAGGAGGAGTATTTCCAGATGTGTGCACATGTATGTGAATGTAGGCAAATGTGCTGCAGCACATTCCGTCTTGGAAGATGTGCTCCTTAAGGGGATCGAGGTAGCAGTATACACTGAAACATACAGGAATTTCCATTTCCCATGCATTTTCTGGATTCAGAGAAGCAGAGACCAATATAGAAACGTGACAGATGCTGCCACCTTAGTGGAAAGGAGCTGCCCAGGTGAATGAATGCACAGAAATGAGGAATGAGACGTTAGCCTTGACTTAGAGCTATAAGTCCATGTTTGTGTTTGTCTTCCAATTTCTTTTTAATCAGGAAAATATTACATTAAAAACAACCAACTCTCACTGTCTCTATACTTTGTAATTTATGAAGCATATATTCACCTCTTTTGATTCCCGAAATAATCCTGTAAGTTAGGGGTGGTAGATGTCATTCTACAAGTGGAGATGGCAAGACCCTGGGAGATGTTTGATGTCTTACTTATTTCAGAAAAAGGGAATGTTATCAAACATTCTTACACAGGCCCAGTTATCCTTCGGTAAAGTTTCAGACAAAAAAACCACCAACAACAAATACAAAGGGCTATACTAAGGCCCACCAGAAATATTTGGAGTCCAAAACAGAGTGAAGAGTAGCAGATGGCTATCTTGTAATTATAGTCTGCATATTGAGGTAAGACAGTGCTGCGGGAAGAATGAACTAGGAAGGAGAAGCGAGGGTAAAATGAAGACGTTGGAAACGATGGTGTTGTGGCATAGTTTTTTGCTGTTATTGGTAGTGCCACTCTGTTTTTAACTCTCAAAATCCATATAGGCAAAAAATACTTATTGTTGAATTTTTGACACATTTACTGTTTTTTGCATGTTGAATTTGTTACAATATTTTTTTAACTATTGAATTTGTTACAATATTGCTTCTGTTTGTGGTTTTTGTGGTGGGCACAAGGCATGTGGGATCTTAGCTCCCCAACCAGGGATTGAGCCTCTACCCTCTGCATTGGAAGGTGAAGTTTTAACCATTGGACCACCAGGGAAGTCCCACTGGCACTCTTCTAGAATAATTATTTGTTGTCTCTCCTGTGGCTTAAAAATAACTAATCTTCCCTGGTGGGAAGACCACAAAGCATCTGCCTACAATGTGGGAGATCTGGGTTCGATCTCTGGGTCAGGAAGATCCCCTGGAGAAGGAAATGGCAACCCACTCCAGTACTCTTGCCTGGAAAATCCTATGGACAGAGAAGCCTTGTAGGTAACAGTCCATGGGGTCACAAAGAGTCGGACACAACTGAGTGACTTCACTTGTTTTCCTTGCTACCAAGACACCTCTCCATCCATAATCAGAAACTCCTAAACTTCTCTATTAGTTTTGCTGAAACACCTATAATAAGCTCCTAACAATGTCTGTCTAATTTAAATTGCAAACCCATGGAGCAGGCACCAGAAATAACGCTCCATTGTTTGTAGCTTACCTTGAGCAGACTTGCGGAATACCAAGCCTTTTCCAAGCCTTGTTCCATCCCCTTTATCCTGCCTGCTTTTGTGTTCTGGTCACCTTGCTCATCTAGCACTTTGCACCTTAGTGGGAAAGTAAGGCTGTAGCCAAACAGGTGAACATGGAGCTTTATTTAGAGTTTATCTCTTCTTTTTTAACTCCTTAGTGTCTGATTTCTCTTTCTACAAAGCTTGCAAACTTAGGTCTGAATGTATGCTCTCCTGAAACCAGAAATGTATGAGACTCATCAAGTCAAACCAGTGCTGTCACTGATCTCCACCTCAAACCTCAGGAAACAAAGCCAGGCATGATATCTTCAGCTTTTATCTTCCTTTCCTTGCCTGACCTGGAAAGTTGCAGATAGGATGCATTTAAAATTGGAGTTTAAGAGGAATATTTTTTCAATGGGTTTTTACTGGGCAGGAAATGCTATATCTTAAAGAGTAGCCCTGTGTTCTTATAGCTGGTACAGAAATCGGAAATCATTTAAAACCAGCAAGAAAGATAACCAAAACTGAAGTTTATAAATTCACAAGATAGAAAAAAGAGTTGGCAGTTATTTGGATCATGTATTCACTGCAAGGAGCCAATTAAAACATAGATAATTCAGGATCTTTTGGACTTAGTGGGCCAACCAACAGCATAAATGGAAGACAAAAATCATTTTTTTATATTACTTAAAATATATCACTGCAGATATAACTTCTGAAAAATTGAATGAATACACGAGGACCAAAGTTTTGGTCAGTACAGAATAAACCTTGCAGCTGGCATTCATGTGGTCCCAGCTTCTTTTCCTGGCAGAGTGCTAAAATGGCACATACTACTTTCATCAGCACTAGCACGTTGCTCATTTAGCATTTAGGAAACAGTGAATAGCAATTACCAGTCGAATAGCTGGGAAGCAAAAATGACCTAGTAATCAGAGTAAATATACATTATGCTGTCATATTATAATGTGTAAATATTGGAGAGAAATAGCAGTAGAACATGGACATTCAGAATCTTTCTTCTGAAGGCGTGTATGAACGCAAGCACCCTCTTGGCTCTCCCACATGCTTTTTGGATGACGGCTATTAAACACGCCAGTTGGTAAATAGTAGCTCATCTTCATCATTTGCTCACTTAGAGGTATCATGACCAGAAAGGCATTGCCCTGTTTTTTATAAATCCTAAACTTGGCTCCCAGTGACCAGGGGACATATGGAGAGATGATAGCAGCTTGGTGGGAGTTTAGACATCATAAACCTTACACAGCCAGTTGCTGTAGCTTCTTATTGCAGTCTGACTCTATGTTAGTATTACAGAACCCATCTTCCTTTCTGAAGCTTGGAAAATATTAAAAGCTGCCGGTGTCATTTTGCTTATCATCATCTTCCAAGCAAATCAGATGGGGATAGTATCAGTGTTAACAAAATGTTGCTAAATTGAGCACCTGGATTAGATGCTATGATACATAAGGGCACAGAAGAATAGGCAGGATCTTTATTTTAGAAGTTTCTGTGACTACAGTATACTGGGGAGATGAGGATAGCTGATGGGAGAAGTGCTTTAGCAAGGTTCTAAACAGCAGGCCCACATAGTTTCCCCACTTTTTCTATTAAGGGCTAACAGACGTAGAATAGATCTAATAATGTCTCCACAACTGAAGAGAAAGATGGGTGATGACTGTAGTAAATGTTTGTGCTTTTGGAGGCACCCAGTATTCTTTTTCTATTGCTTAAAGCTGCTTGATACTTCAAGAAGGGGGTGGATTCTCTACCTGTGTTGGGTGACACCTTTGTGAGTTGGTAGATTCAGGTATCTGTCCCATCTCTGTGGATCATGGCCTTCCCTAGAGGTTCACTCTGCTGCATTCTCTTTCTAAGACAGCCAAGCAATAAGCGTGAACCCTAACTTTGCCAACATCTGATGGCTTATTGAAAAAGCAACAGAGTTCCAGAAAAGCATCTATTTCTGCTTTATTGACTATGCCAAAGCCTTTGTGTGGATCACCACAAACTGCAGAAAATTCTGAAAGAGATGGGAATACCAGACCACCTGACCTGCCTCTTGAGAAACCTGTATGCAAGTCAGGAAGCAACAGTTAGAACTGGATATAGAACAACAGACTGGTTCCAAACAGGAAAAGGAGTACATCAAAGCTGTATATTGTCACCCTGTTTATTTAACTTATATGCTGAGTACATCATGAGAAACACTAGGCTGGATGAAGCACAAGCTGGAATCAAGACTGCCAGGAGAAATCTCAATAACCTCAGATATGCAGATGACACCACCCTTATGGCAGAAAGTGAAAAAGAACTAAAGAGCCTCTTGATGAAAGTGAAAGAAGAGAGTGAAAAAGTTGGCTTAAAGCTCAACATTCAGAAAACGAAGATCATGGCATTCTGTCCCATCACTTCATGGCAAACAGATGGGGAAACAGTGGAAACAGTGGCTGACTTTATTTTGGGGGCTCTAAAATCACTGCAGATGGTGACTGCAGCCATGAAACCAAAAGACGCTTACTCCTTGGAAGGAAAGTTATGACCAACCTAGACAGCATATTAAAAAGCAGAGATATTACTTTGCCAACAAAGATCCGTCTAGTCAAGGCTATGGTTTTTCCAGTAGTCATGTATGGATGTGAGAGTTGGACTATAAAGAAAGCTGTGCACTGAAGAAGAATTGATGCTTTTGAACTGTAGTGTTAGAGAAGACTCTTGAGAGTCCCTTGGACTGCAAGGAGATCCAACCAGTCCATCCTGAAGGAAATCAGTCCTGGGTGTTCATTGGAAGGACTGATGTTGAAGCTGAAACTCCAATACTTTGGCCACCTGATATGAAGAGCTGACTCATTTGAAAAGACCCTGATGCTGGGAAAGATTGAAGGTGGGAGGAGAAGGGGACAACAGAGGATGAGACGGTTGGATGGCATCACCAACTCTATGTAGATGAGTTGTGTAGTCTTTGGGAGTTGGTGATGGACAGGGAAGCTGGTGAGCTGAAGTCCATGGGGTCACAAAGAGTCGGACACGACTGAGCAACTGAACTGACCTGAGCTAACTTTGACTAGTCACACTCTGCTGAGAGACAAGAAAAGAGTTCGCTCACTTCAGCAGACATGAGATTTTGCTGAGAGCTTCAGAAACTACCTGCACTTGATTTTTCTAAGTTGGGTTCTGAGGCCTTCTATTTGGTCATTGTCCATTAACATTCTAATAATAAATTTTTGATCAAATTAACTAGCTATTAGCTAGTTATTTCTATTACTAGCAATCAAAGAACCCTAAATAATTTTCGTCATTTTAACCTAAAATACTGAGAATTAACTACTTACAAAAGCAGAGGGTCAGAAAGACCACAAAGTCTGGAGTGAATCTTTGGTAACAATATAATCAGTCTGAATACAGAATTATAGCATTCAGATGATCTAAATCAAAAGGATAATCCTAATATCTCAAAATGGTGCTTCCTCCCTTTTTCTAGGTCCGTCTTTATGTCATCTTGTCACAGCTTGATTAATTAGGATGGAGTTGGGCCATCTGTGCCTTCTGGCCCTAATAGACCCATAAACAATAAGACCAAGTTACTTAGAGTGATCTTGATTCAATGTACACCTCAGATACTGTCTATACTCAGTAGGCAGGGTTACAAAGAAAACTGCTCTGACTGTGACCAGATGGAATAGATTCCCTTGTCTATAACTCAGCAGCAGTTAGGAAGTATTTTATTAATTTTTGAAAAGTCTCTACAGAACCCTGAAATCAAAACATTTGTTAACAAGGATATACAAGTTATTTGTCTTAGCTGCTGTAAGGAAAACAAACAGAAGGTACAGTTTCTGCCCACAGAAAGCACATGACCTTTTTGAAAAGGTTGCCAAATATACAGACTTGAAAGTTCTTTGAGAAAGGTACTTTTTTTTTTTTTTTAAGCAGAAGCACCAGGAAAAGCAGAATTCTATTCAATGTGAATTACTGCTGATTCTTAGCGCCCAGCTGATTTCACAGAATTAACCCAGCCCAGGCTAGGCCTGGACAGTGTCACTGCTTTGTCAGGCCCATTGTTCAGCTGATTTAACTCATTAGATGGCCCCTGTGGAGGACAGCTAAATGATTTTAGTTGTAGGGGTGTGTGTGTGTGTGTGTCTGTGTCTGTGTGTGTGTCTGTGTCTGTGTGTGCATGCACGCATGTATAAGGGAGTGTCAAAGAGTGACTTATCGGTTTTCTGCCTTCCATGACCTTCCTTGACAGAAGAAATGGAAGGCAGAGTGTTATCGCAAAGCAGTGTATTTCGTAATGTTTTAAATTCTCGTGAGGAGGGAATTTGTGAAAAATCAGTGGTGATGCACAAATAATAAACAACTATTTGAACTGAGGCTCAGAGGATGAGCATGTTATCTACTTGTTCTCTCACTGGGCGCAAACATGTCTGAATTCTTTTAGAATGTACTGTTTACTAGAGGTTTAATCTCTGACACTTGCTATGCCTATTCTCACATGGATAAGCCAGGCCAGATTGATTACATTTTCCTGCTCTTATTTGGTTGAATAAGGAAGCAGTAGAAGCAGTATTTACAGGTTCCCATTTTGAAACATGGGCTTCCCATGTGGCTCAGCTGGTAAAGAATCCACCTGCAATTCGGGATACCTGGATTTGATCCCTGGGCTGGGAAGATCCCCTGAAGAAGGGAAAGGCTACCCAATCCAGTATTTTGGCCAGGAGAATTCCACAGACTATATAGTCCATGGGTTTGCAAAGAGTTGGACATGACTGAGCGACTTTCACTTCACTTTTTTGAGACAGCATGTGAGAGAATTAGGGTTCATTATAATATTTAACCCTTTTACTCACATTATAATAAAATATAGGAGGCAGAAACTAGTCTCCATTTTTTTTTTTTTTTCAAG
Organism: Ovis canadensis; assembly: GCF_042477335.2. Classification (NCBI taxonomy): domain Eukaryota; kingdom Metazoa; phylum Chordata; class Mammalia; order Artiodactyla; family Bovidae; genus Ovis; species Ovis canadensis. Next base: position 183,223,565 of record NC_091245.1, read on the forward strand.
CAGGGAGAAACTGAGGAACTTTCCAAATATAACGAAATGGCAGAGTCAGAATGGGAAGTCCAGTTTTCTGACCTCAGGCATCTTGTTTCACTAGGTCATGTTGCTTCCCTTTGAGCATAAAATAAAAATAGCCCAACTTAATCAAACTGTTTGCCAAGTTCCAGTCTACAGGGAACTTTCATTTTTATAGCCAAGAGAAACAAACACTTTAAAGCGGCAATTTTAATGGCAGTATTGGGACAACCTATACTATAGCTTCACAAATGGAGTACAAAAAGCCCATGGGCATATTTACCTATTAAGAGTTGTGTTAGAGAAGGAGAGCAGTCCACAAAGATAAATCTTGAACACTCCACCCAGCTGAGGAAAATCTGTTGTTTAGTTCTGAAGCCAAAATATCGTTTACAATGATTTCCCACCTCTACTATTTTCTTCAATATTAGAAAATTATAACTCCTACCAGGCAAGACCTGCATCTTGTCCCTGCCTCTCACAGATAAATGTTTTTTGAATGAATTTATGAATAAATGAATGAACAATCTTTAAGTCAAAAATATTTTATATATATTTTCTATCCAAATAGGAAGCAATGAGTAGATAAATTGAATCCAACAATAATGCAATAATAGTGTTTACTGAGAGGCAAGTACTGTACTAGGAATTCTATGTATATTAGTTTAATCATTGAAACAATTCTATAAACTATGTATTATTGTTAAGAGAGTGAAAGTCACTCAGTTGTGTCCGACTCTTTGCAACTATATAGTCCATGGCATTCTCCAGGCCTGGATACTGGAGTGGGTAGCCTTTCCCTTCTACAGGGGATCTTCCCAACTCAGGGATTGAACCCAGGTCTCCCTAATTGAAGGCAGATTCTTTACCAGATGAGCCGCAAGGGAAGCTCAAGAATACTGGAATGAGTAGTCTATCCCTTCTCCAGAGGATATTCCCGACCCAGGAATCGAACTGGGGTCTCCTGCATTGCAGGCTGATTCTTTACCAACTGAGCTATTAGGGAAGCCCTGTATTGTTAGCTGTCTCTCAAAAATGAGAGAAGATGAGATCAGTGTGATCAAGTTTGTACTCATTGTCTCACAGCTATTAAGGTAAGGAAGAGGGATTTGAGTCCAAAGCTAGTGCTTCTGTGATTTATTGATACACAAATAGCCACGAAAACTGCCCATTAGAGTATGATTCTCCCAGCAAAAGCCCTCCTAATTGACTAATATGTAGGTGACCCTTAACCTGACTATCCACACCATGGGACAAGGCAGGTTTCTTTTCTAGAAGGACATGGGCTCAATTTCATTTAGAACATGGAGGGGGAAAAATGGAAAAATCAACAGTTAAGCAGCTATAGACAGTTACAGCATTTCAGACAAGAAAATCGTAAATGAGAACATTTCTGATGTCACTTATAGTTTCTGGAGAAAGTTTGGTTCCTATTTTCTTGGGTAGACCCAAGTCAGGGCAGCAATGTAATAGCCTCACTCAGAGGTGGGTGCATTATAAAATACAACCTTTTTCTGAACACCTGTTTACCCTAGACTACAGGTAGCCCACAACTTTCAGTCCAGTGTTCCCTTGACCTTGGAGTCCTTCTAACCTCTCAAAAATAGGCTAGAGAGCCTTTCCTCAAGGACCTCCTAATACTTAATCACATTGGCTTAATAAGACACTTTGGTTATTGCCCACCTTTCTTCTTCAGTTTCCATTCTACATAATCATGAGCAAAAATAACCTGATATTCACAGTGAAAAGAAGGGTCATCTCCGTTTTCCTTCTCTCATCACCAGTAAAGTTCTGCTCTCTGTACCAAAGTTCACTTGCTCTGGAGCCTGTCTTCACTCTCCTGAGCTCTGAGGGAAGAAAGGGCACATCATAACAGAATATTTTGTTTTTACAGAACAAGATACTTGGAAAAGAAAAAGATCATTTTGATGTTTGGTATAATTTGGCTTTTAGTTAAGGAAAATTTGTTTTGTTTTTGTCTTCTTTGGTCAATACACAGGAAAACCTATTCTGAAAGTTACCTGTCAACATTATCTGGCCTTAGCAACTCTGATCCAGGACAGAGACCCCAAGAAAATGTCACTGTGGGACATGACATGGTGTGATAAAGGCACCAGGATCAGGAGGTGAAGAGGTAGACTGGGACACCTAGGAGGGAAGGTAATGTGAGAGCAATGATGCTCCAGTAGATCTTGAGACTAGAGCTGCTTTGTATATATTAAAGTATGATTCTTCTCCAGTGTCCAATCACTTGTAGAGGTTATACTCTGGATGAAAATCTGGACACTGCCCATTCTTACCATCTTATGTTTAAGAAAGAAAAGAAATAAGATGGCCCTGCAGCTCCATTGTGACCACTTCCCATGGAGTACCACACATTCCATTATTGATGTAATTCCAGAAATACGTGCGATTCTTTCTGCTGCTTCTAACTTGACAAGTGTGATACACAAATCTCCAAAGAATTCTGCTCTGTTAAATATTCAACTCAAGAGAGTGTTTGACAGAGGGGAAAAAAGGGAAATTAGCAGAGGCAGAAAAGAACTGCACAAAAGAAATAAAGCAGTTATGGGAATTTACAAAATAGGAAGGAACTTTTTATATACCAAAGATTTTACTGGATCCTATTGGAAGAAATGAATCTACCGTATCTATTATTAACATTTAACCATTATTTCCATCAATTTACAGTATTTCAGAAAAGAAGATAATCAGCTTGTGACAGTATTATTCCCTTATAATTCCTTTTGCTTTATTTTATTTAAAATGTTTTAGGGTTAAGTTATGTGGAGAAAGTATCCTGTTTCTTAGTGAGAAGAAAGCCCCACCCATTTTTACATGGTGTGATGATTCTAGTCCAAATGCAATGAGTTTCTGGAAATGGCAAGTGAGACACTTGTTGCCATGGTGATTGTTAATAGTTCTGACTCAGATATAGTGTTGCTATAGCAACTGCATCCGAAGCCCTTGGGAGGTGGTGCAGTCTTTTTTTTTTTAAGAAAGAGGCCAGGAAGAACCATTTTAGTAGCTTCTTGCTGCACTGCAGTGACGAAGCTTTCAAGGCTATTTCATCCGATGAAAGATTGCCTTGTTCCTGCACTGATGAAGCAGATATGTTACACTGCAGGATAAATATAGCTTCATATATCTTAGTAGCAAGTACAATATCTGCCTGTTAATGAATTCTAATTTTCTGACTGCAATGGTTTCTAATAACATAGATAGTGTCAAGTGAATATCTTGAAAAATCCTTAAATGCCACTGGTAATACAAGAAAGCCAAAGGGAAGATCCAATTTGGATGGTCTGGGTTTGATTCTCAGTAGTGCATGTTTATATAACATCTTACACATACCCTGTTCTTAAAATAGTGATTGGCATACAGAAGGCCCTCAACAAATATTGTGAGTGAAATAATCAATCTGCAAGGCATGGACAGTAGTGTTTATTTTTCCCTAAAACCACTCATATAATTTGGCATCATTCAGGGCCTCTGATACATTCTAGAATTTTGAAAGCAACCCTTCTGTGTAGCCTCTTTTCCAGTCAGTAGATCAGAGCAAGTCTGTAAAGACTCTGTGCTGCTGAATCTGGATTTGAAAATGTTGGCATAGTATCACTGACTGGACCCTAAGACTGCCTTTTCCTAGTGTAATCTACTATCAACTGCCTCTTTTTTTTGTTTGTTTCCTCCATGGACACTTGAACTATGGTACATTTTCCCTCCTCCAATGTAAAGCTCCCTGGGGGGCTCAAATAGTACTTTGGTATCTGTGCATATTTCACAATACCTACGTGGTGGCTTCAGATAGTATGAGCCCAGTAAAACCAAATTAAATACAACAAAAGGAAATGAAATGTTTTCTCCTACTGCAACTTACCTTTTGATTGGATTCCTTCTTCCTGCCTCTGAAGGTAGCAACTAGTTGATATGAGAAAAGCATAGGTGTTAATGCAAATAGTTATGCAAATAGTTGGCATTAATGGGATCATTGCCTTTTGGGTGAGAAGAGAGGAAGGCCTCTGAATAATTTGAAGAAACATTGAAATTCTCTGTTATCACACACCCTGGAAGCAAGCTGCTTGTTCTGCTCATTTGAGATCTAGATCTGGTTCTGTTTATACAGTAAATATTTGTGGTATGAGTGATGATCTTTTTCTGGAATCTATAAGCTTTATACACAAATTGTTGATTCCACAGGATAGTGGGCTGTCTTGGTTTTCTGTCTTCTTGGTGCTCTCTGCACCAAGCTGGAAACCATAACAATGTTGGCGATATGTTAATGAACAATCTAAGGCTCATTAGGTCACTGTCGAAGACAATTATTCTCTTAAATAAAAATATTTTTGCAATGAACTTACCAGGATGGCTCTCTGTAATTTTTTCTTTTCCCGTGTTCTTAGACTGTACTTAAAATATTTGAAAGTGCCTGGAACCTGTCATTTCCCATCCTGATAGTTCATAACTGTTTCTCTCTTTCTAATCCATTTCTAAATTTTTCAGGGACTTGGTATTAGGCTGCTTGTTTCTTAGTTGAGAACTTTTAAACATGAATAGAGAATTGACTTGAAATTTGTTTAATGAGCATTTTTTTTTTAATGGGGCTTCTTGTGTAAAAGATCACCTGGATAGTGGCTCCTAATTTAAGTTCTGTTATGTCTTCCTATGAATATGCCTATGAAGATGAGAAAAAGGTAGAAATTTGCAGTGATGCTGAAAATGGATGACTGATAATCAGCTTATTGTTGGCATCTGAGGGAATGTCCATTCACTACAAGGTGTTTGGATCTAGATTAAAAGACTCAACTATTGACTTACCTTTATTATGAATAACTGAAGTACTTAGGAGGACCTTCATCTCTCCTTCCTCACCCTCAGGGTATGCCCCTTGGTTCACAAAAGCTCTGTTTCATATAAAAACTTAGCAGCTGCCCCTCCATCACTTTTAGGGTAGCCATAATGCTGTCTTCTGCTTTTTCCCTTTTTTTTTTGTTCCAGATAAAGACCTTTCTCTCTCTTTAACTGTGGTTAAAAATTAAACAATATTAAATTTATCATCTAAACCATTTTTAAGATTATTTCAGTAGTGTTAAGCATAATCAGTAGTGTTAAGCATATTCATCAGCTTCCCTGGTGGCTCAGACAGTAAAGAATCCACCCAGGGTTTGGAGACTGGGGTTCGCTATCTGGGTCAGGAAGATCTCCTAGAGAAGGGCAGGTCTACCTCACCAGTATTCTTGCCTGGAGAACTCCATGGACAAAGGAGCCTGGTGGGCTACAGTTCATGGGGTCACAAAGAGTCGAACACGACTGAACAACTAACACTTTCACTTTCTTTCTTCAACCGTTTTCATAATATTTGAAGACCTCTCTTTTTATGTCCAACTAGAACCTATAACACCAGAAAAAAGGGGGAAAATAACTAAAACGGGAGAAGAGGAGATTGATAGAGCATTGCATTATAGGAAGTCTGGAAGTATAGTCTTCACAAGTAAAATATAGTTGAGAAAAGGGACAGGGAGAGTGTTGGCTACAGTATACATGAACCCCAACTGTTCGAAGTGTCAGAAAACGAGGAACTGGGCCATTTCAGCTCCCTGTTGTAGAAGTCCCGGTTGCAGATATCAGTCCAGACCACTTGTATATCAAAGAAGAGGACTCAGCAATACTTAACTATATAGGGACTAGGAACCAATATGGTGGCATGAAGAAATACTGTGGAACAAGGAGAGTAAAGTATTGTGGAAACTCAAAAGAAAAAGCATAACTATGAAAAGAATTTTCCAAGATCCAGAAGGTGATTTTAGAAAATTGACTTTTTAAAAAGAATAGCATACACAAAATCTAGGAAAGGGAAGCAGGAATCTGAAAGTGTCATAAGATAGACTGCAAAGGCAAATAGATAACATATAATATTTGTCTAACACTGTGCTCAGCTTTGTGGACTGGTATAAATCACCTGAACCTAAGAAGCTATTGAATATTAACAGATTAAAGAATACATAGAAATCTAGATGATATGCAATAACCTGTTAATTAAGGCCTGAAGTAAATGATATAGATCGTCTGTGCTCTGGGCAGTCAGGAGGAGACAAGATCAATTTTGGTTGGAATTATCAAAGAGAACTAAAAAGACTTAGCTCAGTAGGAGAGAAGCCAGAATAGAATTCCAGAAAGAGGCAGTAGCGTGAGCAGAAGCTCTTACTGGTTTTGGCCAAATGCCATCCTCCTCAAACTGTCCTCAGATAGTCTTATACTCACAATGTTTTTTTGGTCAAATGTTTAACATTTTAAAATCTGAAATATTAAAAAGACACCACTTTCTGGTCCATGTCTTTTTACTCATGCTCCTTTTTAACTTTTACATAAGGTTTAATTAACCTATCCATCTCTAGCTTATGAATTTCTTCTCTCAGACAAAACTGTAAAACATCAAACATCTAACATACTAACTTTTTAAACTTCAGTCAGATCCAGAATTTTTCAGGCATTCTCTTCTCACAGTAATGTTGTATCATAGTCAGGCTGATGATAATCATCCCATTTACAGGCAATAATAATAAAAAGTTAAAGGACTTTCCTTCTATAAAGTAGGAAAATGGTTAGGAGTTACATCCAGGTTTTTGATTCTTCATCTTATGTTGTCAAAGAGACAACATAAGTGACGGAGGAGCAAGAATAAGGAAAGAGAAAGATGTTGAAAACGAGCAAGTAAAGATGTTTTACTTAATTATTTTAAAAGATAGGAGTAGATCTGTGGATGTTTGAAGAAAGAACTCGAGTTTCCTCTCCAACCACAGGCATATATACCCCAATTATTTACTCAGCTGTGAAACTAAGGATGTTAGGATTAGAGTCTCATTTTTGAGGAAGAAAGGTTAAGGTACATAAGATATGGGCCTAGTGAGAAGGGGAAGTCCATTTGGATAGGAATTGAGACCATGAGGTTCAGCTCTTCACCAGGTTCTGGAAGAGCAGAAGTAAAAAATGTAAAAATCACTTGATTTAGCAAGTGAATGCAGTTAAGTAGAAGCGACTAAGAAGCAAAGTACAAGGAGTGAAAAACCAAAGAAAGGAGAAAAGCTAAGAGGAATGATGCTCCAGGGTAGAGCCTAGTGTCTACAGGGGATATTTCAGATAAGAGAATATCACATACCCAGAATTGTGATGCAAGTTTGGTGACAGCTATTTGACAACTGACAGTTAAGGAATCCTACTTACTTTCAAGGCAAGATAGTGCACTTCTCTCCGTTTCTTTCCCCAGGGGTTCTGATCATGGTCTACACGAGGGAACACTGGTTATACCTTATTGACAGTGGAGAGGTGTGGGGAAGCAGGATTCTGGAATGACTGGAGGGATAACTGGTGATACGACGTTTTCACATGACAATAAAGTAGCTTCAGTTCAGTTCAGTTCAGTCGCTCAGTTGTGTCCGACTCTTTGTGACCCCATGAATCGCAGCACGCCAGGCCTCCCTGTCCAGCACCAACTCCCGAAGTTCACTCAGACTCACGTCCATTGAGTTGGTGATGCCATCCAGCCATCTCATCCTCTGTTGTCCCCTTCTCCTCCTGCCCCCAATCCCTCCCAGCATCAGAGTCTTTGCCAATGAGTCAACTCTTTGCATGAGGTGGCCAAAGTACTGGAGTTTCAGCTTTAGCATCATTCCTTCCAAAGAAATCCCAGGGCTGATCTCCTTCAGAATGGACCGCTTGGATCTCCTTGCAGTCCAAGGGACTCTCAAGACTCTTCTCCAACACCACAGTTCAAAAGCATCAATTCTTTGGCACTCAGCTTTCTTCACAGTCCAACTCTTACATCCATACATGACCACTGGAAAAACCATAGCCTTGACTAGACGGACCTTTGTTGGCAAAGTAATGTCTGCTTTTCAACATGCTATCTAGGTTGGTCATAACTTTTCTTCCAAGGAGTAAGCATCTTTTAATTTCATGGCTACAGTCACCATGTGCAGTGATTTTGGAGCCCAAAAAAATAAAGTCTGACACTGTTTCCACTGTTTACCCATCTATTTCCCATGAAGTGATGGGACTGGATGCCATGATCTTTGTTTTCTGAATGTTGAGATTTAAGCCAACTTTTTCACTCTCCTCTTTCACTTTCATCAAGAGGCTCTTTAGTTCCTCTTCACTTTCTGCCATAAGGGTGGTGTCATCTGCATATTTGAAGTTATTGATATTTCTCCTGGCAATCTTGATTCCAGCTTGTGTTTCTTCCAGTCCAGCGTTTCTCATGATGTACTCTGCATATGAGTTAAATAAGCAGGGCGACAATATACAGCTTTGATGTACTCTTTTTTCCTATTTGGAACCAGTCTGTTGTTCTATGTCCAGTTCTAACTGTTGCTTCCTGACCTGTATATAGGTTTCTTAAGAGGCAGGTCAGGTGGTCTGGTATTCCCATCTCTTTCAGAATTTTCCACAGTTTATTGTGATCCACAGGATAGTCAAACTGGTTTAACAGTCTGATGTGTCTTTTGCCAATTTGTATCTTCTTTATCCTCCATGTACTCTTATGCACTTGATTTTTAACAGTGTTGTTAATTCCAGTGTGTCCCTTCTTCCCTGTTTAAAAGGTTTATGAGAAATCATATGCAGGGATATAAAGGCCAGAGGTCCTATAAGTGAGTGCAAGCATGGAAATGCTTTCTTCACTACCCTTGAAAACTTACAGAGCTGCACTTTGGCATACTTTCAAGAGAATAGTTAAAAATTAGCATGCATTTTAATTTTGTTTTGTTTCGCCCAGAGAATTAATTACCATTCAGGCTGCAGGCAGTTGCATTCCCCACAGTATTTTAAACCTGGAGAAAACCAGGCTGCTGGAAGAGTCTGACTTTTCAGGCTTATCTCATACTCCACCTTGCCTGACCTGTTTGCTGCCAGAAATATAATTCTGAACCCTAGAAGCACTTGGTAACCCTCTCATTATTTTAATGTGTTTTGGGTATACATAATAAAATATTTGATTTTCCTCCTTTCTTTTCCATTGAATTAACATTAATTGGCAGTCATTGTTTAGTTGTTGGTTCCTTGTCTGCCTTGCCCTGAATTCTTTCCAGTTTCTAGACCCTCAGCGGAGAAAGTCATTTACCTAACCCATGCATATGGCCCATCTTCTTGAGAATTGCTGCCACTGCCTTGGAATTATATTAGTTTTCTAGGGCTGCGATAACAAAGTACCACAAACTGGGTAGTTTAAACAGCAGAAATTAATTGTCTTCTAGTTCTGAAGGCTAAGTTAGTCCAAGGTCAACGTGCCAGCGCAGTTGGTTCCTTCCGAGGCTCTGAGGAAGAGTCTGCTTTGTACCTCTCTCCTAGCTTCTGGTGGCTTGCTGGCAGTCTTAGTTTGCTTTGGTAGAAGCATCACCCCAATCTCTTTCTTCATCTTCACATGGTGTTCTCTTGGTGGGCATATCTATTTACAAATTTCCCCTTTTTATAAAGACAGCAATCAGACTGGATGAGAGTCTAGCTTAGTGCCTTCGTTTCAACTTGATTATTGTTTGTAAAAACCCTAACTCCAAATAAGGTCACGTTGTGAAGCCCTAAGGATTAGGCTTTCACGTCTGAATTTGGGGGGCACAAGATTCTACCTGTAACAGGAGTATAGACTTTCTATATCAGAAAATACAAGAAGACAAAACATGCTTAAAGAGTTGCTTTGGAATGCATTCCTCCTTTGGCTACTTTATCTGGCCTTTATCTTTCTTTATTTCTCTTCTTTAGTCCTTTCTTGTCCAGGACTCTCCCTTAGAAATCTATTTTCTTTCAATCCTAGTTATCTCTTTTAAAACATTAAAAAAAAAAAAAATTTCTGCTTTCTTTTCATTGTGGATACCTGCTTCTGTTCCCTTTATTTAAAAGAAAGGTTAACATCTCTCTGAACCAGTGATTATCAACCAGGGAGCTAAAATACCCTGGGTTGAGTAAATCCCCAGGTTGTGAAATGTGAAACGTGTTCAGATAATTTATTCCTTATAGCTGTGTAAACATCCAATTCTGGCAGTGACTTGCCTTTTTAAAATATTTGTCTCAGAATAAACCCTTAATAGTCTCCCATTTATCAATATTCTGATATGTTCTCTTGAAGAAGGAAGTAAGAAAAGTTATAGTCAGCTTGCAGGAATTTGTATATAATGAATAGACCACTTTGTCTGTGTCCATGGGAGTGTGTCATACATGTGACTGTCATCCATCATGTGTGTCAAGGAAGAAAAAAGGATGAGACCGCAAAAGTTTTTTGATACTAGGTACCTCCCTTGGGGAAGTAGAGAATAATTTGTTTTCAGTTTAGCGATGTCCTATTTCAGTCTAAATCATATATTTTATATAAATTCTCAGACAAGACAGAGCTAATTTTGTTATAAGTGGCAAAATTTAATTGACTAGCTTTATATTTTGATATTCAGTAAATCTTTGTATGTTAATAAGTTCAAATCTTCTCATCAAATTATAAATATCAGTGATCAGATTCTCAGATGAATATCATCAACACTGGGCAGGAAATTGTGAAATCTGATTTTTAATCACGGTGCAGATACTAACAATATACTGTCATTTTGACATACAATTTATTTGTGAATTATGGTGTTTACATCAATAGCTGCCAATAATTATAAGTTTTAAAGGATGATCTCTTCAAATGTAAAATTATAAATCTCATACTAACATAAAATGAACAAATGTCAAAGACTTTTATTTAACTTATTAATTAATTAGGGAGCCAGTAAGATGCAACAATTAGTTCCCCCTCCCAAATTTAAACACACACACACACATAAGTAACAAGAAATAAGTTTAGTAATGGATGCTAACTTGTCAGTATCCACAAGGCAATATTTCAGGAAAAAACAAATCTTTTGCCTTCCTATGGACAAGAATCCTTTTGCATTACTGTATTTTATAACTTACAGAGCTGTGAAATACTTCAAAGGCAATGAAAGGTACAGGCTTCTTCAAATAAAATAACCTGGAAGGAGGTACTTGACAGGATATTCAGTAATCTATTTTTGTTCATTTTTAAATCTTTAACAATTTTTCTGAGATAAATATTGGAGTCCTTTGTTTCAAATGTTCTATGGAATCAATCTCTAGTCATAGCTCATATGAAAAGAAGAATCACTTTGGTTGAAATGAGTATAGGGGCTTCTGACTAAGCTTCCTCCTTATTTTTTCTCTTGGATTTTTCATTGAGACTGTAATCCAGAGTTTTTAGATATGTGTAAATCACAGCTTAGAAACCATAAAAATGATCTCTGTAATTACTGATTTGCCTTATCTTCAGTCCCTCCATTTTCCTTTAATAGTTCCCATGCCCACATATTGCACCATGCCCACACATTGACCCATGTTCTAAATGTTCTCTACTAACCACCCCCCCCCCACCAAACACACACACACAGAGTTGTATTAAGTAATGAAAGTATCCCTTTTGGCATCCTTACTTATTCTTAAAATTATTCATGACTCCAAAACTATTCACGGCTGTAGAATTTTCCATTTCAGAATTTCATAGAATAATTGCAAGTTGCTTGAAAGAAAACTTCCCACTTCAGTAAATAACCTGCATGCTAAGAGTCTCAGAGTATTCTTGAAAATAATTTACAAATATGTCAGTTGGATTTTAGTGCAATGCCTCCTCTATCATTAATGTATTCAGTTTATTTTCTTAATTTTGCAAAACTTGGCCATATTTTTAGATGCCTCTGGGCATATGTACCAAAATATCTTTATAAATTCTGCAATCATGCTTTATTTCAATCAATTCTTTATTTCTATTTCAAATTATATGGATTGTGAACGTCTGTTGTCATGTGAAGACTGTGGAAGACGTTCTTATAAACAGGACATTGTTTCATCACTATCCATTCTGTCCTAAAATATTTCCCCCTCTATCCTGTTTGTTGACTTTACAGTAGTCTGGCTCAATCCTGATCCTGGGCATAATATGTGTGGGATTCTTAGTGGCAATGGTAATTTCATTTCTTAGAACCCGGGGTCATTGTTAGTAATTCCCATCAAATGATCCACTGTCTTATTGTCCCAGCTCCTTATAGTGAAACTCAGATCCTCAATTAATTTTCAGATTCATGCTACTTGTTCTTGAAAGTACCCTTCATTTCACTGACCTATAATCAACTGTCTATTCAGCTGCTCTCCTAGACTTGACCTTTTTGCCAAGATGCCTTTCCATTTCTTTTTCCTTGACTTACCCAAGAATAACTCTATACGTGCTCTCCACTTCTGTGCCATTTTTGGCAAGTCTTTCCTGTCCTATCCTGTCCTTTAGCTTCCCAGATCTTCACTTGAGCTTCCTTCTATATAATCCCAGAATTGTAAGAGACCAAGATATTAAACTTCACTGTTACCTAGTAAAATACCAAAAGTTGTTTTTCTTGCCCTAAAGCTATCATTCGTCCCCAAAGCAAAATCCAACACAGTGATATGGAGTATTTTCGTAAGAGATCAATATTTTCTTAAAACAGCATCAAATAAAATCACTAGTTTAAGTCTGTTAGGTCCACTGAAAAATTTTTATTTTTCCTTCCTTCCTCACCTAGTCTCTTGACTAGGGTAGAAGCATAGACCAATGAGAAGACTTGATAAGATGGTTAATTTTGCTGAGTAAAGCACTTAGCAGTCCTTTATTATTATTATTACCCACTCCAGTATTCTTGGGCTTCCCTTGTGGCTCAGCTGGTAAAGAATCCACCTGCATATATGTCAATTCCAGTCTCTCAGTAAGAACTGGGAGTAAGAACTTTCTCAGCTGGTAAAGGACTCTCTTAGCTGGTAAACAATTTGCCTGAAATGTGGGAGACCTGGGTTGGGAAGATTCCCCTGGAGAATGGGAAGGCTACCCACTCCAGTATTCTGGCCTGGAGATTTCCATGGACTGTATAGTCTATGGGGTCGCAAAGAGTTAGACACGAATGAGCGACTTTCACTTTCACTTTTAAGGACTCTATACTAAATATGTTACATGTTTTAAAAATCTTATTCTTCATAATATACTCTAAAGGGAATAATATTACTACCCTCATTTTGTTGATAAGAAAAGGCTGAGTAATTTGCCAATGTCACCCAAATGATAACTTATAACCAGGACTCAAATTCAAGTCTTTCTGACTTCAGAGCTCGCTAAACTCGACATCCTCCCAGGATAACACACAAATATCACAATGTATTACTAAATGAGTGGCAACCTTGACTGATTTGCATTTCAAAACATTTACATTCATTTATGGTAGAAAAGTTCAGAGACAAATCATTAACCAGAGGGAAATCTCAGAAAAAAGAAAAGCATCAAAAATAGTGGCAAGGGCACAGGTCAAAAGATAAGGAGGCCCAGATTCTAGTCTGAGATCTTGTAGCAGAAGCTCTCAGGTTTTCTGTTTTCTCACTTGCAAAGGCAGACTTTTAAAAAAATTATTAGAGTATAGTTCTTTTACAATGTTATTTTCTGCTGTACAGCAAAGTGAACCAGCCATTTATCCTCTCTTTTCTGCAAGGCAGAAATAGAGAACAAATGTATGGGCCCCGAGGGAGCAAAGTGGGCAGGTAGGAAGAACTGGAAGATTGGGATTGACATGTATATTGCAGGTGAATTCTTTACCAGCTGAGCCACAAAGGAAGCCCAAGAATACTGGAGTGGGTAGTCTATCCCTTCTCCAGCAGATCTTCCCTACCCAGGAATCATACCCAGGGTCTCCCGCATTGTAGGCAGATTCATTTCAGGCAGATAGCAACTGAGTTATCAGGGTAGCCCTACTACTATGCATAAAATAGATAACTAATGGGAACCTCAGAGAAGGCAATGGCACCCCACTCCAGCACCCTTGCCTGGAAAATCGCATGGATGGAGGAGCCTGATGGGCTGCAGTCCATGGGGTCGCTGAGGGTCAGACACAGCTGAGCGACTTCACTTTCACTTTTCACTTTCATGCATTGGAGAAGGAAATGGCAACCCACTCCAGTGTTCTTGCCTGGAGAATCCCAGGGACAGGGGAGTCTGGTGGCTGCCGTCTATGGGGTCGCACAGAGTCAGACACGACTGAAGCGACTTGGCAGCAGCAGCAGCAGCAGCAGCAGCAATGGGGACCTGCTATATAGCATAGGAACCCTACTCAATGCTCTGTGGTGACCTAAATGGGCAGGAAATCTAAAATGAGACTTTGGTACTAAATAGTCCCTAAGGTTTCTTCCAAAACATAACTGTTTACTTCCTGAGGCAGCTGAAAAAATCCACAGACAGTATAATCAGTCTCTGATGTTGAAAGAGAGCTATGACAGCACTATACCTGGGTTGGGCTTGTGTATAGTGAGATCAACTATGCAAGTCAGTCTGGCTCACCTGTTGGTCTTCTCCTCTCTTGCTCTGTATCAGGACAACTGCGGAGTGAGCCGATGTGACCCAGGCAAGTGTGAAAGCAGTGTTGCTTCCTAGGAGTGCTGTCATCAAAGTGGCGGGTCAGATCACCGCCTGGAAGGTAGTTGTGCATTCTACCTTAAAGTCAGTCTCTCAGCATGGAACAGCCATTCCAACTTGAAGACACTGGCGTGGGCTCATGTGAAAAAAGGGAGAAGTGTCCATAGCAAATGATGTGTTGTATGTGAAAACTTATAACTACATGATGAAAATCTGGAAAACATGCTGTACAGTTTCCATGGAACACAGCTTGAGGGAGGAAGGCCTGGATGAGTATTGTTGAGCAACAACAGCAGCAGATAGATCACTGGTATGCGGTAATCACAAGTGAGGGTGTCAGAACATCTGTTATTATGTCTGCCTGGCTGCCCTTTCTGTTGGAAACTGCTCCTCTACCACATCAAGCAAATCTGATGTGGCCATATTTCCTGCCACCCAAGGGTGGGCAAATAACTCAGGGTGGCCAATCAGAGTATCTCATTTCCCAGAGCTCAGATACTGATTACCAGAAATGGATATAAGGCCTAAGTAGGGCCAATTAGTGTCTTTTGGGAAGAATTTCCATTGTTATGGGAGAAGAGGAATTTGTTTTGAGTTTATGAGCTATAAGGATCATTGTAAAATGGAAGCAAATGGTGGGCCTCACCACTTGGAAAGAGTAAACCAATACGAAGGAAGGAAAGACAAGGGACATTGTCTAAACGTGCCTGAAATCAGAAAACACTCAGTATCTTAACTATATGAGCCTCTAAATTCCACCCCCTCCCCTCTTTGGACAGGTTTATTGGGGAACAATTCACATGTAGTAAAATTTACCCTGTTCAGATGAGTAGTTCCATGAAGTTTGATCAATGTATAAAAACTGTATAATCACTGCCACAATCAAGATAGAGATTATTGCCGTCACGCCAGAAAGTTTCATCATACCCCTGGGCAGGCTCCTACTTTACCCTGGCCCTGGCAAACACTGTTGTATTTTTCTATCCCTATAATTTTGTCTTTTCGCTGCATGCCTAGTCACCTCAGTTTTGTCTGACTCTGAGAGCCTGTGGGCTGCAGGCCCCAGGCTCCTCTGTCCATGCGATTCACCTGGTAAGAATCCTGGAGTGGCTTGCCATGGCCTCCTCCAGGGGGTCTTCCCAATCCAGGGGTTGAACATGGGTCTCCTGCTTTGCAGCTGGATTCTTTACTGACTGAGCCACCAGGGACGCCCATAGTATCACATTGTTTGGATATATCACAGTTGTGTTTATTCATGGGTTGACGAGTATATAGACTCTTTCACTTTTGGTGAATATGAAGAAAGCCACAATAAATAATTGTTTCTCAGGGTTTTGTATGGACACGTTTTCATTTCTCTTGGGTAAATATACCCAAACATGGGATTGGCTGAGTACTTTGATAAATATATTTCTGATATTATAAGAATTTTCTGAACCATTTCAAAGTGGCTGTACTGTCTCGCATTTCAACCAGCAATGAAAATTTCTATTGTTCCTTTCTTACCAGCATTTCATGTTTTTTTTTCCTCTTTTAATTTGAGCAATTCTAATAGGTATCTCTTGTAATTTTAGTGAAAAACGATGCTAAGTGTCTTTTTAAAATGCTTTTCCAGTATTTTATTTATTATGAATAAATTGGACTTCCTGGAATTTTTCTACAGAATCATAATTAAATAACCCTGGTGGTACTACCCAGGCTATGTGAGGAGCAGCTTGCTTTCAAACCAAAATCAACCATCTTTTCATATGCTGATTTTTCATTCATATCTTTAGTGAAGTATCTGATCAAATCTTTTGCTCACTTTTAATTATGTTTATTTTCTTATTATTATATGATTAGAATATAGATTCTGGATATAAGTCCTTCATCAAATTTATGTTTTGCAAATATTTATTCCTAGTCTGTGATTTGTCTTTTCATTTTCTTTGGAATGTTTTTCAAAAAACAAAAGTTTTTACTTTTGAAGAATTTCAATTTGCCAATTGTTTTATTTTATGGGTTATGTTTCTAGTGTCCTACGTAAAAAAAAAAAGAAATTACTAAACCTAAGGCCATGACATTTTTTTTCCTAAATTTTTTTCCCCAGACACTTTCTAGTTTTAGATTTTCCATATAGAATTATGATCAGTTTGGGTTTAATTCTTGCATATAGTGTTCCTCCCTTTTAAAGCTGACTTAATTTGAGTTTTTGCCTCTGATGTCTAGAGTCTTGACTACTATAAAGTTGTTCACAAATGTTGAATGAGAAGCATTTTAGGGAATTATTTAGTGGAAGAATAAAGGTGTGAGAATAACAATGAATTTTATAAAAATAAAGAGACTTGGGCTCTAGATATTAAAATATACAATAAACCACAAGAATTAAACCAGTATGGTGCTGCTATAGGAAACAGTGGGCAAAACAGACAACCTAGACATAGGCTAGCATATATTATTTTATCAGTATAAAATTGTTTCCCAATAAGTAGTGCAGGTAAAATTAGTTTTAAAAATGCAAGTTATATTCTTACATTCATCATTTTAAAGTAGATATTTAATTTCTAAACACATGGTTTTAAAAGTATCTTGGGTATTAATTTCTCATTTTGATATTATTTTCTAATTTAAATGCTTTCTTCTCTGCAATCACCCCTTGTGTTTTCTTAGTCTTCTAACTTTATTGAGGCTTTCAATGGCTAAGTCAAAGATCTCTTGATAAATGTCACATTGCACTTGAAAATATGTGGGTTATTTTCAAATATCTTTTGATATTGATTTCTAAAATAATTCCATAGTGATAAAGGAACAGACTCTGTAATTTCATTACCTTTAGACCATGAAAATTTTGTACTTGTTTTATGCCCCTAGATATGTTCCAGTGTCTGCTAGTCTATGGGAAGTTGAATTTGTATCCTACCATTGTGTGAAAATTGTATAAATCTTAATTATGTTGAATTGGTTTATGGTACTTTTCAGGTCCACTATATCCTTCTACTTTTCTGTATATTTATTATATTGAATTTTGAAAGTTTGATATTGAAAACTCCAACTAAATATCTTAATTTATCTACTTAAAAAACCTGTAATATATAATAGAATTATGTGTAACTTCGTTCTCTATTTTCCAAGTCTCCTGGTAAATGTGTTATTATACTTTCATAATTTAAAAAATAAAAAAGAGAAAAAAAATGAATTATATTCTTAAGTAACATCAAAATTCCAGGTACATTAGAATGAAATATGAAAGATTAAAACATCTAGAGGAAAAACTTCTGAAATGGCAATTCAGAGTTGACATCTTGGTTTTTTCAAACATCTGTATCTCATTTCATTATACTCAGGTCACACAACAATCTAGATTATATTGATCTTTTACGTTGAAAATGTGAGCACTCTCTTTCAATGCATAATTTTATTAATTTTCATCTATCACTCTCAAAAGTATGGGTATTCAGGCAATATTTGTGAAAATATTTTTCTCACCAAATTAAATATTGCTTCTAATATATTCCAGCGGGAATGTTTTATAGTTAACTCTGTGGGTGTGGGGTCTGGAGGGCCTGAATTGACGGCAGTGTTTCTGTGAGGTGAAGCCACATTTTTTCTTGTCTTCATAGATGCTTCAGCCTGGGGGATTAGTGTTTACCTTGATTTAATGTCTCATCAGAAGCATGACATCTGCAGCAGTTGGCTGCAGCAGGATTAAATGAAGCATGGCCGTTTCTTCAAGAGAGACTTCGCCCTAGAGGGGAGAGGCAGGAGATGAAGAGAGAACAAAAAAATGTATTGAACTACAGAGTGAGAAGGAATGATTCAACCCCCTTCACCGCAGGCACAATGCAGGGGCAGAGAAGAGCTTTGTACTCAAGAAATCTAGGAGTTAAAACTTCAGTAGGAGGCTTTAGACTTTTAGGGAAGCTACTCTGGGAGTTCAGGGAGGGGCTCAGCTGCCTTTGGACCACTCCTGCCCCTACACCACACCAGTCTGTCTCTAAGGGAGAAAAAAAGGGGGATTATTTTCAATGTTTGGAAATTGACTCCAGAGCCCTATGAGGACAAATTTTACCAGAGTAGCATATTACTTCTCCCAGAAGCAAGCAAGTGAGTATAAAAAATGCTAAACTAGGGCAAGGTGAAGGTCAGTCCACCCAAAATTCTGCCTCTGGCAGAGGATCAGGGAAGGGCTGTGGGAACTGAGCATTATGGGGTTCTTTTTGCACCCCCAACCCCAAATCTTCTGAGTTCCTCCACTGAATCATTAAGGATCTGGTGCTCATAAAATTATTTAAGTGTTTCTTATAACTCTTATCTTTTTACTATTTTAATGAGATAACGAGTACTTTAAATTCACTCAATGTTGTGTAAAGTGGTACTTCTAATTTGTCCTAAAGTTAACTACTTTGAGTTTTAGTGAGTGGATACTTATTCATACATAGCAGAGTGTTAGGATTCTCACATTCATTCTGTCCATCTTTTTCATGACTTCATAGGCTTCTATTCAGTTCAGTTCAGTTCAGTTCAGTTCAGTCGCTCAGTTGTGTCCAACTCTTTGCGACCTCATGGAGTGCAGCAGGCCAGGCCACCCTGTCCATCTTCAACTCCCGGAGTTTACTCAAACTCATGTCCATTGAGTCAGTGATGTCATCCAACCATCTCATCCTCTGTCATCCCCTTCTCCTCCTACTTTCAATCTTTCCCAGCTTCAAGGTCTTTTCAAATGAGTCAGTTTTTTTTGCATCAGTTGGCCAAAGTATTAGAGTTTCAGCTTCAACATCAGTCCTTTCAATGAATATTCAGGACTGATTTCCTTTTAGGCTGGACTGGTTGGATCTCTTTGCAGTCCAAGGGACTCTCAAGAGTCTTCTGCAACACCACAGTTCAGAAGCATCAATTCTCAGCACTCAGCTTTCTTTATAGTCCAACTCTCACATCCATAGATAAGTACTCAAAAAACCAAAGCTTTGACTAGACAGATGGACCTTTGTTGGCAAAATAATGTCTCTGCTTTTTAATATGCTGTCTAGGTTGGTCATAACTTTTCTTCCAAGGAGCAAGTATCTTTTAATTTCATGGCTGCAGTCACCATTTCAGTGATTTTGGAGCCCCCCAAAATAAGTCTGTCTCTGTTTCCATTGTTTCCCCATCTATTTGCCATGATGTGATGGGACCATATGCCATAAATTTCATTTTCTGAATGTTGAGTTTTAAGCCAACTTTTTCACTCTTCCCTTTCACTTTCGTCAAGAGGCTCTTTAGTTCTCGTTCACTTTCTGCCATAAGCCTGGTATCATCTGCATATCTGAGGTTATTGAGATTTCTCCCTGAAATCTTGATTCCAGATTGTACTTCATCCAGCCTGGCATTTTGCATGATGTATTCTGCATGTAAGTTAAATAAGCAGGTGACAATATACAGCCTTGATGTGCTCCTTTTCCAATTTGGAAACTGTCCATTGTTCCATGTCCAGTTCTAACTGTTGCTTCATACGGATTTTTCAGGAGGTAGGCAAGGTGGTCTGGTATTCCCATCTCTTTCAGAATTTCCCACAGTTTGTTGAGATCCACACAGTCAAAGGCGTTGGCATAGTCAATGAAGCAGAAGTAGATGTTTTCCTGGAACTCTCTTGCTTTCTTGATGATCCAGTGGATGTAGGCAATTTGATCTCTGGTTCCTCTGCCTTTTCTAAATACAACTTGAACATTTGGAAGTTAACGGTTCATGCACTGTTAAAGCCTGGCTTGCATGAAGCTAGCATTGCTTTACTAGCATGTGAAATGAGTTCAATTGTGTGGTAGGCATTACCTTTCTTCAGGATTGGAATGAAAACTGACCTTTTCCAGCCCTGTGGCCACTGCTGAGTTTTCCAAATTTGCTATTGAGCAAATTGGAAATTGCTGGCATATTGAGCACAGCACTTTCACAGCATCATCTTTTAGGATTTGAAATAGCTCAACTGGAATTCCATCACCTCCACTAGCTTTGTTCATAGTGAGGCTTCCTAAGGCTCACTTGACTTCACATTCCAGGGTGTCTGGCTCTAGGTGAGTGGTCATACCATCATGATTATCTGGGTCGTGAAGATCTTTTTTGTATAGTTCTGTGTATTCTTGCCACCTCTTCTTAATATCTTCTGCTTCTGTTAGGTCCATACCATTTCTGTCCTTTATTGAGCCCATCTTTGCATGAAATGTTCTCTTGGTATCTCTAATTTTCTTGACGAGATCTCTAGTCTTTCCCATTCTATTGTTTTCCTCTATTTCTTTGAACTGATCACTGAGGAAGGCTTTTTTTTTTTTTTAATCTCTTCTTGCTTTGGAACTCTGCATTCAAATGGGTATATATTTTCCTTTTCTCCTTTGCTTTTTGCTTCTCTTTTTTTCACAGCTATTTGTAAGGCCTTCTCAGACAACCATTTTGCCTTTTTGCTTTTCTTTTTCTTGGGGATGGTCTTGATCTCTGCCTCTTGTACAATCCCTGCCTCCGTCCATAGTCCTTCAGGCACTCTGTCTATCAGATCTAATCACTTAAATCTATTTCTCATTTCTACTGTATGATCATAAGGGATCTGATTTAGGTCATACCTGAATGGTCTAATGGTTTTCCCTCTTACATTTAAGTCTGCATTTGGCAAGGAGTCATGATCTGAGCCACAATCAGCTCCTGGTCTTTTTTTTTTTTTTTTTTTTTTTGCTGACTGTATAGAGTTTCTCCATCTTTGGCTTCAAAGAATATAATCAATATAATCAATCTGATTTTGGTATTGACCATCTGGTGATGTCCATGTGTGGAGTCTTCTCTTGTGTTGTTGGAAGAGGGTGTTTGCTTTGACCAGTGCATTCTCTTGGCAAAGCTCTATTAGCCTTTTCCCTGCTTCATTCTGTACTCCACGACCAAATTTGCTTGTTACTCCGGGTATTTCTTAACTTTGTACTTTTGCATTCCAGTCCCCTAGGATGAAAAGGACATCTTTTTGAGGTGTTAGTTCTAGAAGGTCTTGTAGGTCTTCATAGAACCATTCAACTTCAGCTTCTTCAGTATTACTGGTTGGGGCATAGACTTGGATTACTGTGATATTGAATGGTTTGCCTTGGTAATGAACAGAGATCATTCTGTTGTTTTTGAGATTGCATCCAATTACTGCATCTTGAACTCTTTTGTTGACTATGATGGCTTCTCCATTTCTTCTAAGAGATTCTTGCCCACAGTAGTAGATATAATGATCATCTGAGTTTAATTCACCCATTCCAGTCCATTTTACTTCACTGATTCCTAAAATGTCAATGTTCACTTTTGCCATCTCCTGTTTGACCACTTCCAGTTTGCCTTGATTCATGGACCTAACATTCCAGGTCCCTATGCAATATTGCTCTTTACAGCATCAGACTTACTTCCATCGCCAGTCACATCCACAACTGGGTGTTGTTTTTGCTTTGGCTCCATCTCTTCATTCTTTCTGATGTTATTTCTCCGCTGATCTCCAGTAGCATATTGGGCACCTACCAACCTGGGGAGTTCATCTTTCAGCGTCCTATCTTTCTGCCTTTTCGTACTGTTCATGGGTTTCTCAAGGCAACAATACTGAAGTGGTTTGCCATTCCCTTCTCTAGGGGACCAGGTTTTGTCAGAACTCTCCACCATGACTCATCTGTCTTGGTGTTACAAGGCATGGCTCATAGTTTCATTGAGTCAGACAAGGCTGTGGTCCATGTGATCAGCTTTGTTAGTTTTCTATGACTGTGTTTTTCAGTCTGTCTGCCCTCTGATGGAGAAGGATAAAAGGCTTATGGAAGCTTCCTGATGGGAGATACTGACTGAGGGGGAAACTGGGTCTTGTTCTGATGGGTGGGGCCATGCTCAGTAAATCTTTAATCCAATTTTCTGTTGATGGATGGGGTTGTGTTTCCCCCGTTATTTACCTGAGGCCAAACAATGTTGACCCCAGGTAAATATGGGCTTCCCTGGTGGCTCAGCTGGCAAAGAATCTGCCTGCAATGTGGATGACCTGGGCTCAGTCCCTGGGTTGGGAAGACCCCCTGGAGAAGGAAAAGGCTACCCAATCCAGTATTCTAGCCTGGAGAATTCCATGGACTGTATAGTCCATGGGGCCACAAAAAGCTGGACACAACTGAGCAACTTTCACTTCCTTTCACTTCAAATTATGGTGGAGATAATGAAGACAATGGCGATCTTCTTTGAAAGGTCCCATGCTGGCCCTGCCACACTCAGTGCCCCCAGCCCTGCACCAGGCCGCCGCTGACCCATGTCTCCACTGTAGACTCCTGGACACTGCCGGGCAAGTCTGGCTCAGTCTCTTGCGGGGTCACTGCTCCTCTCTCCTGGGTCCTGGTGCATACAAGGGTCTATTTGTGCCCTTCAAGAGTCTATTTCCCCAGTCCTGTGTAAGTTCTGGCAGCTCTGTGGTGGGGTTAATGACAATTTCCTCCAAGAGGGCTTATACCACACCCAGGTCTGCTGCACCCTGAGCTCCTGCCGCTGCAGCAGTCCACCGCTGCCCCTGACCTCCACCCGAGACACTCAAACACTCAGTGCCTCAGTCTCTATGGGGCCTTTGGGTCCTGGTGCACACAAAGTTTTTTTGAGCCCTGTGAGTATCTCTGATAGGTATGGGGTTTGATTCTAAATGCAATTTCGCCCCTCCTACCATCTTTCTGGGGCTTCTCCTTTGCCCTTGGACGTGGGGTAGCTCCTCACAGTCGCTCCAGCACTGCGTGGCCACCCATCCAGTGCCTACTGCCTTGCTGAGGAGATGCGGTCTTCCTCAAGTTTCCCAGGCATGCCATCGAAAGGGCTTGTATATGGTGCATCACTTGACCCAGTGGTGAAGAAGAAAGGACTTTGGAACTCCCTGAATCCAGAAGCTGGGTGATCCGGGGAAGTTCATTTCTCTCTGTGAGCCTCAGGATCATCAACTCCACAGGAGACACTCAAACACAGTTCTGTCTGTCTCTGTGGGCCTCTGGGTCCAGGTGCATATAAGACTTGTTTGAGCCCTCTGTGTGTCGCTGGCAGGTATGGGGTTGATTCTAAACATGATTTCACCCCTCCTGCTGTCTTGCTGGGGCTTCTCTTTTGCCCTTTTATGTGGCGTTTCTCCTGAAAGTCATTCCAGTGCCACGCAGCTGCTCCTGTTAGACTTCTACTAGGTCTTTCTTATTGTGGTCACTTCCCATCCTTCCAACTCCTTCCTTCCTCTCTCCCTCTCTCTTTCTCTGTTTTTTTTTCCTCCTTGCCTTTCTGCCATGTACTCTGTCTCTGCCTCTCTCTTTCTCTTAGTAATGAATGCTAAGGAGAACTATTCAATGTAGGCCTTTAGGCCATGCTCTTTATTCCATCACGTTGCACTTCCATTTAAGTCAATGCTTAGTTCTATAAAAGGCAGTGAACTTGCAGATAGAACATGGGCTAAAGAGTCAGACAGAGCTAGGTTCAAATCCTTCCCATATTATTTACTACTTTCATGACATTGAGTTTTTTTTAAAGCTGCTTTTTTTTTTAAAATTTGAGAATAAGTATGCATATCCTGGTGAATCATTATGAAGATCAAATGATTTGAAAAACTTTAAATGGTTTGAAAAATATATAGTTCAATATTATTATGATAAAACTTATTTAATTTATTAAACAAATGAATACGTCTCAAGACAGGGTCTGACTTGTTATCAAATCTTCCCTGTACTTTGGAAAACAAAGTTTTCCAGATAAATGGTGAAAACTTCCTCCTTTGCCTAACTGGCAAGAACATGGCAGTCATTGACCAATAAGTAGAGAAATAGTTCATCACTTCCCCATTATACCTGGTAGTATCAGTCTTGAGGGAACAAAATGAGGGAATTTTTATCAGCGTAAACCTAGAAGCTGATCATGTATGAGCTAATGCTTGCCACTGTACTCTACAACCACTTGGAAACTGCCCCTAGTACAAACATTTTCACAAAATGTTTAAAAGCCTTGGACAACCCAGTGGGGAGTTCTTGGGCAAGAACTGTTCATGAGCATTTCAGCTTTTGGACTGAAATTGCTGGGACTGTGTAGTCCCACCTCACTAAGTCACTGAATGTGGGCTTCCCTAATTAAGGCATGACCTTAGGAAAGGTATTTCTCAGTAGCTGAGGTAAACCCTGAAGGGCTGACAGGTAGATGCTGTCTGCTAACTGCATTCCTACATCTGGGCAGCAAGTTCTTCCCTGAAGGAGGGTTTGGGCATCATATATGGTCTTGTCTGTCACAATAAGATATTATCTTCAAAATATGTTCTATGCTTTTTATGTCTTTATTACTGTTTCTTTAGTAAAAATCTCTGTCTTTATTCCTACTTCTTTAATGAAATTGCAAATAATATTGCAACTTGCATTATTGATATGTAGAAAAACACTCCAATATTTAGTGACTGAAAGTAACAATGACTTAGTATTTCTCAAAATTCTTTGTGTTGTCTGGGACCAACTCTATAGTTCTTCTGCAGTCTTGGCTGAAGTGACTCATGCACCTCCAGTTGTTTTCCCTCTCTGTCATGGATAAAGGATATAATGGGATCTTGCTCACATGTCTTGGGCCTTGATGTTGGCTGGGTCTCTCTCCACGTGATCTCTCACTCAGTAGTTTAGCCTATTCCCCTATGTGGGAGCAGAGTATTCCCAGAGGCAAGTATGGAAGCTATGGGGCAGTCACCAGAATTGGTGTATTCTATTGGTCAAAGCAAGTCATAAGACTACTCAGATCCAAAGAGTGGAAACATAGATTCTGTTTCTTGATATTAAGAGCTGTGAAATATTGTCGCTCCATTTTTTCAATCTACCACATTCTATTCTCTGGCTCTGAAGTACAAAATGCACTCACTCTCTCCCCACGAAGCTATTCAATGCAGCGCCATTATCAAGTTTGAAGTCCACAATCTCAGTGTAACTTGGAACAAAGCTTGATCATTTTCACTGCCATAGATTGTGTTGTGCTAAAGAGATCTGCCGTCTAAGAAATGCAATTTTTAAAAGAGAAAAACATGTATACTATCATGTAAGAAATGAATCACTAGTCTATGTTCAATACAGGATACAGGATGCTTGGGGCTGGTGCACGGGGATGATCCAGAGAGATGATATGGGGTGGGATGTGGGAGGAGTGTTCAGGATTGGGAACTCATGTACACCCGTAGCAGATTCATGTCAATGTATGGCAAAACCAATACAGTATTATGAAGTAAAATAAAGCAAAAATAAAAATTAAAAAAAAATAAAAGAGACACTCTTTTAATATCTTTCATGATGCAAGTTACTCCCTAATTTCTACCTTAGGTTTAGCTGATTTTTCTTGGGGACTTAAGAAAAAACCTTTAGATCTGCCATAATGACTGTAAGCATCCTATGTTATTAAATACTAGGGCTTATCATTGTAGAAAATCAGTTCTGTTAATGTCCAATCAAATTGTGATCTTGATCAGTCTATGTGGTAAATAAGTCTTTCAGATGGCTCATTCCATCATAAGTCTTATTTGAGACAAAAAGCGGAAAAGAGTTGTAAAGAATTGTTTGTCAAAAATACCTTGAAAACTGTAGCACTTCAAGAAAAATTTGTAGATGGGGGTTCATTTTTTAAATCTCATTTTAAAAATCTTTTTAATCTGCAATCTCTGTAGATAAATAATACTTATATACTTTGCTTGGAGAAAAGTCATCTCAAAATTTCTTTTGACTCCATGAAGCTATTATAAATCTATTAATAGCTACAAAAAGTGATCATACACCCAGGATTTAGGGGTTTGTGGCTTCTATGAAATCTTATATGATAATGCTTGAGTTCTCGAAATTTAGAATGCTTATAAATCAGTTGAGGTGTTTCTCAAAGGTTGAGTTCCAGGCTCTAGGAGTCTCGATTTGTGACTGGATCAGGCCAGATGAAGATCAGAGATGTCCATTTTCTTTACAAAAATGCCAGATGAGTCTGATGCAGGTTAGTTTTGAGTTTGATTTCATTTGAGAAACCTAGGAGTTCATAAACCTTCCAATTAAACTCTTTGCTCTTTCCAGAGATAGATATACAACTAAAAATAGCAAATGAATCATTTTTTTCCTTTCTTCTGGTCCCATAATACTTAACAAGAATTTCATTGATTTATCTATTACATCTGGTTCAGCTAATGATGACTGCGGAGTAGACTTCAATTGGTCGGTTGTCTCATTGTACAAATAAAAATATGATATGGCTTTGATTACTTAGTTGCAATTTTAAAGTTCGAATTCCTTGAACATACCCTAAACTGCCCTTGAAAACTAAACACCAGAGATTAACACTCTTCAACTGCTGTTCATATGTTTGTATTCATTTTCACATAGCTGGAATCAGCATAGTAATCTTCTTTCTTGTAACATTTTCCATATACAAGGCTGCATTTAATTCCCCTTATCAAAATCATCCACATACTTGTATTTTGTATAGCTATAATATTCCACTGTGACATGTGTCAGAATCTGTTTATTTCTTATTGGTAAGCTTTGGCTTGCAGATTCAAATTAACATCAACTTTATGCAATGATATCTCTTTTTTTTTTTTAAATAGGTATTGTGAAGGAATTATCATGTGAAAACATTCTGTAAACTGATCTTGAAAGATACTTGGGCCTTATATTGGCACATAATTAGTTCACAAAAAAATGGGTAATAAATTGAACCCAAAATGTTGTCAAGGAGGCAACACAATTTTAGGCATCATTAAGCATGATGTTAATAGATTCTAGACAGGAATATGGCAAGTGGAAATCAATCAAAAAGAAGAGGTGGGAAGAAGCTCCTCCCAGAAAAAAATATACCAACTTTATGCAAATTTATAAACTTGAGTTTGTAAGCATGGCAGAGGGCAGCTGGATGAAATGATATTGTGTGAAGTTTCACAATCCTCCTCAACAGAATATGCTTCCTTAAGGCAGATTATAAAGATATATATTGGTGTTTCAAGGGACTTCAATTCTCTTGAAATCTGTTAGAACTCTAAACTTGGCTAAAAGGAGGACATCTGATAAATTTTTTACTACCTGACTATTTTATTACTGAGAAAGTAAGAGATTAAATGCAGGCAAATTCTTCCTTGACTTGATTTTGACTGAGAAGGAAAAACTGATTGTTAACGTAACAGTAAATGCTTAATACCAAAGAAAAGGAACACTGGGCTTAGTTATTCATGTGCCCTAGACTTCCAAAGCCAGTTGTTAAAATGCTTCCTTGAGACTTTGAAAGGGAAAATAGATGATGAAGGGCAGAATGTCCTATAAATGTAATTCAGGCTGTATAAAAGTTTTTAAAAGTTCAATGAGAAAGGCAAAAAGAAAGACATCTAAGGAAAATAATGTGGTTGCATAGGTATTTTACTCTAAGTCCAGATTCATAAAAGACTTTTACAAAAGACATAAAGAGAAACATAAAGATGAATATAAAAGAATGGCTGGAATATAAGAAATGCACCAAGAAGCCTAAGGCGCAAGTGAAGTGAATGAGGTAAACTTTAGAGAGACAAAACATTGACAAAAATGGTTCTAACTATGCAGAGTAAGAAGAACCTTAGGTCCGTGGCAGGAGAGAGGTACCAAAAAACTGGAGACTTGCATATGCTATTCCAGTTTTTAAAGGGAGACATGACCCACAGAGATGTTATGGGGAGGGAGGTGGGAGGGGGGGTTCATGTTTGGGAACGCATGTAAGAATTAAAGATTTTAAAATTAAAAAAATAAAAAATAAAAAAAAAAGGTAAAGCAATATAAAAATAAAAAATAAATAAAATAAAATAAAAAAACTTTGAGCAAAATAAAATAAAATAAAATAAAGGGAGACATGTTCATGTCAGAAGGTATGAACTGAATAACTGAATTTTAGTTTTAATCAGCAAATGAGATTGGATTTTTAAATATACAGTTTGTGAACCTTTAGAAAAGAATACAGGGATCACCAAGAACCAATATGCACTCATCAAGCACAGGTGAAGCCATATTGGTTTCACATCATTTTAGGTGATGATTGACTGGTAATTCAGGAAAAGTGTCATTAACTTAGTACCTAAGCATTTCAGTGAAGGGTTTGATTATTTTTCCTCCATGTTATTTGGGATACAATGGTAAAACACTTCATGGATCATTAAATGAATTAATAACTTGTAGCTACTGTTTAATACTTAAGGAAAAGAGGTCTTTATTTGACTAGAAAATGTTCTATTTTTAGCAGGTCAAAATTTATACCAGTGACTTGAATGAAGGAATATATTGTGTACCATATAGCACACATGAGTTCTAGATAAAATATATCTCACTAAGACAATTTTATGTAGGCTCTTGTTTTGCCACTCACACTGTTCACTGAATCCAGGGTAGATAAGGTGCAACCAGGGAAGCTGGAAGAAGACTTGAGGAGCCATGGTGACTATAGGCAAGTTTATTCTCTCAGGGCACCAGCAGCAGCGTTAGAGAGTCTTCAAAGACTACTGACATACTAAGACAGACAAAAGTGGCCCATGGCCAAGTGGGTGCACAGGTGCAGTGCTACCAAGGTCAGCAACATTGTTTACAGAACATAAGGTACGAGGCCATGAGAGAGTGGGGCAGGAGAGCATGACTGACGCCATGTTGTCAGTTACTTTCTGCACGGATGCTGTTTACTCAGATTTGAGTCTTGAACACCACAAGTGAATCTGAGTCAACTAGAGCCACATTGGACTACATGGATTATAAGCAGGATTTATTGACTATTGTTAACTAAATCTCCATCTTTGAAAATAACTGTTGAGTGTTCACCCCACTGTGGTAGGCTGAATGATGGCCTATCAAAGATATCTTAAGTCTCAGTCCTTGAAACCTGTGAGTCCATTACCTTACCTGGTGAAAGACACTTTGCAGATGTGATTAAGTTAAGAATCTTGAAATTGGGAGACTGTCTTGCACCGTTTAAGTGTAGCCAATATGATCACAAATGTCCTTATGAGAGAGACCTAAGAGGGTCAGAATCAGACAGGAACACAGAAGCAGAGGTTGGACTATGTAAGCAGCCTCTGGAAGCTGGAAAAGAAGGAACTGAAATCTCCCCTGGAGCTCCCAGAGGGGATTCAGCTCCTGACATCTGACCTCCAGAACTGTTAGATAATAAACTTGTGCTGTTTTAAGCCACCAGTTGGCTCTAGCCAGGGGCTCCAGGATGTTGGAGGAAGAGAGACCAGACTTTCAAGAGTCTTCAAGAGTTGGGGTGGAGGAAGAGAGACCAGAGAACTCAGCTGGTGGGCATCAGCAAGTGTGAACATCCTTGGGGCAGAGCTTGGAGAAATCTGCAGGCGCTCTAAGCAGCTGTGCTGGCCCTTAGCTTCTTCAGCTGTGGAAAGTGCCAGGGCCTTCAGAAGGGACGGTCACTGGGAACTGCTGTTGCTTCCACTGCACAGAGGATATTGGTCGCTCCTGCTCTTCTTCCTTGTTCCTAACCATCTCTATTCATCTCAGCTATACCTGCTCCTATCAGGAGTGGTGGCGGTGGTGAAATGAATCTGGTTCTTTGTATCGTGCCTGGAAAGGCTAGGAAACCTGGTCACTCACCCTGCACTGAGTTTAAGTGAAGGAAGCTTTTTCTGGCTGGGGAGTTCTGTCTCATTGTGGACCGGTGTTGGCCTAGGAGATGGGGTGACACAGACAAATTGAAGCTGTTCATCTTTCCTTGTTGTGTGGCTATTCTCGTTTGTTTGTTTGTTTGTTCCACAGTGTTGCTGAAGTTTCCTAAGTGAACTCCAGAGCTCTCCCAGAAATGTCTTTGTGTCCAAGTGTCCACTGTCTAACTGTGGAGCTTTGTGAGGGGATAGACGCTGATCTCTTACTCCACCATCTTGGTGACATCGCTGTAGAAACAGCTTTTCAATTCTAGCTCTTCATCAGGCTTCCTTTCCTTCAAGTGCTGGTGCTGTCTATAGAGGACTGTAGTTCTCCATTGGTCTGGTCTGCATGTTCTGCACTGGTGTTCTTTTCTGTTCTGGTAAGTGCCCTCTGCTCTGGCACCATGATTCTTAGTGCACTGTGTCAAGAAGAGGGGAGTTTTCAATCCTAGAATGCATTCAGTTGAAAAAGAAACCTAGTCATTGTGATTTCAGGGGATGTCTGGATGGAACAAATTACATCAATAACACGTGGCGGTGTCAGGTCAATTCGTGGCAGAGGAGAAGCACTGAAGAGAGCAGTAAGAACCAGTTCTTCTTATGATAAGTCATACAACAATTAAGGCCATTCTTAATATCTCAAACGAAAGATGACAGTCACCTCCAAAGAGAGGTAAAGGGGGAGGGGTCTTTCCTGTCTTAGAACCACCCTTCTTATTGAATACTGAATGGGGTTAATAATTTATTACTGGACTTAGTGCCAATTTAACTAGCTTAGTCTAACCCTTCAAGTTTGAATCAAAACATGACACCTTCACAAAAGCCAGAAGTCATAATAAAGGCATGTTTTATATTCAGGCAACAAACCAATGAGTAGTCACTAACGCCGCTAAGTCACGTCAGTCGTGTCCGACTCTGTGTGACCCCATAGATGGAAGCCCACCAGGTTCCTCTGTCCCTGGGATTCTCCAGGCAAGAACACTGGAGTGGGTTGCCATTTCCTTCTCCAATGCATGAAAGTGAAAAGTGAAAGTGAAGTCGCTCAGTCATGTCCGACTCTTAGCGACCCCCTGGACTGCAGCCCACCAGGCTCCTCTGTCCATGGGATTTCCCAGGCAAGAGTACTGGAGTGGGGTGTCATCACCTTCTCCAATCACTACCTATGTTCCCATAAAAAAATGGGATAATGCTCTCTTTGTGAGGAAAGAAATAAAACCATCAGATTTCTACCAGGAAGGGAATCAACTCATCAGATTTCTATCAACACCAATCTCTTGATAGTCTTCACTACAACATAAACAGGCCATGAAAGGGCAATAGAACCATACACCATCATAAAAAAGATTTAGCTTTTAGAGCAACCACTGAACAGAAAACCCAGACATAATGAAGGATAAAATTTGGTCCTATAGAAATTTGGTCACCCTATAGTCAATTTTACAATGCTATCTGGCTTTTGGCAACATGAAATATATGTCTAGTCCAAGACGAAGAATCAAAATGATTTTTAAAAAGTATTCAAAAATAAAATTGGGGCTAAAGTACAAAAATATTGAGCCTAATTAATGGCTAGTGCCAAAGATACAGAAGGCAATGGCACCCCACTCCAGTACTCTTGCCTGGAAAATCCCATGGACGGAGGAGCCTGATGGGCTGCAGTCCATGGGGTCGCGAAGAGTTGGACACAACTGAGTGACTTCACTTTCACTTTTCACTTTCATGCATTGGAGAAGGAAATGGCAACCCACTCCAATGTTCTTGCCTGGAGAATCCCAGGGGCAGGGGAGCCTGGCGGGCTGCCATCCACGGGGTCGCACAGAGTCGGACACGACTGAAGCGACTTAGCAGCAACAGCAGCAGCCAAAGATACCAGGTTAATTGGTAACTTTTCAAGTAATAAGGTGAATTGGCTAAACTGGAAATAAAAAGTACTTGATCAATGAATGGCATTAGAATTGTCCTTGTCCTTACACTACCAAATCCCAGAGCTGAATCTGTTTAGTCTCCATCAGAATTCTTCACACTGCTCCAGTTTGGTTTCTATTACTAACCAAGGGAAATTATGAGAAATGATAGACCAGTCACTCAGAGGTATGTGTCAAGACAAATGTCAAAGACTTTCGTTCTATTGTGAAAAACCTGCCTGCCAAGCAATGAGAGTGTCAAAAAGTTCTTTATGACCCAGCCAGCTGAGAATGTTTGACTCCCCATTCACTTAGAAAGAACATAAAGAAGACCTTTACTTAGCATGTCAACTAACAGGCATCAAATACTGATAAAAATAATTTTAAAATGAGACTTCTAAGTACTTTATTATATGGGAGGATGGGAAGGAGAAACCTTCCAAATTTATAGATTATGCTATTTGAATGTCCTGTAGTTGAGCAGCGCCGTGCCTCACTGTTCTCATCTGCAGCTGCTCAAATGCCCACATTAACTATTAACATGGTATTAGTTATCTGCCAGAATGTCTATCCAACCTCTCCCTTACTAACCCAGTTAGCTCTTCCAGACACAGCTGTGATGTTATCACCTCTGAGAAGATGAGACTTCCTGACCTGGGCTGGGTGCTCTCTCTTAGGAGCTCTCACAGGATGCTGCACTCTTTCTCTTTTTCTAGCAGCTTGTACTTTGTGTTCAGTCTCTCAGTCATATCCGACACTTTGCGACCCCATGGACTGTAGCCTGTCAGGCTGCTCCGTCCATGCAATTTTTCAGGCAAGAATGCTGGAATGGGTTGCCATTTACTCCTCCAGGGGGATCTTCCTGACCCAAGGATCGAACCCATATCTCTTGCATCTCCTGCATTGCAGGCAGATTCTTTATAGCTGAGCCACCAGGGAAGCTCTTCTAGTAGCATTACCAGTTTATTATTTCTCCTGTGGGATTAAGTTATTCAAAGGAAGGGATTGTCATTTTTATGACTGCTTCTATAGGAAATTCTGATATATTGCAGATGCACAATGATGTGTTGAGTCAATGAAAAATGAGTGCATGCATGACTTCCCCATAAACCAGAACAGAACAGACATCTGAAAGGGCAGATTTCTTAGCAAAAGTCTCTTAAGATAGGGTTTAAGAGCTTAACAATCTCTATTAGAATATAAGTGCCATGAAGGCAATGACTTAGTTGGTTTTATTCACTGTTGGCTCTCCAGAACCAAGAACATTGTTTAACAGACAGTAGGTACTCAGTGAAAGTGTTAAACGAAGAAGTGGAAATTAATGAACAGAGGCTCATTTGAACTAAAACCTTGTTTCAAAGGCATCTATGAGAGAGTCTCAAAGGTAACTGTGATTATAACTCGAATGATAATTTACAGT
The DNA here is from genome assembly GCF_042477335.2 of Ovis canadensis. Classification (NCBI taxonomy): domain Eukaryota; kingdom Metazoa; phylum Chordata; class Mammalia; order Artiodactyla; family Bovidae; genus Ovis; species Ovis canadensis. The sequence goes on from NC_091245.1 coordinate 183,256,960, forward strand.
TCACAGAACATACTTCATTTAATTCTCTTAACATTGCTCTGTAGATTTTATTATAACCCACCTCCATTATGCAAAGGAGAAAACTTGAGCTGAGAAAATGGCACAATCAGAATTGAAACCTTAGATTTCTGACCACAAATTCTGGGATTTTTCGGCTGCACTGAACCTTTTCAATGCCTGGCATTAAATGTAATTGTTAGGTGGGAATAAAGCAGCCCTTCTGCAGAGAGAACACAGCTTTGTTTCCAAAATAAACATTTAAAAGATCTGATCATAAAATGGGAGAACAATAACAACAACAACAACAACAACAACGATTCCCTGAATAACATTAAAAGAAACACACAAGATACAGTTTCTAGGACGCAATTCTCCTTTTTGAAAATAGAAGAAAAGCAACAAGACCTTTAGTGTGACAGTCCTTTGATAAAGAAAATGGATTTGATTTTTTAGCTCACTGAGTGAAACTATCAATATGCATACCTTCAGTGACAAGAAGCTGACAAGTCTTGGAATAATTCAGAAAAAATAATTGCTTGCAGGAATTAATACAAGAACTGATTATTTGTAACTGTGCTCTGCTGCTGCTGCTGCTAAGTCGCTTCAGTCATGTCCGACTCTGTGACCCCATAGACGGCAGCCCACCAGGCTCCACCGTCCCTGGGATTCTCCAGGCAAGAACACTGGAGTGGGTTGCCATTTCCTTCTCCAAAGCATGAAAGTGAAAAGTGAAAGGGAGGTCGCTCAGTTGTGTCCGACTCCTAGCGACCCCATGGACTGCAGCCTACCAGGCTCGTCCATCCATGGGATTCTCCAGGCAAGAGTACTGGAGTGGGGTGCCATTGCCTTCTCTGGTAACTGTGCTCTAGGTAATAATAAATAACAAGAAATTGGGAAAACATTAAAAAGGATTCTACTCTACAGTATCTAGGGAAGAAGACATCAATTCAACGTCTAGAGATACAAAGTTGATTGCAGTTGGATTTTTAATAAACTCAAGGTCTCTGCATTCTATCAGCAGTATGTTTAAGGGCCTTGCCCAAAATACATATACAAATGTGATAGCTTTAAGAATGCACAAATCTATCTATATCCTAACCCATCTACAAGGGAATTTTATCTTATATGGCAAATATATATATATATATATATAATTTGCAGGCGTGATTAAATTGAGAATTTTGAGATGGGGAGATTATCTTGGATTATCCTGGTGGACCCTAAATGCCCATGGATTCTTATAAAAGGGCACAGAGAAACCACATCAAACGGATGAATATTTGGCACAGGTGGAAACAGGGAAGGTAGTGTGGCCATGGAAGCAGAGCTTGGAGTGCATATCCACAAACCAAGGACTGCTGGCAGCCACTGGAGCTGGAAGAGGCAAGGAATGGATTCTCCCCTATAGTATCTGGAGGGAAAGTGGTCCTGCCAGTACCAATGAAACTGACTTCAGACTTCTGGCCTCCAGAATTACAAAAAAATAAACTTCTATTTTTTAAGCCACTAAGTTTGGGGTAACCTGTTACACTTATCACAGGAAACAAATACACCCACTACATAGAGCAGTACTGGCAGGTCGTTTTGCTGAAATGCTATCTTGATTTTGCTGAGGAGGCTTCGTAAAATGAACACAAGCGACAGATGATTTTGAACTTATCTCTAGTCCTTAAAATGTAAAATCTTCTGCTTGATACTAGAAGAGGACTCTGTTGTTTCTCTTCGCTAAGCAATTCAAATTGGATTTCAATTTTGCAGAGGGAAGTATGGAGAGAATCGTCTTTCATTGAATGATCCTGCTGGAAAGTTGAGGAATGACTTAGCTTTTTGGCTTGGGCAAGTAAGGCCCATGAGGAGTTAGAGGAACCAGTTGGGATAGTATGAGCAGAAGTAGAAATCTTTTTGACACATTAAATTTAGGCCCTTCATAATACACCTAAGTATATCCATCAAATAGGCAATTGAATATATGAAATCGAAGCTCGGGGGAGAGGTGAAGGCAAGAGACAAACATTTGGAAATAATCAGCACAGAGTTAGAGAGAGTAAATGTTACTAATGCAAATCTGACATACTTTTTTTCTGAGTAGCTAAATTACTGATGTTTATTTTATTGTTTAGAGATTTGTTTTTAAACAGCATTACTATTTCTTGCCATTTTTGAACCCTCTCTTTGTTAATTAGGGTTATATACACAATCATTGAATCCCCATACCAATTATTCTTTAAAAACTATGATGCTCAATGAAGTCATTTCCCTACACACAAGTAAAATGTGATAAAATTTGTCCTTACTAGGTATCTTTCTCTCATTAGAGGTGACAGAAATCTGAGCACTTAGTTTCTAGCAGCTTTATTTTTATCAGAAATGAGAACAAGCTGACCTTTTGCTAAAATAATCACAGAAATCAGAAAAGGAATATCATTATATGCAGCATAGTACTACATGTAATTATATGTGTGTGTGGTATATATGTGTGTGTTTTACTGTAGAAAGTTAAATGTTTTCCAGAGCTAACTTTTGTAAGAATAACTTGCTGTGCAAACTACTAGGGATGTGGTAGAATATTTTTTGTAAATTAAATGTTTTTTAAAATTATACGTTCTCTGAGAAACTCTTTATGATAATATCACTCCAGATACTCAAGTCTATAGCTAATATGAAATGTACTATAGTTGTGATAAACAAATATGTTCATATAATTTTATATTTTGAATCATCCTCTTGAGTCTCCACCTTTGCTTTTAGCAGCATATCCAGACTTCTTGAAATGTCCAAGAATGACAAAGTCTTAAGAGGTTGATTCAAGTTATGACCAACCTAGATAGCGTATTCCAAAGCAGAGACATTACTTTGCCAACACAAGTCCATCTAGTCAAAGATATGGTTTTCCAGTAGTCATGCGTGGATGTGACAGTTGGACTATAAAGAAAGCTGAGTGCAGAAGAATTGATGCTTTTAAACTGTGGTGTTGGAGAAGACTCTTGAGAGTCCCTTGGACTGCAAGGAGATCCGACCAGTCATCCTAAAGGAGACCAGTCCTGGGTGTTCATTGGAAGGACTGATGTTGAAGCTGAAACTGCAATACTTTGGCCACCTGATGCGAAGAGCTGACTCATTGGAAAAGACCTTGATGGTGGGAAAGATTGAGGGCAGGGGAAGAAGGGGACAACAGAGGATGAGATGGTTGGATGGCATCACTGACTCAATGGACATGAGTTTGGGTAAACTCTGGAAGTTGGCGATGGACAGGGAGGCCTGGGGGGCTGTAGTCCATGAGGTCACAAAGAGCCAGACACGACTGAGTGACTGAACTGAACTGAATCTACTTACATAGTCCAGAAATGAAACTCACCTACTACTCTCTCACTGAGAGAGAATTGGAGTCTGATTAGTCTGCTAGCAGTGTTGTTTCTTACTGTCAAACGGTTCCACAGATGAAGACTGGTCCTACACCGCCTATTTGACTATGCTTATCCAAGGCTCACAGTAGGGTGCTCTATGCCTAGGGTACTGAAACTTTAGTCTCAACCCTCAGCTTAACATCACCTACCAAGGATTAGCTAGTGCTGAGATTTCTTTTCTGGTACCTATCCGTGTATCAGAATGATTTTCTTTCTAAACCTTTCAGACAACACCTTCTGAAGGTGGCTCTTATCAGAGAGTCAAACTACATTATCCTTCCAAAGGAGACTTTATAAGCAATTTTGAAGGAATATGGCAGGGAATCCTTATCTACAATAAGAGAGGATCACAATTTAATTCATTTGGGCTCATTTATTTACTAAAAGATGAATAATTCCAAATAAATTCTAGCTTAAAAAAATCAATGTGCCCTCCCACTGTTATCCAACATATAACTGGAAATAAGAATATAGGACTGTTTCCTACACGAGGGAAACAAATGAAATGTACCCTATGATAGTCCCAGCTTGCACCCTCGAGGTATCTTCTAGACCGTAAGGTAGGAAGAGAAAATGAAAGCAAAGCCTGGTGTGCTCCTGAATCAAGGAGACAGAGATTAGGGATAGAGAGGTGGAGATGGTATCCGGAACTTGCGGAGAAGAGAATTGGATAGAGGCGAGCTATATATAAAAAGAGCTCCAGAAACTTGCATAGGGGTTCCTTATATATGTTGATGAATATGAAGCTGTGAATAATGGAAAGCACAGCTCCACATGGTCATATTAGTACTGTTGGGGAGATATAAACTGAACAGTTCCAAGAGATATCAAGAACTGAGACACTTTCAAGATCTAATCAGTCAGAGTAAAGACTCTTTGTTAAATACCTGGGATATTCAGTAGAGATCCCAATATGTTGTACCACATTAGCAGGGGTAAACAAACCCTAGAGAAATGGATACTCTAAACCTCACCATTCTTGAAAGTGAAAGTGTTAGTTGCTCAGTTGTGTCTGACTCTTTGTGACCCCATGGACTGTGGCCCACCAGGCTACTCTGTCCATGGAATTCTCTAGGCAAGAATACTGGAGTGGGTTTCTTGCCCTTCTCCAGGGTGTCTTCCTGACTCAGGGATCAAACCTGGGTCTCCCACATTGAAGGCTGGTTCTTTACCATCTGAGCCACCAGGCGAGCCAGGTACAATGATCACCACAATCTAATTTCGGAATGTTTTTGTTATCCTGAAAAGAAACTCTGTACTCATGAGTAATCGGTCATTAGTCACTCTTTCCTCTGCTGCTGCTGCTGCTGCTAAGTCGCTTCAGTCATGTCTGACTCTGTGCGACCCCATAGACGGCAGCCCACCAGGCTCCCCTGCCCCTGGGATTCTCCAGGCAAGAACACTGAAGTGGATTGCCATTTCCTTCTCCAATGCATGAAAGTGAAAAGTGAAAGTGAAGTTGCTTAGTCGTGTCCGACCCTTAGCAACCCCATGGACTGCAGCCTACCAGGCTCCTCTGTCCATGAGATTTTCCAGGCAAGAGTACTGGAGTGGGTTGCCATTGCCTTCTCCACTCTTTCCTCTTTCCTCTAGCCCCTAGCAAATATTCATCTACCTCTGTCTATATGGATTTGCCTTTTTGGGAAATTTATGTAGATGGAAATTTTATGTAGTGTAGTGTTTTGTGACTGATTTCTTTCATTTAACATGATGTTTTCAGGGGTCATTCATGTTGTAGCATGTTGCAGTAGTCCACTACATTTTATGGCTGAATAGGACTCCATTCTATGGATACAGTACATTTTATTTATTCATTTATCACTTGGGCATTTGGAATGTTTTCAGTTTTTAACTACTATGAACATTTTCATACAAATTTTATGTGAATGTATGTTTTCATTTCTCCTAGGTTATACCTTAGTAGTGGAATTCTTAGGTCATATGGTAACTTTATGTTTCATTTTTTGAGAAACTGCTACAGTGGTTTCCAAAGTGGCTGCACCATTTGATACTCCTATCAGCATGCATGAGGGTTCCAATTTCTCTACCTCCTTGGCAACATTTATTATTGCGTTTTAAAAATCTTAGTTATTTTAGTGAGTGTGAAGTGGTATTTTGTTGTGGTTTTGATTTGCATTTCCCTGATGACTACAGATCCTGAGCTTTGCATGTGCTTACTGGTCACCTGTATGTCATTAGTGTGCCTATTTAAGTCCTTTCCCATTTGTACTAGTCTGTGAGGGCTACCATAACAAAATGCCACACAATGGTTGGCTTAAACGACAGAAATTTATTTTCTTACTGTCTGGCAGATGGAAGTACAAAAGTAGGGTATCTTCAAATTTTGTTTCTCCTATGGCCTCTCTTTTTAGATTATAGATGACTTCCTTATCATTGTATCTTCACATGAGATTTTTTTTTTTTCTGCGCATGTACCTCAAAACTCTTCTTATAAGGGCACCAGCCATACTGGATTAGGGCCTCAACCTTATGACTTTATTTAACCACAATTACTTCCATAAGGGCCTCTCTCCCAGTCACATTGGAATAAGCACTTCCACATACAAATTATGAGGGGAGACCCAGTTCAGTCTGCAACACCACTTTTAAACTGGGTTGTATGACTTAATTGTTGAGATGTAGAAGTTCTTCATGTATTGTGAATACAAATATCCTGTAAGACAAAGATCTGTGAATATTTTCTCCCATTTCATGATATTATATTTTTACTTTCTTGATGGTGTTCCTATAAGCATAAAGGTTTTCAGTTTTGATGAAATCCAATTTATCTATTTTTGTCTTTCATCATCTGTGCATTAGGTACCATATCTAAGAAATTGCCTAAACTAAGGTCACAAATATTTACTCCTATGTTTTCTCCTGGGAGTTTTATAACTTGAGATTTAATGTTTAGTTATTTGATCGATTTTGAGTTAGTTTTTGTGTATGGAATGTAGTAGGGCTCCAACATCATTCTTTTGCATGTAGATACCCAGTTCTTCCAGTAAGTAAGTGTTAGTCACTCAGTCATGCCCTACTCTTTGCAACCCCATGAACTGCAGCCCACCAGGCTCCTCTGTCCATGAAATTTTCCAGGCAAGGATACTGGAGTGGGTTGCCATGTTAAAGACTATTCTTTCCTTATTAAATTATCTTATCACTCTTGTTGAAGATAAACTGACCATAATGTAAATGCTTGTTTCTGGGATATGAGTTATATTCCATTGATTTAAATATTGAACTTATACCAATGCTACATTCTCTTCGTTACTATAGCTTTGTAGAAAGTTTTGGAATTGGAACATATAAACCTTTCAACTTTGCATTTCCATATAAGTTTTAGGATCATCTGGACAGCTGCATTTTTATAAATATTATGTTAAATCTGTAGATCAGTTTGGGAAGTATTGCTATCTGAATATCACTGTCTTTTAACTCATGAACATGGGATTCTATACATTTATTTGGTTCTTTAATTTTTTTCAACAATGTTTTATGACTTTTAGTGTGCAAATCTTACACTTCCTGGGTTAAATTTGTTCCCAGGTATTTTATTCTTTTTGATACCATTGTAAAAAATGGTTTTCTTAGTTTCACTTCCAGGTGGTTCATTACTAGTATATACGAAATTATTTATTTTCATGTATTGATCTTTATCTCGCAACACTGTTTAAATTATTTATTGGTTCTAATAGCTTTTTGATGAATATTGCAGATTTTCTATATATTAGATCATGTCATCTACACATAGAGATAGTTTTAGTTCTTCCTTTCCAATTTGTATCCCTCTTATTTCCTTTTCTTGCCTGTTTTTCCTGATAGAACTTCCAGTACAATATTGACTAACGGTAGCAAGAGCGTACAGTCCTGTTTTATTCCTTAGAGAAGGCTGAAGACATTCACTCTTTCACCATTAAGTATGATATTAGCTGTGGGTTTTTTATAGCTGTCTTTTATCAGCTTGAGAAAGTTCCCTTGTGTTCCTAGTTTAAGTATTTTTATTATGAAAGGTTGCTGAATTTTGTCAAATTGTATTTTTGATCATATGGTTTTTGTCATTTGTTCTATTAATGTGGTATATTGATTTATTTTCATATGTTATAGCAACTTTGGCTTCCCAGGTTGTTCTAGTGATAAAGAACCTGCCTGCTAATGCAGGAGACATAAGAGACGTGGGTTTGATCCTTCGGTTGGAAGATCCCCTGGAAGCGTGAATGGCAATCCACTCCAGTATTCTTGCCTGGAGAATCCCATGGACAGAGGAGCCTAGGCATTTTTAGGATAAATGTAACTTATGTGTGGTATGCAATACTATTTACAAGTTATTGGATTTGGTTTATCAGTATTTTGTTAAGGAATTTTGTGTCTATATTTGTATGGGATATCGGTCTGTACATACTTTTCTGTGACATCTTTAGTTTCAGTGTCAAGGTAATACTGGCCTCATAGAAGATGTTGAGGGACTTTAAGCAAGTGAATGGTGGTAAAACTTAACTTAGGCAGGAGTAACATAATTTTTCAGGAGGGTCACTCTGGAACATGGTGAATGGATTAGAAGATGTGAGGATGGGAGGGGTTAGAATTTGGAGTCTTGGAGATCAGTTGGAAGATAATGAAATGATGCAATTTGGAAATGATGAGGTTCTGAATTGAGATTGTTGGCATGAGGGTTGAAAGGAGGTGCTAAAAGCAAAATATATTGAGGCCGTGTATGAGAAATCTCATTTTTGTATTCTCTAACCTGTATTTTCTTGGTGTTCAGAGGATAGCTATAGAGGCCCTTGGGGTTCTTTTATTTTATTTCTGCTGACACCTCTGTTCTCCCTTTGTTTATCATGCTAGCATTGGGAAAACTATTCTCTGACTTTATATAGCTGAGATCGGATGAATTTTAGAAAAGGAATTTTCCTAAAAGACCCATGGATAAATAAAAGAGAAATAAGAAAAGAAAGCACGCAGTACACACAAATGTGCCTCAAAGCAACATCAGACAAATGTAATATAGGTTTCTGACATTCCAATGGCTGATTCTTGCGAAGTAAACAAGCCCAGTTCTAATTTGTACCATATACAAAGACCACGCTTGGAGAATTATCTTTTTGTTTCCCTCCCATGCCCCCTTTACCAGAGTCCATATTCAAACAGAAGAGGTAACTGTAAAATTAAATGGTAAAAATCAGTGGCATTATAAGTACTTTAGTTAGCTTTGGTAAAACAAATTTTCGTTAAGAATCCATCATCATAGAAATAAATTGTCTGGGAAGAGGGATTCACTTTTTCACCTCCCTTAAAGGATAAGGTCGTTAAGAAAGTTTTTGCTTTCTTCTGTGTCAGAGTTCATCCTCAGACGTTCGGTAATTTGGTAGAGGTATCAGCTGCTCATGTCTCCCAAAGGGGAGAAAGAAGCATCTACTCATCCATTCATTTAACTTTTTCTGACAGCTCTCTGTGCCTCTGTCAGTAACTTGCCAGGCCCTATATTCACAACAATAAAAAAACAAAAACAAAACTCTATCCACTGTCCTCAAGAGGAAGGAGTTGAGGGAAACAGGGAACACACCTAAAGAACCATTACAGTACAACATGGTGAGAACTGTAAATGTTAGCAGAGAGAGCACATAAGAACATCTCATTTGAGCCTGATGTAAGGAAAGGGTATCTGGGAAGACTTCTTGGGAGTAGTGATTCATGTTTGAACAATGAGTTTTGATTAGCCAAGAGAAAAGAAAAAAAAGATATTTGTGTCAAGGAAAAACATTAAAGCAAAAAATTAAAAAACGATCTGGATTTTGTTTGTATCTGCTTTCAGGACACTGTAAAGTTTCCCAGATAGTTAGGGTTGCAAGAATTAGGTTGCTGCAAAAGTAATTATGGTCTCAGGCCATGAATTTTAAATCATTATAACTATGCTCAAACACATCTTTATTAATCAAAATAGGAACCATTACAATAAACACATTTTTGTCAATGAGAAATAAGTTTGTTCATTACTCTAGCATAAAAATTTGTGCTTTGGAATTTGACAAATTCTTGGAAAGCATATTCTGCCTTCTGCTGGTTGTGGAATCATTTTCCCTGCAAAAAGCAGTTGAGATACTTGAAGAAGTGGTAATCAGTTGGCGAGAGGTCAGGTGGATATGGCAGATGAAGCAAAATTTTGTAACCCAATTTGTTCAACTTTTGAAGTGTTGGTTGTACAATGTGTGGTTGGGTGTTGTTATGGAGAAGAATTGGAACCATTCTGCTGACCAATGCCAGCTGCAGGCATTGCAGTTTTCAGCGCATCTCATCAATTTGCTGAGTATACTTCTCAGATGTAATGTTTTTGCTGAGATCCAGAAAGCTGTAGTGGATCAGACGGGCAGCAGACCACCAAACAGTGACCACGACCTTTTTTTTGTTGCAAGTTTGGCTTTGGGAAGTGCTTTGGAGCTTCTTCTCAGTCCAACCACTGAACTTGTTTTCATATAAAATCCACTTTTGATCACATGTCACAATCCAATTGAGAAACGCCACATTGCTGTTGCATAGAATAAGAGAAGATGACACTTCAAGATGATTTTTTTTTAAAATTTTCAGTCAGCTCATGAGGCAACCACTTAAGGAGCTTTTTAACCTTTCCAATTTGCTTCAAATGCCTAACGACCATAGAATGATCGACATTGAGTTCTTTGGCAACTTCTTGTGCAGTTCTAAGAGGATCAGATCCAATGATTGCTGCCATTTGTTCATTGTCAACATCTGATGGCCAGCTACACGCTACTCATCTTCAAAGCTCTTGTCTTTTTACAAAACTTCTTGAACCACCACTGCCCTGTACATTTGTTGGCAGCTCCTGGGCCAAATGTGTTGTTGATTTTGAGAGATGTCTCTGCTGCTTTATGACCAATTCTGAACCTGAGAAAATTGCTTGAATTAGCTTTTTGTCTAACATCATTTCCATAGTATACAATAAATATAAAATGAACAGCAAAGTAATGTCATTAGCAAAAAAACATAAAGTGAGAAATACACATTAAAATGATGTATAACATAACCACATTTACTTAAGAATGTATTCCAATATCAAATGGCAAATTTCAACAATGCAAAAATCACCATTACATTTGCACCAGCCTAAATCCAAACCAGTATAGAACACTGGAATGAAGCTCACAGATTGCTTCTAAACTCTTACACAAGTTGCTTTATCTGTCTAAGCCTTATTTTACTTTTAAAATAAAATATCTGTATTCTTATGAACTTTATTATTCTAACATTGTATGCTCTCCTCAGAAGAGTATTCTCTGGTCTCTAAAAAGGTAGTAGAGATGTCCAGAAGGGACTTATTATAGTGTAATTGGAATCCTGGGATGGTTGGAGAGATTTTTGGTGTGGGGCAGCTGAAAGGACTGGAATAGTAGGTAGATTGGGAGGGAGGTAGATTGGAAGTAGGTAGATTGCTGAAGCTTCATTTGGGAGTGGATCAGAGGAGGGCAAGAATGTAGCGATGGTCGTAATGCACTTGGGCTATAGAAGATTCAGAAAGGATCCTCTTCTCTTTGCCATACACATAGTTGTGTGTGCGTGTATCATTCTGAAATTTGTAAACTGTGGTCTAGTATAGCAGCAGTGTGGTTTGTGCATGTACTCAAAAGACTTACAGCCCAGGAATGAATCAGTGAATTTCTACCTTTCTTTCTCTTCCTCCCTTCCCTTATTTTTGGCTTGTTCAGAAGGAATTCTTAATCTTGTCACTTTTCCAGAAAGTGCTAAAAGTACTAACTGAAGAAATGTCATCCTTGAGGAAGATCCCTTTATTAAAGTGTACTACATATCAGAAACACAAGCTAGTGTTCTCTGGGCTGAATACTATACATGTTTGGTCCATAAAATATGTTTAAGGATCACAAGCCATAATTCAAAACTAAGATTTCACATACACATTTAAATTCCTAGCTTCTTTTATAAAATCACAAGTCTTGATAGCATTGAAACACTAGTTTTAATGACAACAATTTGTGGGGCTTGAAGGCAGGAGGAGAAGGGGACACAGAGGATGAGACGGTTGGATGGCATCACCGACTTGATGGACATGAATTTGAGCAAGCTCTGGGAAATGGTGAAGGACAGGGAAGCCTGGAATGCTGCAGTCCATGGGGTCACAAAAAGTCGGACATGACTGTGCAACTGAGCTGAACTGAACTGAGTAGTTTTTGCCTCCTTTACATGAGATATACGCTTCTAACCTAAGTGCTTTGTGTTCCAGTTTTCCTACCTTTACCTTGGGAGACAAGGGAACCTCATGGTTTGGAGGGTTAAGTAAATGAATATGTGTCAAGCTCTTCAGCCTGTGCCTGGTAGAGAATAACTCTGCCATATCAGTGTTTGCTGTGATTGTGATTATTATTCCTTCTCAATTAAACATAGGCTTTACTACTTGCTATTGTTTTCCAACTGTCTCGAGTTACTCATTTATGTTTCCAGCCTGTGTCCTGTAAATGTTTTGATCCCTGTTGTAGGCTTTTAACATTTGTGGATTTGATATTTGTAATTTTCACTATTCTGAAGCCACCCAAATATCTACGACTCATTGAGAGTGGTGATTTTCTTGAAGCAAAGATTAGAATCACTCATCTTGAAAGCCTGGTTGGTGGAAGTAAACCATTTCGTTCCTGAGTGGGCTTGGCTCAGCATCCCCTTCTCAAGGGGTGCTGGTGTACTCCCGTCCTGTGCAGCAACTCTCCTGAGGGGCCATGTGAAGGCCAACATCTATTGCAGTGCTCATCCCACTATCAACACATGCCCTCTTTGTACCTCGGGATCCATGGTATTTTTCACTGTGATACAATGTTATCCCTGCTTCTATGTATTAAAAAACACTGTAACTAAACATAATTCTATGGGTCAAAGGGTTGAAACACATGAACAAGTTGTGGATACAACTGTGAATAATTTGTATGAGAAGGAAAAGAAGGGATCTAGTTAGAAACTAGGGCTGCACAGAGAAAAGCTGCCAGTTTGGCATTTTTAGTGGACCCAGGCTCAAGATGGCAAGGCAAACATCAAAAATGAATTCCAAAAGGGGTGTCAGGTACTTGGATAAATAGTCAAGGAAAGCAAAAATCTAGCAGGAGCTTACTTTTGAAACAACAACAACAACAACAACAACAGGCAACTAGTAATAATAAAGGATCTTGGGTGGAAAGTAGAAAATGTATAGGCAAGTTCTGCTGTTGTTCTATAATGAAGAGATAAAGAGGAGGCAGAACTTTCTGACTCAGGTCTTGTGACCATCTTTTCTGGTAGGTGGAGGTGTCCAACAATGGAATAGCTTGCCTGGCAAAGTTGTACATTTTTTAAGACATGGGAAGTGTTCAAGCAATGGCTGGAAAATCGCTGGCCAAGTACAAAGCCACCAGGCTCTTTCTCCCAGAGGTCCCTCTGCTCAGGTGGACTAGGGACATGGGCTCTCCAGTGAGCCCCTGAATCCCTGTCCTGCACTGAGGAAGTGCCACAGGACAGACCTACTCTCTCAGTTCATCCCTTACTAACTTGTTTCTGCTGCTCTTCCCAGCTCCTTTGGATTGTGTTTTATTTGTCTGACTGTTTAGTTTGATTCCGTTTCCTTTCCAAAGTCTCTAAGGAATATTTTACCCATCTGGAGTTCAGCCCAGTCTCCTGACCCTTTTCTGTAGCTTGAAACTGCTAGTCTAGGAGAAAAATTAGAGAGTATGTTATCATAAATCTGGTGGCCAAGTGGGGGAATCTCATTTTTCTCTTCACTTTTATGGGCCTATTTTTCTTTTCTATTTAATGAGATTCCACTGTAAGTAGAATATTTGGCTAAATCACCATTGTAGATCAGTTCATGTATTTGGAACATGATTGTATGATTTTACAGCATTTGGAGAAACAGATCATCACATTTTCCTAATAAGAAGCAAGGGAGAAGAGAGGCTGACTACAGGAGCTGCAAAAAGAGGAGGGGAAAGATTTTTCTGATGTCCCTTTATTCTTCTACTGTGTCCTCAGTGTGCTCAGTTGCCCCCAACTCTGCAGCCCAGTGGACTGTAGCCTGCCAGGCTCCTCTGCCCATGGAATTTTCCAGGCAAGAACACTGGAGTGGTGTGCCATTTCCTACTCCAAGGGATCTTCCCAACCCAGGGATTGAACCCACATCTCTTGTGTCTCCTGCATTGGCAGGTGGATTCTTTACAACTAGCACCACATGGGAAGCCCCCTTGTACTAGAGTTATATATGTTAGTAAGAAGGCACGCTGCTCTGCCTCCACACACATGACAGGCTAGAAAGGGCCCTTATGTCTGACCGTGGCACTATGCTATAGCTGCATTCGGGGGTCCTCACAGTGCTGCTGTCACATTCCTCTTTGGCTTTACGGGTTAAACTGGAGTGCAAAGTAGAAATTAGCCCTTAGCTAAATGTAACTGCAGATATCGCTTGCCCAGTTCTTGGCTATCCTAGTAGGGTTTGTTGCTGGATCACAAGAGTATAATTAATGTGCCTCTTTTTCCAGCTGACAGAAGATACCTTTAAAGAATTGGTGAAACATGTTTCTTCTGTAAGTTCCAATTCCCCCATCAGAAAATTAGGAAATTCATTAAAAATATTGCAATGATCATAATAGGTTACTTGTTATATGTGTGCTTTCAAGATACAGAGAAATATTGCTGAAATCGCACGATGGGGAAGAGGGGTGGCAGGATAGATGGAGGGGACAAAACACTGCGAAAAGTTCTTCCTTGAGCTTAAAAAAATAGAAAATATTTCTAGGGCATAGTGTTCCATAGAACATGCTGAATGGACAGTCTTGTGAAACCCAGAGGCAAACTGGAGTTTTGCCCCCACTGACCTGCCATCATGGATAATACCTCCTCTCTCATTCTCCCCACCCCCACTTCCCACCCTTCCTCTCTCTTCCCCTAGTATCCTTGTCTGTTTTTGAACCTCTGCCACCATCTACTTCTTGGACTCTGCTTGTTTCTCTTTTTCTTCCTTCCTCCTGTATCCTCTAACTTAACTTCTATGCTTCAGTTCATCTCTCTTTCGTTCATTTATATAATACATTGGGACCACTTCCTCTGTCCTGCCTGCATGTATGAGCACTCCCACCTGTCCTTGGTCATTGACTCATGGTGTTGACATCCTTTCCTACACACCTATGCCCACACACTTCCCATACTACACGGCTTCAACTGTTCCTTTTTTGGGGTCCTCCCTTGCCAGCACTGACTCAGTGGTGCTTCCTCTGCAATCGTGTCTTGATATCCGTTTGGATCAATATCAATTTAGTCTGACATGCAGACAAAGTACCACTCCAAGTTGATACATTCCACTCCCATGTACCACTCCCATGGAGCAGAGAGCAAGGAAAATGTCCTGGGGAAAGAGAGACAATGCCACCTGACTCTAAACTCAGTAACATGACTCTTGACCCTCACTGTTCTTAATGAATTCTTGCATGCACATGTAATCTTTTTAATGAGCTCTAGGTCATTCTCCACATTAAATGGTTTAGTTCAGGAATTTTTAGTTTGTGTTTACTACTTATAAAAATTTAATTTTATTTAATGATCTATTCATTTACTTAAAAAAAAGATTTTATTGTTTTAAAGAGCAGTTTGAGGTTCACAACAAAGTTAAGAGAAAGGTCCTAAGGTTTCCCGTATACCCCGGCTCCCACACATGTATAGATTCCTCCATTATCAGCACCCTCCATCAAATATCTAACTTTTTAGGTTTCTATGCTATGCCATGTTTTTCCCAATTTGCTACGTGGTGTATCTTCCAACCTAAAACCTTCTCCAGAAGGAGCCAGTTCCCGTTGTCTCTGTCCTCCAGGAGCAGTCTGGCCAGCAGCAGCACGTTTCCATTGTGTCGGTTCTCATGCTGCATTATACTTGTATGTTTATATGCCTCACTTTCCTTTGAAGGAGAATTTTTATTTTGTTTCAGTCAGTTCCAAGAAGATTGTAATAGCAACTACAGAACTGACCTTTCTACACATGTGGCAGAATTAGTCATGCCTGCTCTCAGGAAGCACCTAAATAAGCAGAAATAGAAAACTCTTAGATTCTACAGTGCACAGTCACAGAATAAGAATTGCATAATCTGAGGTGGAGGTTCAGAAATAGAAGGATTGCACAAGCAAAAATTTAAGTACCCAGAACGCTTAAAATGAGCCTGTGCAATGTCCCTTTGCTAAGGAGCATACTTTTGCTCTATATGGAAGCAGAAATTATATCTGGACACCTTCATGGCCACTCCCACAGAGGGTAGAAAAAAATCTTGGGAAACTCCTTCTCAGGTTTTCTGATCTAGCTGGTTCCCTTCTCCATGCTGACTACCTACCAGCAGCACCACTGTAGATACCCTACCTCCAATAAACAGAAAGGGACCCAAGGCGCTTTGTTCACTCTGATGTAACTCTTTGTGGTTCTCCTATCATTTTGATGTTTGAGGAAGTCTGGACATGGGATTGGCCAGTGTCCATGAGTTTCTTCCTCAGTTCCTCAGATCCAGTCCTTATCTTTTTAGACCAGCGTCTAAGATAGAATTTAATAAAGAAATTGGCCACAAAATTGCAGTTTGATATTTTAAGTCCCATCATAGTCACAGGTTCTGCCCACACTCAAGGAAAGGGAATTATAAAGGGAGTGTACACCGGGGGGGGGGGGGGGGGGGGAGGGGGGGTAGAAATCCTTCCTCATCAAATTTTTAGTTAAACTAAAAGTTTAACTAAAGTTAATGTTATTGTGTATGGCTCCCATTAACCAATAAAGGCTTAGTGATTTGTACTTGAGGCTATAGAAATGTACAAAATATGATTCATTCCCTGAAGGAATTAGTTGTAACCATGTAAGAAAAGAGAACATTAGATTGAGGGAGGGGGTTAAGATAATTTATACAAGTTGTATAATGCATACTCATACTGTAAAAGGTAAGTATGGGAAATGTCAGTGCAGACTGGAGTAGTATAGAAAGTTTTCTGGCGAAGATAAGTCTAAATTATGGACAGAAGCCGACATTGATGCATGTAGCAATGTTATTCCTCTATTGGTTACTGTCTGTAGATATTCTCTACAGATACTGTGGAATAGGAAGAGTACAGAGAGTTCAACAGAATTCATTTTCTTGAGGGAGCTATGGCTAGTCTGGTGGAGAGTGCAGGTATGGAGGAAGGGATTGGCTGGCAGTACAGCGACTGCTCTCCAAGGTGCTGAACCATAGTTGATCAATTCTCCTAAGACGTCTGTGGGGTCGCACAGAGTCAGACACGACTGGAATGACTTAGCAGCAGCAGCAACCTTGACTGGGGCTTCCCTGGTGGCTCCGTAAAGAATCCACCTGCAATGCAAGAGACGTGGATTCGGTTTCTGGGTTGGGAAGATCCCCTAGAGAAGGAAATGGCAACCCATTCCAGTATTCTTGCCTAGGAATTCCCATGGACAGAGAGGCCTAGTGGGCTACCCCCATGGAGTCGCAAGAGTTGGACAGGACTTAGCAACTAAACTACCACCCACCTAACCTTGGCTGATTGGTTCAAACTCTCAGGAATGCTGAACCACATATGGGCAGAGGTGTGGAAGGGGAAGAAGAGGAGGAGTAGAAAGTAAGATAGTGTCCCAGTGGTATAACCATGGGAAACTGGAAATTTTCAAATAATTGCAGGGACAGAAAAGAGTCACAGATCATGTCAGGCAAAATAATGGATAACTGTATTTGGTTTCTATTGCTATGTAACAAATTCCAACAAATTTGGTGGCTTACAAACAAAATAATTTATAATCTTTCAGTTTCTGTGTGTCAGCAGTCTAGGCATAGGTTAGTTAGGTCTTTTGTCAGTCTTGTGAGGAAAAGATCAGGGTGTAAATTTTTGCATTCCTTCCTGGAGGTAAGAGTGTTCTTTCAAGCTCATGTGGTTGTTGGCAGAATTCAACCTTGTGGTTCCTTATGGTTGTAAGACTGAGACCCTCACTCTTGTTGGCTCTTAGGCAGGGTACACTTTGAGATCTTAGAGGCTACCCACAATTACTTGTCACACAATCTCTTTCATAAGTGCTTAAAATCTCTGTAACTTCAAAAATCACCCACTCTCCTTTAAGAGTTCACCTAATCGGGTTAGGCCCACCCATAATCTCATTTTTTATTAAAGTCATCTTATTAGTAACTTAGGGCTTCCCTGATAGCCCAGTTGGTAAAGAATCAGCCTGCATTGCAGGAGACCCCGGTTTGATTCCTGGCTTGCGAAGATCCCCTGAAGGAGGGATAGGCTACCCACTCCAGTATTCTTGGGCTTCCCTTGCGGCTCAACTGGTAAGGAATCTGCCTGCAGTGCAGGAGACCTGAGTTTGATCCCTGGGTTGGGAGGATCCTTTGGAGAAGAGAAAGGCTACTCATTCTGGTATGTTGGCCTGGAGAATTCCATGGACTGTTTAGTCCATGGCGTTGCAAAGAGTCGGACACAACTGAGCAACTTTCACTCACTCAATCCTTAGTAACTTAATTACAGGAGTGGTATATTGCCATATTCATAGGTTCTGCAACCACTCGAGGGGAAGGAATTATATAGGGAGTGCACACGTGGTTGTGGAATTTGGGGGGCCGTTTTAGAATTCTGCTTACTACAAAAAACAAAGGAAAGATGAACTTGTGTAACAGCTTCTTTATTAAAATTCTTTTGACTGCAAATAGCTGTATGAATTCTAGATAACTTAGGCTAAAAAAATAATTAATTAGACACATACTAGGCTATCTTTGGAGAAGGCAATGGCAACCTACTCCAGTACTCTTGCCTGGCAAATCCCATGGATGGAGGAGCCTGGAAGGCTGCAGTCCATGGGGTTGCTAGGAATCGGACATGACTGAGCAACTTCACTTTCGCTTTTCACTTTCATGCAGTGGAGAAGGAAATGGCAACCCACTCCAGTGTTCTTGTCTGGAGAATCCCAGGGATGGGGAGCCTGGTGGGCTGCCGTCTCTTGGGCCACACAGAGTCGGACACAACTGAAGCGACTTAGCAGCAGCAGCAGCAAGCTATCTTACAGATTCCAAGGAACAATTGGGCAACTAGCCATTAGTAATAGGCTCTGGGAAAGTACTAGAGAACTCATTTAGTGGACCAGTTCTTCAATGGACCAAAGTAATTGTGCCTTTTAGTACAAAAGTATAATAAAATACTAGGAGAAAATTTGGAGATAAGTGTCCACCCTAAATCAGTCAAATACAACCAGGGATAGGGTCTCATAGTATAGACATTGTTTATGAAACCCACTCTTCTGTATTGGCAACAGTTAACAGAGAAATACTAATCACTGTGAACTATGTAGCTACCCCAATGGGAATTTATGCCTAGTGAGGCAAAATGATGCAATGTTGCCAGTTATCAATGAATTTTGTGTAGACAGCAAAATGTCACCCAAATAAAGTAATTAAAATGTTATATTGTTTAAGTTACATTAAAATATTCAAATTTTCAGTGTTAACAGATTTTTGTTTTGATTAAACTGTTGCATTTTAATTGATGCAATTTAAAGAGCATTTAACCAGTCTATATAGTTTTATCTATTTTCAAAAGTTTTGAAATGTTTCCAGTAAGTTGAATACGTATCTTTCCTGCCTTAAAAGTTTGGAAGTGGGTGAGAAATAGTCCCTGTTCCCCAGGTAATCTCACACTATTTCTGACCTGTGAGATGGACAGTAAGGGTTAGACTGGGTGGAAGTAATTTGAGAAAAGTTTTGGCATTGTATGCTAACCATACCTGTCATTAGAAACACCACATCTGTGTGTCAAAGGATGAAACATACTTCAGTCTTTGGCATAGGTGGGTTTGACACTGCAATTTCTGATGTTCATAAGCAATACTGAAAAATTATATATATTTTACTTTTGCAAAGACATAAATTGGAGTGTCATGTATACTGGTAGGTTGAGGTAGAATTGTGAGATGCTTTGCTAGTGAGTGAGCGCCACTGACCACCCAGTCCCTGAAACATTGTTTAAACATTTATTTTGTCCCTACTACTGTTGTACATTTTGTAAGATGAGAGGCATTATTTGCAATAGTAGTATTCATTTTGATTTCATTAAATTTCCAAGGTGTGTTTGTCTTTTAATATAATGATCTTATGTGCAGCTATATATATATTTATATAATACTTAGCAGGTTATCAAGCACTTTTCTATATATTATCTCTCTTGATTCTTACATAACCCTTTAAGGCTGCCAGGAAAACCCTCTTCAGAGGGAAGAACTCAGAGGGCATTGAAAGGGAATGTTTTCAGATTCTCAACCAGAATCCCTTGTCTTTTGACTTCTACTCCTGTGCCTTTTTAATAAAAAAACACATTTGCTACTGTCTGAAATTGTGACTGCCATTAACATACCTGTGAGTGCTCAATAAATATTCATTGTGACGTTTAGGCCATTGTTTTTTTCCCCCCTCAAATGAGCGTCCAAGAATCTCTTAGTTACACGTGGAATCATCCTGGTAACATTCTTCCTCTCTGGGCTCTGTTCCTGTTAGCTCTTCGAAGCACAAACAAAATAGACCCATCAATTATAATTACTTTAAAATTTCTTTCCAACATGGTCATCAGAGAGAAAAGACACTGAGCTGTGAAAAAGAAGTGATACAGAATTAGTGACAGGTTGGGCCTTGGGGAATCCTTGGGAGTCCAACAATGCAAAACACTGGTCTTAATTAACAGAAGTGAATCACACACAGGCAGAAGCAGAGTTTAGTTATGCCTTCCATTCCTTTGTTAAAAATTACTGGACATGAGTATGTGTGTGTGGGAGTGATGCTGGTGACACAGTGGGCTGGGAGGGGCAATGATAGATGACCACTCTTATATTGCTTTTTTGGCCTCAGTAATCTTTCTGGACTGGTAGGTAGTCTTTTGACTCACAGCTGTATTCTGCTAGTTGGTTATGCCAGATATCTTTTTTGTAAGTGAAAAACAAAATGAAAAATAAATGCAGCATACCTGTTTGGTATTGTTTAAAGATACAGTCATAAAGATACTTTTTAAATGTAATGTTGTCCTCAGGCTCTGCATGGCCCCAAAAGTCGGCTGTATTGAAGATGTGTATAAAACCTGAAGGTGATATTGCTGATTGAGAAAAGATTTTTGCAATGCAATAAACATATGATACTTCAGTGTCCTTCACATTATCAGTCTTTTGTATTAATGTCCATTCCTTCACCTCCTGTCTTTACTCCTTGTGATACAGGTTTGGAATCACTTCTTCTCTCGAGGTGCTTTTTGTGATTTTAGGGGTAGTGATTTGGTATTTTTCCACTTCTCTCTTCAATGTTCATTCTTTCAATTTTTGAGTCACTTTTTTTTCTTTTTTTTTTTTTTTTAACCAGAACAACCATTATCTCAAGGTCTATTGAAGAGAAAAATTATCTTGGTAACTGAATAGCAATAAAGTGGTAGTAATTTCAGAGGAATTTGCATTTAAAAGAGGAAGTTTAAACAACTTTTGAATAGGGGAACTTTCTTGAACAATCAGTAGGTTTCACAGATGAAGTGGGCTCAAAAGTGGTCAGGAATTAACCCAGTTAGCAGAGGATGCAGGTGAGATTTGTCTTCCGCCAAAATCTGATCCAATTTTACTGCTTCGCAGTGCTGACCACAAAGGAAAGAGTTTCTTACAGAGGGAATTCCTGATGATGAGAATAATGAAAGTACAGAGTTGTGAGGTCTTGCAGAGAACTCCCAGACTTCACTGTGTTCATTTACTCTGCTCAAGGAAAACCTTACTGCCCAGAAAAAAATTCTGGTAAAAAGGAAATCCAGCTTTCTTCTCTTTGTTAAGGTGGGCTCATTGAGGGGAAAAAAAGTGGAGCAGTGAGTGCGAAGCAGAGGAGCATGAGTTCTGTGTGCTCCTCAGGTCTTCAGTTTCTCCCTGCACCCATGTGCAGGTCTGTCTTTACCTGGACAGAGGAGTGTCTGGACAGAGTGTCTGGTCATGCTCAGACTGGGAGAGCATAAAATAACTCACCAGTTAGTTCTTTGACAGATGTAGAATCACTCTTAACCTGCCCACGAGTGTGGTTGGGGTCTGTAGGGATTGAGGGATGAAGCTCTATGAAAAGTGAAAGTGAAAGCTGCTTAGTCACATCTGACTCTTTGAAACCCCATGGACTGTAGCCCGCCAGGCTCCTCTGTCCATGGAATCCTCTAGGCAAGAATGCTGGAATGGGTTGCCATGTCCTCTTCCAAGGGATCTTCTCAACCCAGGGACCGAACCCAGGTCTCCTGCATTGCAGGGGGTTTGTTTACCATCTGAGCCACCAGGGAAGCCTCATGAAGCTCTGTGTACAATGCTTAAGATGGGAGCCGGTCAGTCAGACCCAGGTTTGAAGCCTGGTTTTGCTGTTTATTAACTGTGGGACTTCACACAAGTTAATTACCATCTTCACTTATAACTTGAGATAGCATCAGGGCCTACATCATGGGCTTTTGAGTGGATCAAATGACAAAATGAACAGAGCATGTCTGACATAGAGGATGTGTTCAATAAATGTTAGCAAATTTAAAATTGTTAATTTAAATAATTCCTATATGAGCTCCATGTAATTGTTCCTTTCAGTCATAGCACTAATTGTGTGAAGGGCTTCCCTGGTGACTTAGCTGGTAAAAAAATCTGCCTGCATTGTGGGAGACCTGGGTTGGGAAGATCTCCTGGTAGAGGGCATGGCAACCCATTCCAGCATTCTTGCCTAGAGGATTCCATGGACAGAGGAGCCTGGCGGGCTACAGTCCATGGGGTTTCAAAGAGTCAGATGTGACTAAGCAGCTTTCACTTTCACTTTTCATAGAGCTTCATCCCTCAATCCCTACTGACCCCAACCACACTCGTGGGCAGGTTAAGAGTGATTCTACATCTGTCAAAGAACTAACTGGTGAGTTATTTTATGCTCTCCCAGTCTGAGCATGACCAGACACTCTGTCCAGACACTCCTCTGTCCAGGTAAAGACAGACCTGCACATGGGTGCAGGGAGAAACTGAAGACCTGAGGAGCACACAGAACTCATGCTCCTCTGCTTCGCACTCACTGCTCCACTTTTTTTCCCCTCAATGAGCCCACCTTAACAAAGAGAAGAAAGCTGGATTTCCTTTTTACCAGAATTTTTTTCTGGGCAGTAAGGTTTTCCTTGAGCAGAGTAAATGAACACAGTGAAGTCTGGGAGTTCTCTGCAAGACCTCACAACTCTGTACTTTCATTATTCTCATCATCAGGAATTCCCTCTGTAAGAAACTCTTTCCTTTGTGGTCAGCACTGCGAAGCAGTAAAATCGGATCAGATTTTGGCAGAAGACAAATCTCACCTGCATCCTCTGCTAATTGGGTTAATTCCTGACCACTTTTGAGCCCACTTCCTCATCTGTGAAACCTACTGATTGTTCAAGAAAGTTCCCCTATTCAAAAGTTGTTTAAAATTCCTCTTTTAAACAAACACAAATTCCTCTGAAATTACTACCACTTTATTGCTATTCAGTTACCAAGATAATTTTTCTCTTCAATAGACCTTGAGATAATGGTTGTTATGGTAAAAAAACAAAAACAAAACACCTAATTGTGTGGCCTGCTACTAAATGACATGCCCTGATGAAAGAGAGAAAAGAAGGGATATGTGTGAGGGAGAGAGGTAAACCTGGCCAAATGGCCCCAAAGCTAATATCATCAGCAGCCTGGGAAGAGCCCTGGGGATCCTCTTGGACTATAACCTGTGAGTCAAGGCCTCCTGAGCTCTGCTCTGGGGAGGTGAGCCTGCCGCCTCTTGCAGTCCTGGATCTGCGCTTTGTTGCAGGCCCCCCCTCCCCTTGCTTGTCTTTGCAGGGCTGTCACTGTGTGATTCATAACTCAGCATTAACTGCAGACGAGGGAGGAGTGAATAGGGGATTTTTTTTTTCATGTGACATAAAGTAACCGGCATCAGGGCTTTTCCACAGAAGCATTAATTACCCTTGTCAGTCTAACCAAGAACAAATTTTACTTCAACCAAGGATCATGGTATTACATTGGCACCCAGCGAATGTGCAATGAAGGCTTTGCCATTTATCCATGAGTATAATAAGGTTAAAGTCTCTTGTGATTTATGATCTTCCCCCTTTCTCTTTAAACTAGTATGGTACCTATTAATAATAAGCACACAATTCCAGAATGTGAGACAGACAGACGGAAGGTTATTGGTGATGAGACCAGGTTAGCAGTGTGGAAATTAAGTTTTTTCAGACTTCTTTACTCATTGGTTTTCTTATCCTTTTTCTTATTCTATTATTTCCTTTACTGATTGTGGAAACTAATTGAATATTAGAATTAGAAAGAGCCCAAGAGATCATCTAATCTATTTTAAGGAAAAATTGTGAAAGACTAAAATTTGATGAGTGTCCTGTTTGATTCTTATCTTTGATGAGAATATTTTACGACTCTACCAAGATAAAAGTTAATTTATAAAAAACTGATAGTAGTGAAGATAATAGCTATTTATAGAAATGCATCTGGTAGAGTCCAGTTAGTTTTCACTCTATGGATATAGGTTAGTTTTACTAGTTTTGCTTTTGTAAATTCAGCATTCCTTACCTGACTCCAATTATGTGGCTCCTTGCATTCTGTTTTGAACCAGTTGTGGAATCTTCTTGGTTCCCTCATCAAAATCTTGGCCTGTGTTGATTCTGCATCTGTACAAGGAATATGATTTTGTCTTTTTTAAAATGATGCCTTAACATTACAGATAATGAAAAAAAAAAAGAGAGAGAGAAAGTAAATTACACAAACTTTCTGTCATCGTTGAACTCAAATCCATGTCCCTTGACCTTGATTCCAGAAACTGAAATTGACACCATGAACTCTTCCCCAATCTAATTGCCTGTATTCTATACTTCCTCACGGTTTCTTGACCCCTTGAAATCAGACCACATCTCCAGAGCACAATAATTGATAGCTTCGATATCTACTTGGTATGTATCATTCTGCCCCCTCCCCCATAAGATGTGTAGCAATTGCTCTGCGAAAGGTAGGGAAGGTGTTAACTATGGTGTATGCTCTGAGGAGCTACTGAGATCCTCCCTGCTTCCTTCTCCACACCCCTTCTCCCTGACTATTCAAAATGCATCCCCTCATCTGACCCTCACTGACACTTGGGTGAGTACTAACACAGCATCATTTATTTGACCAGAAGGAACCGATGCCTAAATAAAACCCAAATATACTTAGAGGAGTAAAGATTGTATTTCACACAAATGAATTGATTGAATTATTTCCAGCTTGCACTCTAGCTGAAGGACGGTTGACGGAAGACGGGGTTAAAGGATGTGGACACTTGGTCTTTGGCGGGGAGAGGCTTATTCTGTCGCACTCGTCACTGATCTGTTTCTGTAGCTCTGGTATGTGGAGGAACTGACGTCTGCTCTCATGTGCTTGACTCCCGAGTCATCGTGTCCCTACTTCGTGTGTTTTTCTCCCTTCACACAGGAGAAACTTAGTGGCGAGAAGTTTCCTATGACTGAAGGTGATGACTGTGGGAACCTCTGAAATCTGGATCAGAGAATTTCAAATTAGTTTGCAAAGTCATATTTTTCTAGAGCTTACTGGAGTTATACATTTTATACCTTTCTCTCTTTTAACCTATTCAGCATCAATGACTTCTTAAATTGATTTGTTTATCTCTGGTGCCCTCCTACAAAGCTATCTTCTCCTCTAAACTTTCCTGATGGGCCTCATGATAATACATCACCATTCCTCTAGACGACCCCAGGTTTTTATCTGGTCACTAGCGACAGGTATCAAAGGGTACTTAAACTCAGTTATAATCATCTCTTTTCATACATAGGCAAGTACTAATGAAGTTTCACATATTGTGGTATTATACAGTATGTTATGGAGGTTCATAATTTGTGCAGGCCCTTGATCTCTGGATATTGTTATATTCTAGTGAATACCCACTTTTCTATATCACAGGGGCATCCTTAAATTTCTTTCTTAACTTCTTTCTACCTCTTTCTTCCTTATTTCCTTTTTATTTTTTCCCCCCTTTTCTCCTCCCTTTTTTCTTCCCTCACTAAGTACTTACTAAGTTCCCAATATGTGTCTAGTACTCTGCTAGACACTATGGAATATGCTATATCATCCAAATTAAACATTTTTCAAGTCAAAGTTTTAGAGGTTTTATGAGCTTAGAATATATAAAAGCCATTTTGCCTGGAGATGATTTTCATTTGTTTTTGTAGGGAGACATGAAGAATATCTTTTGAAATTTCTACCATTTCGAAAATGTAGATAGAAAGGCCAACTTTAGGTTGGGTCATAACAAAATTTAAACTTGCAGCATGGTTAATGAGTACTTGTTTTGGTAGATATATTTAAAATATCAGTAACTATGAAGATAATAACGGTTATATACATTTTGAGTATTTTCTATCTCAGTCCTCTGTAAGCCACTTTATATATGGTTGGCATGATCAAACTTTGTCTGGGACCCAGAGCTAAAGTCCTTAACTAAGCAGAAAGAAATCATATGCAATGATCGAAGCAAGAAATTCAACTGAACAGGTACTTCTAATTGATTAGATTCTACACTTGAGACAGAACCTCTAAAATAGTTATTTTATTAAATGAGGTATTTTTCAAGCCAGGACTCAAATTGACCAATGTTAGTTCTATTGAACTCTTCCTTTGTCATTCTGGATAATTCAATAGTACTATAGATTAATCTTTGGAAAGCATCCTTGAATTTTATGTTTGTGTGAAATTCCCCTTTATTAAACTGTTTCATGTGATAAGATGTAAGGATGAATCCTGCTGGATATGGAGAAATTGGAACCATCACACATTGCTGGTGTGAGTGTAAAACAGTGCATTTGGGAAACAGCTTTGGCAGTTCCTTAAAATGTTAAAGATAGATTTACCATATGACTCAGCAGTTCTACACCAGATTTACCGTATAACTCAACAATTCTACAGCTAAGTCTAAACCCAGAGAAATGAAAATATATGCTTACACAAAATTATTATACATGAATGTTCATAGTGGCTTATTTATAATAGCCCCAAAGTGGAAACAACCCAAATATCCATCTACTGATTATTGGATAAATAAAATGGAGTATGTTCATGTAATGGAATACTGACAGTCAGAATATTGTACATGCTGCTGAGTCACTTCAGTCGTGTCCAATTCTGTGTGACCCCATAGACAGCAGCCCACCAGGCTCCCCCGTCCTTGGGATTCTCCAGGCAAGAACACTGGAGTGGGGCGCCATTTCCTTCTCCAGTGCATGAAAGTAAAAAGTGAAAGTGAAGTCGTTCAGTCGTGTCTGACTCTTCTCGACCCCATGGACTGCAGCCTACCAGGCTCCTCCGTCCATGGGATTTGCCAGGCAAGGGTACTGGAGTGGGGTGCCATTGCTTGTTACATGCCACCATATGAATAAACCTTGAAAATATTATACTAAAGAAGCCAACCACAAAAGACTGCATACTGTATGATTCCATTTATATGAAATTTCCCAAGGAGGCAAATTCATAGAAAAAGAAAATAAATTAGTGGTTGCCAAGGACTGGAGTTGGGGGTAAATGGGTGATTGCTAACCAGTAAGAAGTTTCTTTCGGGGCTAATGAAAATGTTCTGGGATTAGATTGTGTGTGGTGAGGGTTGTATAGTTCTGTGAATATAATAAACCCACCAGAATTTTGTACTTTAAGTGTTTAAATAGTGAATTTTATGGTATGTGAATTATATCTCCACAGAACTGTTTAAAAAAAATAATAACTTTCAGGATAATATGCATAAATGTAAAAAATAAAAGGATCTACAGTTCATAGATTTCCTTCTGTACCAAGAATAGTACCAATATATGTGAGGAAACTGAATAAATATTACTTATCTGGCTAGCTGGAAGTCTGGAAGTTTGAAGTCTTCTGAATTCCAGGCAGTTATTTCAAGGAGAGATTGGGAGAGTCAGTAAAAGCTGTGGAGGTTTCTTCTACCACTAAGGGTTACTGGCTGTGGCTGCTAGATTCTGTTTTCTGTTCTTTGAGAAATGACAGTAATGATGTCCCATGGTGGGGCATGGGGTGTGTGGGTGAGGGAGAGAGAGAGAAAGAAAGAGAGACAGCCTGACACATAGGGGTACATTATTATTTTATTACGAATGTCATCATTACCTTTATCTAGGAGAGCACAGCTTCTGTGCCTGGTGTAACATCTAGGACTTGGATTTAGCGTAGGGAATATGTTAAAATATCCACAGAGACACTTGCCCCTCAGCTCTTGTGTACCTAAAAATAATATTCTTGTTTGTCTCAGCAAATTATCATTTTAGTGAAATAATTTTCTTTCTGAATTTTCAAAGTGTACATTTTTACCCTACAATACTTTCTATGAAAGGACTTTTTAAGGAATACCTATTTTTAAAAATTGAGGGCTACTGAGATGAAGTAGAAAATTAATTGGAAGCTATGTGAATTTAAAATCAAGTGAATTTTGTTATTTTTAAGAGTGAAAGAATTATCAGTTTAAAGACAAAGAACAAGGTTCTAATTAGTTAATGAATCAATGGCAAAAGTATCTCTCTGAGGTGAAGAGATTTTAAGGACTCAGTGAAGGAGCCAGGTGTAAAAACAGAGAGAAATTTGAGGTTAAAAATTACAGACAGAAAGGCAGAAAATAACACCAATGCTCCCCAAAATTCAGTGTTAAAAAGCTAGCACATTTAATGAAACTTTTAATTAGCTTAAAGTTTAAAAAGCACTAATATTTGAGGCATAAATAGGTTAAAAACATTGCTTTTCAAAGATAAATCAAATCTTTATTCAAGAATGTGGTATGTATTGTAACATATTTTTAGAAACAACTAGTCACAAGTGGAATTATCCTATGTTTTCTACATCAGAAGTGTAAATAATTTTCTACTTTAAAATTGTAAGATAAACATATTTTTGTATTATAATATTCCTAAAATTTTAAAAAAGCTGTTTTGAAAAATGGTAGAATTCTTTTTTCTTTTTTCTTTGTTTTCTGAAAGTCTTAGTCGTGTCTGACTCTTTGCAACTCCATGGACTATATGCTGCCAGGCTCCTCTGTCCATGGAATTCTCCAGGCAAGAATACTGGAGTGGGTTGCCATTCCCTTCTCCAGGGGATCTTCCTGACTTAGAGAAGCTGCTATCAAATCAGGGTGCTGTTCAGTGATATCAGACAGTGAAGAAAATTGGTCAATGTGCTACATTATGGCTACAGGATGGAAGTTTCCTATAATAAATCTAGACTTCATTAGACAAAGAAGTGTACTAGAAATATGGACCTTTACAAGTCAGGAAGCTAAATTATGTTACCACCTATGGCAGCGAATCAGCATGCATTTAATAGCAAAACACTGAAGTCCATTAATATTCTGAACCACATAGAATTGTCTAATAAATGTGGCTATTTAATTTAATTGCAATAAAGTAAAATAAAACATGTAGTTCCACAGTCATATCAGCCACGTATGGCTAGTGGGTATTGGATTTTACTGCTTGGATACAGAATATTTATATCATCTCAGAAGGATAGTTGGATAGTTCTGATAAACAAAGCTACCAAAAAGATATTTGTCTTTGTTAATGGACTGGCTTTATATCTAAGTTGATTGATTGAGGTTACTCATAAGACACAATTTTGGCACCAACCTAGGGCTTTAATTTCACATAGAATTTTCTCTTTAGAGGCCATAGAAATGTCCTTAAGCATATCTAGAAGCATCACAGTTGTGTTAGTAGACCCAGGTACTAGAAGAGAGAGTATAAAATAATTATTCAATTATTCATTCATTCATCAAGTACTCATTGAGCACCTGCTATGTTCTGCGCATATGTTCACTCATGCTAGATCCGCTGGTACAAAGAGGAAGATTCTGCCCTTGGCCTAAAGAAACTATATCAGAGCAGACAGAATTAAGTTAGGCTATTATGGGGAGCTCAGAGAGTGAAAAATCTACCTGCAATGTTGGAGACCTGGATTGGGAAGATCCTCTGGAGGAGGGCATGGCAACCCAATCCAGTATTCCTGTCTGGAGAATTCCCATGGAGAGAGGAGCCTGGTGGGCTACAGTCCATGAGGTCTCAGAAAGTCCGAGAGCACTGAACAGCACAGCACACGGCACACGTTATGGGGCTGGCAATAAAAGTGGGTCCTGCGGGAACACCGCGGAAGGAATTGGGTAACAAAGGGAAATTATTGTGAGTCCTACTTTAATTTTTTTTTAAGTGGTTTGTGACACTTAAAAAGAAGGTTGGTTCCATGTCAGTGAGGAAAAAGGATTGCATGACTATTTCTCTTTTATCTCTTGCAGAATCTAACATAATCCTAAATTCATAAGAGTTGATCAGTACATCAACTGAATAATTTAGCAAGTACCAATCACTTAACATTTTTTAGAGGACTTTTCTTAAAGTAGCTGTCTCTTAAAAATAAATTTCAAAAAAAAGACAACCAACCAGTCAAAGGAAGAACATGTCAGGATAAATCCTAAAAATGGGGGTTAGTTGTGTGAGGAGCAATTAAGAAAAACATAATTTTTTTAAACATCAATGTATTTTAAATTTACCCTTATTTAATATCAACCAAAAGGGCCTTATAGACATCAACTACAGAGATTTCTTTTTTTCCACCTAATTCAAGTTGTACGGCAGATGATTGACAGGGACTATAATAAGAGATCTGAGCACTACCCACGGGTTGGAAGTAGTCTGGACTTGGTAATACTGAGACCCTGCTAAGAGAGAATAAGAGTCAGGAACCAGGAAGATGTGCTGTAGATTAACCAGTTGTGGTGAACAGTAGGGTGGGCATCAGCTCTCCTGAACATATTTATGGTTTGAGCAGTTCCAAACAATTATTTTATTCTTATAGTTACCAACAGATGGACTGTCCAGTTCCTCCTACTTGATATTAAACAACATGTCTAATAAATATTCAACGCTTAGCACATGCAAACGGCACTTGTTGAGCCTCTCTAACAGCCACTAATGAGGACATTAGCTTTCAATTAACTGTGTAAAGCTTTGGGTTTGGACTAGAACATTCATTCAGCACAGGCATCAATTTGTAGATCATTATAGGATATTAGTTGGTTGCTTGACAACCACATGGCCTAGCAGATTTTAGGCTGAGCTCCAATGATAAGCAAGGATTTCAACTCTTAAATTGGGTCTTATTATCTCTTCCACCTGGACTATTATAAAAACTTGAGTCTTACCTGGCAAAGATTTAGGGTAAGCAGCTGCTAAGTTCAAAAATGAAATAAAGTATGAAAAAGTAGAATATTTATCTTGCATGCACAGGTAGAAATGTTAGCATAACTTGAGACTAGTGACAATTTCAGCCAAACTGCTAAGAGGACTGCCACGGGATATAAGAAACAATTTCACAGTTTAATTTTAGTGTCTTCTTTGGATTTTCTAGAGTTTAGTAATTATTATTATAATAAAATTTTTCTATGAGAAATGATTTACAAATATTTTCTATAGTTTTGTTATATACAAGTATTTTCTATCTACATGTCTGTGTGATTCTAAAGCAAACAATATGAAAAATAGAATATAATGTAAATATTACTTTGCAAAAGCAAATTTCTCTACCTTAATGATCTACTATTTAGTTAAATGTTCCACAAGTGAGGCTTCTCCAGTGGCTCAACGGTAAAGAATCCACCTGCAATGCAGGAGACTTAGGAGAAGGGGGTTCGATTCCTGGGTTGAGAAGATCATCTGGAAAAGGAAATGGCAATCTAACCGGTATTCTTGCCTGGAAAATCCCATGGACAGAGGAGCCTGGAGGGCTGCAGTCCATAGGGTTGCAAACAGTGAGACACAACTGAACAAGAGCATGCACTGCAAGTAAACCGGAATAAGCAGATCTCCCAGATTGTGTAAAATGCCCACAAGACAGTGCTGCCACGTTGGGAAAGGAAAATAACTTGATTTGTACATTTTACACTTTGAGTCAGGTTTGCAAATTTTGTGAGCCTTGTCTGTGGAGTTCAGTCATCATTGTGGCCTCTGAGATTATTCTACAGTTTATACTGGATTATATTAATTCCATGAAGCAAGATATTGTTGTTGTTCAGTCACCCAGTCATGTCTATTTGTAACACCATGGACTGCAGCATGGTAGGTTTCCCCATCCTTCTCCATCTTCCAGAGTTTGCTCAACTCATGTCCACTGAGTCGGTGATGCCATCCAACATCTCATCCTTTGTTGTCCCCTTCTTCTCCTGACTTCAATCTTTCCCAGAATCAGGGTCTTTTCTAATAAGTCAGCTCTTTGCATCAGGTGGGCACAGTATTGGAACTTCACCTTCAGCATCAGTTCTTCCAATGAATATTCAGGATTGACTGGTGTGATCTTGTAGACCAAGGGACTCTCAGGAATCTTCTCCAGCACCACTGTTCAAGAGCATCAATTCTTTGGCGCTCAGCCTTCTTTATGGTCCAACTCTAACAGCCATACATGACTACTGGAAAAACCATAGCTTTGACTATACAGAACTTTGTAGGCAAAGTAATGTCTCTGCTTTTTAATATGCTGTCTAGGTTTGTCATAGCTTTTCTTCCAAGGAGCAAGTGTCTTTTAATTTCATGGCTGCAGTCACCACCTGCAGTGATTTTGGAGCCCAGAAAATAAAGTCTGTCATGATTTCCATTGTTTCCCCACATATTTCCCATAAGTGATGTGACCAGATGCCATGATCTTAGAAACAGGTTATAGGTTCTGCCTATTCCTTTCCTATCATTAAAGGTTGAATCAAGTGTATAGTATAGTATACATGGTCACTCAGTCATGTCCAACTCTTTATGACTCTATGGACTGAAGTCTGCCAGGCTCCTCTGCCCATAGGATTTTCTGGGCAAGAATACTGTAGTTGGCTGCCATTTCCTTGTCCAGAAGATCTTCTGGACACAGGGATTGAACTCACATTTCTTGCATCTCTTGCATTGCTGGCAGATTCTTTACCGCCTGATCCATCATTGTTGTTCAGTCAATAAATCATGTCCAACTCTGCAAATCCCATGAACTTCAGCATGCCGGGTTTCCTTGTCCCTCACTACCTCCTGGAGTTTGTCCTGATTCATGTCCACTGAGTCAGTAGACCCCGGTTTGATTCCTGGGGTGGGAAGATCTGCTGGAGAAGGGATAGGCTACCCACTCCAGTATTCTTGGGCTTCCCTGGTAGCTCAGACAATAAAGAATCTGCCTGCAATGTAGGAGACATGTTATCAGTTCCTGGGTTGGGAAGATCCCCTAGAGAAGGGAACCCACTCCAGTGTTCTGACTTGGAGAATTCCATGGACATGGAGATGGAGAACGCCTGTAGCCTGGCAGGTTACAGTCCATGGGGTTGAAAAGAGTCAGACACAACTGAGTGACTTTCACACACACTCTGCATAGAAGTTAAATAAACATTGTGACAATATACAGCCTTGACTTACTCCTTTCTCAATTTCAACCACTAGTTCCATGTGTGGTTCTAACTGTTGCTTCTTGACCCGCATACGGGTTTCAGGAGACCGATAAGGTGGTCTGGTATTCCCATCTCTTTAAGAATGTTCCACAATTTGTTGTGATCCACACAGTCGAAGGCTTTAGCATAGTCAGTGAAGCAGAAGTAGATGTTTTCCTGGAATTCCCTTGCTTTCTCTATGATCCAACAGATGTTGGCAATTTGATCTCTGGTTCCTCTGCCTTTTCTAAACACAGCTTGTACATCTAGAAGTTTTCATTTCACATACTGTTAAAGCCTTGTAGCGTTTTGAGCATTACCTTGGTAGCATGTGGAATGAGTACCATTGTGTGATAGTTTGAACATTCTTTGGCATTGCCTTTCTTTGGGATTGGGATGACAACCGACATTTTCTAGTCCTGTGGCCACTGTTGAGATTTCCAAATTTGCTGGCATACTGAGTGCAGCACTTTAACAGCATCATCTTTTAGGATTTGAAATAGCTTAGCTGGAATTCCATCACCTCCATTAGCTTTGTTTATAGTAATGCTTCCTAAGACCCACTTGACTTCAGATTCTAGGATGTCTGGCTCTAGTGAACACACCATCGTTGTCATCAGGGAATCTCTAAAGGTTGAATTATATTTCCCTAAAATTTATATGTTGATGTTGTAACCCCTAGCACCTCAGAACATGACCTTATTTGGAAACAGGGTTGTTGCATATGTAATTAATTAAGATGAGGTCATGGTGGAGTAGGGTGGAGCTTCTAGATATGCACACCGGGAGAACACTATGTGAAGATGAAGGCAGAGATCAGAGCGGTGCTACCCTAATCCAAGGTATACCAAACATTGCCACAAAATCACTGGAACAAGTTTAGAGGCATAAAACAGTTCCATAACCCTCAGAAGGAAACAGTTCTGTTGACACTGTGATCTCCTTCTAGACTCCAGAAATGCCATGATAAATTTCTGTTGTTTCAGCCACCCAGTTTTAGGTATTTTCTTGTGGTAGACCTAGAAAGTTATACCTGTAGCAGTAAAGTGAGCAGATACGTATTAATTTTCTGAGGTAGTCAGTTCTACAAAATATCTTGCCCTGCGGGAAAGCTTCAGGCTACTGGCCAAACACCACTTTCAAAATATAAAGGGGATAGAATCAATAGACTTAGATGCTGCTGAAAATTCATTTGTGTCATCCATCAGTACTACAGTCCTTGTGGCTGATCCATATCAGCTTGATTCCACAAGCGATTTTCAATGGTATCAAAAGAAGTCACCCCCTCTATTCATTTTCAAAAGCATGTGTCAGTACTCCCTAAAACCCACACTGATCTCTTTCCAATAGCCACCCCTGCTTTGAGGACACAGAGAAGGACCTCGTAAAAGCCAATAAAAAAGATTTGCCATTGACTGGGGCACTTTGGAAGCCCGGAGGTAACTGAAAGCATCTTATATATCTTCAGTCCATTAGGGTAAGCCACACCTGCCAGAGGCTCATTGGCAATTAAAAGTTACGAGACACTGAAGGTCCCCAGTGAGTCCTGTAAACACACATTGAACTGGAAAAGTGCACTGCATTATGCTGCTCTCCACATCTGATTCAAGGCCATGGTTGAGCTCCACGGCCGTTAATACATGTATTGTTTCTACCTGGGACCAGTCTCTTTTGAAGCAGTTTCCTAAAACTGTTCACATACACAGCACACACTTAGAAAAATCTGATTAAATCAATGGAGGGATAACTAAATAAAATTAACTCCTTAGAGGTGGTTTCTGGATTCACCCGTAATCTGTAAGAGCCTTTTTTAAGAACCTTTGACTGGGTGTTAGCACTGTGTGATCACAATGTCTTACCCACTAACAAAATAAAGTTCCTATATCTCCTTACCACAGGCTGTCCTCTTGCTATACCTCTTATCTATTATTTGGCATCAAGTTGTACCTCATTCCACAAACTATGTCAAAATCCACCTAGCTCATCATCTGTTTCACAGATACTGCTGACCATGTGTTCACTCAGTTGTAAAAAATAAGTTTTATATGTTGATCAAATTTAGTGATGACGTAAGCTGCAGCACGGATTGAAGACAATTAATTTATTGTTTGTTGGGATTTAGATTCATTTAATCTCTCCTGGAGGAGCCCTAGAACCCCTTCAGTTTATGTTATTAATTAACCACTCTAATCATTGCCATATGTGTATCCAGTTATCAGCATAAACATACACACTCAGCATCATTCTCTACACTGAAGCAGTAGTAATGGAGACTGGAATTCAGAACTCACAACTGAGATCCCTAGTAAAAGGGCAGTAGTGGATTAGCAGACATGTAAGGTCAGCAATTTTTGGCTGGTTATTCTACTAAGAAGAGAAGTGAAAGGTAAAAGAGAAAAGGAAAGACATACCCATCTGAATGCAGAGTCACAAAGAATAGCAAGGAGAGATAAGAAAAACTTAAGTGAACAATGCAAAGAAATAGAGAAAAAAATAGAATGGGAAAGACTAGAAATCTCCTTAAGAAAATTAGAGATACCAAAGGAACATTTCATGCAAAGATGGGCACAATAAAGGACAGAAATAGTATTAACCTAACAGAAGCAGAAGATATTAAGAAGAGGTGGCAAGAATACACAGAAGAATTGTACAAAAAAGATCTTCATGACCGAGATAACCACAATGGTGTGATCACTCACCTAGAGCCAGACATCCTGGAATGTGAAGTCAAGTGGGCCTTAGGAAGCATCACTGCAAACAAAGCTAGTGGGAGTGATAGAACTCCAGGTGAGCTATTTCAAACTCTAAAAGATGATGCTTCAGTGCTGCACTCAATATGCCAGCAAATTTGGAAAACTCAGCAGTGGCCACAGGACGAGAAAATGTCAGTCTTCATTCCGATCCCAAAGAAAGGCAATGCCAAAGAATGTTCAAACTACCACACAACTGTACTCATTTCCCATGCTAGCAAGGTAATGCTCAAATTCCTTCAAGCTAGGCCTCAACAGTATATGAATCAAAAACTTCCATATGTACATGCTAGATTTAGAAAGGCAGAAGACCCAGAGATTAAATTGCCAACATCTGTTGGATCATAGAGAAAGAAAGAGAATTCCAAGAAAACATCTACTTCATTGACTGTGCTAAAGCCTGTGACAGTATGGATCACATCAAAGTGGAAAAAATTCTTAAAGAGATATTAATACCGGATCCCCTTACCTGCCTCCTGAGAAACCTGTATGCAGGCCAATAAGCAACAGTTAGAACCTTACATGGTTCAAAATTGGGAAGGGAGTACATCAAGGCTGTATATTGTCACCCTGCTTATTTAACTTATATGCAGAGTACATCATGAGAAATGTCAGGCTGGAATGAAGCACAAGCTGGAATCAAGATTGCTGGGAGAAATATCAATAACCTCAGATATACAGATGAACCACCCTTATGGCAAAAAATGAAGAGGAACTAAAGAGCTTCTTGTTGAAAGTGAAAGAGAAGAGTGAAAAAACTGGCTTAAAATTAAATATTAAAAAACCAAGATCATGGTATCTGGTCCAATCACTTCATGACAAATAAATGGGAAATAAATGGAAACAGTAACAGCCTTTATTTTCTTGGGCTCCAAAATCACTGCAGATGGTGACTGCAGCCATGAAATTAAAAGATGCTTGCTGTTTGGAAGAAAAGCTGTGACCAACCTAGACAGCATATTGAAAAGCAGAGACATCACTTTGCCAACAAAGGTCTGTATAGTCAAAGCTATGGTTTTTCCAATAGTCATGAATAGATGTAAGAGTTGGACCATAAAGAAGGCTGAGCACTAAAGAAAACTGTGGTGCTGGAGAAGACTCTTGAGAGTCCCTTGGACTGCAAGGAAATCAACCCTAAATGTTCATTGGAAGGGCTGATACTGTAGCTCCAATACTTTGGCCACTGGATGCAAAGAGCTGACTCATCAAAAAAGTCCCTGACGCTGGGAAAGATTGAAGGCAGGAGAAGAGGACGACAGAGGACAAGATGGTCGGATGGCATCACCGACTCAATGAACATGAGTTTGAGCAAACTCTGGGAGATGGTGAAGGACAGGGAAGCCTGGAGTGCTGCAGTCCATGGGGTCGCAAAGAGTTGGACATAACTGAGTGACTAAAGACCAGTTCTACTAAGAAGGCTATGATTAATCGAAATGCATCTGGCTAGTTCCTCTCCTGACCTAGACCGCTGGGATCTTTATAATTCCTTCTTTGACATTATGAAGGCTGATACCCTATCATTTAAAGGACAGAAAGTAACTTAGATTTATAGAAAGACAAAGGTCAAGTCCTGCTAGCCTTTGGGCACAACAAAAATGGCACTGATGACACACCATCAATGTATAGGTTTACCCTTTTTTATCTAGGGGTCAGGATGGGTTTCTTCTCATCTAGCTTACACGTTCTTATTTGGTGTCTTTCTGAACTACACGTTGGATACATAAGACTCTGACCTGAATTTGGACAGTGGAAGAGAGTAGGCTTTGGCTCAGAGTTAAGCCAACACAAGGTAAGGATCAACCTTATGGCTTCATCAACGTGACATTCTCATCTGAGAGAAACATAACGAGTAGAGAAACCCTGGTTCTCAGAGCCAGACACACCTGGAATCGTATGTCTGCTACTCATAAGCTATGCTCGTTGGAAACATTTAAATTCTCTCAGAAACTCAGTTTCCTTTTATTTAAACTCAGGATAGTAATAGTACCTTCCTCCTATATTTGGGTATATGTGTGTGTGTCTCATGAAATGGCATATGTTAATAGAATAATATATTGGAAAGTATCTGCCACAGTGCCTGGCATCAAGCAGGTGTTCAATTGCTAATCCCCTTTTTTTCTTTCTTTTCAACCAAAGCAGGATGCTGGAAAAGCTTTCTCTGACTCATATATCCCTGCTTGCAAAACACTGCCCCCTTTTAAATCAGAAACACAAATAAATAAATATTCAATTTGGACAAGTTCTTTTTAAATCAATAAACTTTACCTTTATGATCAACAGCAAAACCCCAGTTGTTCTGTTTTTAGCCAGTGCATAATTGTTACTGCGTGATCTAGAAGAGAGGTGGGTATTTTGCTGAAATACAAACGTTGCAGGTGCGTTGAGTGCATGAATAATACATATCCTGTTACTACCTGTCTGCTAGAAAAATGTCATTTTTAGGATTTGGGGAATAATAAAAAGGTAGAGGTATTGATAATGAATAAACCTCTTCCCAATTTGATGTATATCATATTATGTTTCCTTTTACTTAATGTTATACATTTGCTTTGTTTGAAAAATAGAGATCATTTTGTAGGCAGTAACACTTTGGCACAGGGTTAGTCAAAAGAAGGGGCTTGTTTATGTCTTTTTTGTCTGTATTTAGACAGAAGGCCCTCAAGGATCGTGGGCTATTTTGTAATCTTTCCTCTTAGCATAGTGCTGGTTACAAAGGAAGTAAATTTTCAGTGATTAGAACTGAATGAGTCAGAACACAGAATTATGACCAAGAATAAAAGAGCAGGATGAGTCAGAGAGGACTGAGAGGAGCCAGAGTTTGAATGGGAAAGGAGGAGGAAGAAAAAGGAGAGACTAATGTGTAGAGACTGCAACTGCTCTGGGGGTGGCCGCTGTTTGGAGAAACAGACATACTGGGATCCAACAGTCCATGTCTGAAACACCAGCCAAAAAAATCCTGTCTTATACTGTGCTGTGAAAGAGGAGGAGGACCTCATCCTATACATTTGGCTTTTAATATTAGCCTCCTCACCTCCGTTTGGGCTTTGTTCAAGTATCAAATTACCTATTAGTTCTTCTGAGACAGCCCCCCCCCCTCAATCTACCCTTGGATTCCCCGTAACTTTCATTATTTTTATATTTTTTCTCTATGGCACTTATCATCATCAACCATATTACATGTTGCTCATTCGTTGGTGTTGTTCAGTTACTCAGTTGTGTCCAACTTTTTGCGACCCCATGAACCACAGCAAGCCAGGCCTCCGTGTCCATCACCAACTCCCAGAGTCCACACAAACCCATGTCCATTGAGTCCGTGATGCCACCTAACCATCTCATCCTCTGTCATCCCCTTCTCCTCCTGCCCTCAATATTTCCCAGCATCAGAGTATTTTCAAATGAGTTGGCTCTTCGCATCAGGTGGCCAAAGTATTGGAGTTTCAGCTTCAGCATCAGTCTTTCCAATGAACGCCCAGGACTGATCTCCTTTAGGAAGAACGGGTTGGATTTCCCTGCAGACCAAGGGACTCTCAAGAGTATTCTCCAACATCACAGTTCAAAAGCATCAGTTCTTTGGCACTCAGCTTTCTTTATAGTCCAACTCTCACATCCATACATGACTACTGGAAAAACCATAGCTTTGACTAGACAGACCTTAGTTAACAAAGTAATGTCTCTGCTTTCTAATATGCTGTCTAGGTTAGTCATAACTTTCCTTCCAAGGAGCAAGCGTCTTTTAATTTCATGGCTGCAATCACCATCTGAGGTGAGTTTGGAGCCCCCCAAAATAAAGTCTGCCACTGTTTCCACTGTTTCCCCACCTATTTGCCATGAAGTGATGGGACGAGATGCCATGATCTTAGTTTTCTGAATGTTGTTTTAAGCCAACTTTTTCACTCTCTTCTTTCACTTTCATCAAGAGGTTTTTTAGTTCCTCTTCACTTTCTGCCATAAGGGTAGTGTCATCTGCATATCTGAGGTTATTGATGTTTCTCCCAGCAATCTTGATTCCAGCTTGTGCTTCTTCCAGCCCAGAGTTTCTCATTATGTACTCTGCATATAAGTTAAATAAGCAGGGTGACAGTATACAGTCTTGACGTACTCCTTTTCCTATTTGGAGCCAGTCTGTTGTTCCATGTCCAGTTCTAACGGTTGCTTCCTGACCTGCATACAGATTTCTCAAGAGACAGCTTAGGTGGTCTGGTATTCCCATCTCTTTCAGAATTTTCCACAGTTTATTATAATCCACACAGTCAAAGGCTTTGGCATAGTCAATAAAGCAGAAACAGATGTTTTTCTGGAACTCTCTTGCTTTTTCGGTGATCCAGTGGATGTTGGCAATTTGATCTCTGGTTCCTCTGCCTTTTCTAAAACCAGCTTGAACATCTGGAAGTTCATGGTTCACGTATTGCTGAAGCCTGGTTTGGGGAATTTAGAGCATTACTTTACTAGCATGTGAGATGAGTACAATTGTGCAGTAGTTTGAGCATTCTTTGGCATTGCCTTTCTTCGGGATTGGGATGAAAACTGACCTTTTCCAGTCCTGTGGCCACTGCTGAGTTTTCCAAATTTGCTGGCATATTGAGTGTAGCACTGTCACAGCATCATCTTTCAGGATTAGTGGGCTACAGTTCATGGGTTCACAAGAGTTGGACATGACTAAAAAGACAGCATGCATCCATGCACGCACTGTAAAGATACCAGCTATGTAGAAAAAAGGACATCATCTACTTTGAGCCCATGGTGTATTGGAATCAGCAGTTCAGCTCACAAGAGCCAATTCTTAAACTTTCAGAAATCCTGAGCCAGTTGTTAAACATCCATTACTAAAAATGAAATTATATAAACTTTCAATTAAATATATTGAAACAAAGATGATAAGGATTCCAAACATATTTTACTGCATTTTGCTATTAGCTCTACTCTTGAGCAGATTTGTATTCATTATCTCTGTGTTGTGGAAACACTTTGGAATGAAGTCATGCACAATCTCTTCCCCAAACCCTGGATTCAATGATGATGTGTTGATAGCTAGATGTCCGCCATGTTTGAAGTATTTACCGCATGGAAATTGGCACACACTAGGAATCATGTCAGCTTCCCTGGTGGCTTAGATGGTAGAGAATCCACCTGCAATGCAGGAGACCTGTGTTCAATCCGTGGATTGGGAAGATCCCCCGGAGGAGGGCATGGCAACCCACTCCAGTATTCATGCCTGGAGAATCCCTATGGGCAGAGGAGCCTGGTGGGCTACAGTCCATGGGGTCACAAAGAGTCAGACATGACTAAGCACAGCACAGCACAGGAATCATGTGCCTCCTGTCCAAAAAGCTAGTCATTAAACATTTTCTTGCATATCACTGCTTTGAACCCAGAGACCTAATAGTTTGAGGGTCTGAAGGCTGAGTTTGTCAGATTTGGCGCTCAGAGTAGACCTTCATCATAACTGTAGTTACTCAATACATTTTAAATGCTTTTCTTATATTTTGGTAAGTCCCTTAAGTGTATTAGAGTCCAAAATGGCTCTCCCACCTCCCATGCCACTAGGCACAGGTGTGTGACCTAAGAAGGGGGTGCTGCTTGGAATCTCTCTTGCTTGCAGTGTTGGCAGAGTGCGAGGGAAGGGTGTGGAGAGTCAGGGGCAGTAGTGGAGCTGCTCCTATGATACCCTTCTGGGTCTCCTAGGCGGTGAAAACTGTGCTGTCTGTTGTGCCTTGTGATGGGTAGATCACACATTCAGGGAACTAAATGGGTGATCTGGTTCTTATTCAGGGCTAATCAACCTTGGAGCTGGGCCTCAGCCTGATTTTCTGACTGTGTGCTTCTGGAAATTTTGTGATCTTCCTCGTTCATCCATTTATCTTCAGCATGAAATAACTAGATGGCTTCTGAGGTTTGAAACAAAGGGTCCATTAATGTAGCAGCTTATTTCTGTTTTAGCACATCATAAATGAAACTATAATTGTTTAAACTTTGACATTATAGAACCAAAATTATATGGCATAGATTAAAATCTTTATTACAAATTTATATTTTTATAAAAATGTTGAAAAGTATAAATGTACTTATTACCCATGACTCGTCACTATTAACACAAAATTTCTTCCTTTTTCTTTTTGTACACAGTATACTATCTTATAAGAACAAGCTCACACTGTTTATATTGTCTTTCATTATACTATATTGGTGGCATTAGTCATATGTATTTAATAAGCATTACCTGCATTTGTCTTTCTAAATCAAAATTTTATTATAGACATTCTTTTGAACCTGTTTCTTCTGAAGCTTTGCTAAGTTTTTGATTTGGGGAGAGACAATCATATTCTGGAACAAGCATGGCCTTTGGAATTCATTTATTCTTTCATTCACATATTTAATAAATGATTGTTGAGTATACACCATGTACAAGGCACTGTTGGTAAGTGAGAGATATAATAGTGAGCATATAGAAAACAAAATCCTTGCCCTCAAGGAGAGTATATTTTGATGGGGAGATAGACAATACAGCTAATGAGTGTGTACATTAGCCTGTGTGGTAAAGGTGATAAGGTACTATGGAGAAAAATAAAACTGAGCAGGGAAGGTAGGAAATGCTAGGAGGGAAGGTATGTTTAATTCTAAGCAGGATAGTTAAAGTAGGACTCAATTTTTTGCAATTCTACTCCTGGGCATATGTCTGGGCATAATTTAAGAAGATACACACACCCCAGTGTTCATTGAGGCAGTATTTACAATAGCTATGACATGAGGCACCCACATCATGAGAAAGGCTGGGCTGGAAGAAGCGCAAGCTGGAATCAAGATTGCAGGGAGAAATCTCAATAACCTCACATATGCAGATGACACCACCCTTATGGCAGAAAGTGAAGAGGAACTAAAAAGCCTCTTGATGAAAGTGAAAGAGGAGAGTGAAAAAGTTGCCTTAAAGCTTAACATTCAGAAAATGAAGATCATGGCATCTGGTCCCATCACTTCATGGGAAAAAGATGGGGAAACAGTGTCAGACTTTATGTTTTTGGGCTCCAAAATCACTGCAGATGGTGACTGCAGCCATGAAATTAAAAGATGCTTACTCCTTGGAAGAAAAATTATGACCAACCTAGATAGCATATTGAAAAGCAGAGACATTACTTTGCCAACAAAGGTCCGTCTAGTCAAGGCTATGGTTTTTCCAAGCGGTCATGTATGGATGTGAGAGTTGGACTGTGAAGAAGGCTGAGTGCCGAAGAATTGATGCTTTTGAACTGTGGTGTTGGAGAAGACTCTTGAGAGTCCCTCGGACTGCAAGGAGATCCAACCAGTCCATTCTGAAGGAGATCAGCCCTGGGATTTCTTTGGAAGGAATGATGCTGAAGCTGAGACTCCAGTACTTTGGCCACCTCATGGGAAGACTTGATTCATTGGAAAAGACTCTGATGCTGGGAGGGATTGGGGGCAGGAGGAGAAGGGGACAACAGAGGATGAGATGGCTGGATGGCATCATCGACTCAAGGGACATGAATTTGGGTAAACTCTGGGAGTTGGTGATGGACAGGGAGGCCTGGTGTGCTGTGATTCATGGGGTCACAAAGAGTCGGACATGACTGAGTGACTGAACTGAACTGAACTGCTGTTGAGTCACTTCAGTCATGTCCGACTCTGTGCAACCCCATAGACGGCAGCCCACCAGGCTCCCCCGTCCCTGGGATTCTCCAGGCAAGAACACTGGAGTGGATTGCCATTTCCTTCTCCAGTGCATGAAACTGAAAAGTGCAAGCGAACTGAACTGAAGCAACCTAAATATCCAGCAGCAGCTGAATGGATAAAGAAACAAATGGCACATATATACAATGAAATATTACTCAACCATGAAAAAGAATGAAGTGCCATTTGCAGCAACATGGATGGACCTAGAGATGATCATACCAAATGAAATAAGTCAAACAGAGAAAGACAAATATCATATGATATCACTTATATGTGGAACTTAAAAAAAATGATACAGGTGAACTTATCTACAAAACAGAAACAGACCCAGGGACCTAGAAAACAAACTTGTGTTACCAAGGGGAAACATGAGGGTAGGCGGGGGAGGGATAAATTAGTAGGTTGGGATCAACATACAAGTGCTATATATAAAATAATCAACATAGATCTACTGTATAGCATAGGAAACTCTACTCAATACTCTGTGTGTTCATCGCTGAGTCATGTTTGACTCTTTGTGATCCCCATGGACTGTAGCCCACCAGGCTCCTCTGTCAATGGGATTCTCCAGGCAAGAATACTGAAGTGGATTTCCATGCCCTCCTCCTGGGGATCTTCCCAACCCAGGGATCGAACCCAAGTCTCCTACATCTCCTGCATTGGCAGACAGGTTCTTTACCACTAGTGCCACCTGGGAAGCCCACTCAATACTCTGTAATAACCTATATGAGAAAATGATCTGAAAAAGAATGGATACATGTATATGTATGACTGAATCACTTTTTTGTACACCTGAAATTACCACAGCATCATAAATCAATTATCATCCATCTTAAGATAAAAATATTTTAAATAATAAAATAGGACTTGCTAATAATGTGACAATTGAGCCAGGACTTAAAAGAGTTGCTGAGGAAAAGCCTTCCAGGCAGAGAGAAGCTAGCAGAAAGGCCCAGGGTAGGATCTTGTCTGTCTTATTTGAGGAACACTGAGAAGGCCAGTGTTCCTGAAGTAGAATCAGCAAAGGGGAGAATAGTAGTAAATGAAGGTGAAAGAGAGAACTCAGAGAGTTTGGATCATTTAGGATGGTTGGCCCCTATAAGGAGTACAGCTTTTACACTGAGTGAATTGGAAAAACAGTTGGATTATTTTGAGCCAGAAGAGAAACATGATTTCAATCGTGTTTTAAAAGCGTCACTCTGATTTCTGCTATTCAAAGTGTTGTCTGTGAACCAGGAACATGGTCATCACTTGGAGCATGTCAGAAATGGAAACTCTCAGGCCCCACCGCAGATCTTCTAAACAAGCATCTGTCTTTAACAAGATCCCCAGGTGATGTGTATGCCCCATACAGCTTGAGAAATAGTAACGCAGACTGAGGAGGAGGGTAAGAGAAATATCCAGTGACCAGTAAGAGGCTCTTGCTAAACTTG
Organism: Ovis canadensis; assembly: GCF_042477335.2. Taxonomy (NCBI): domain Eukaryota; kingdom Metazoa; phylum Chordata; class Mammalia; order Artiodactyla; family Bovidae; genus Ovis; species Ovis canadensis. The sequence continues at coordinate 183,301,730 of NC_091245.1, forward strand.
TGGAAGAAGATGATAACAGCACGGGCCAGGATAGTGTCAGTGGAGGGGGAGAGAAGAAAAACTGAATGTGAGTTGTAAGAGAAAGGACAAACCAAGACTGACTTCATAGTTTTTGGCTGATGCAAGTGGAAGGATGGAGCTCTCATTACCTGAGTTGGGAAAAGAAAACAAGTGGAGATTGGTCAAATTATGTTTGAGATGTGTGAAGGTTAATTACAAGTGCTTACTTGCAGAATGTTTTGGACAAGATTAACATTTAAATTGGTAAACTTTGGATAAAGCAGATTGTGCTTCATAATGTGTGGGCTTCATCCAATCAGTTGAAGGGAATAAAACAAAAGCACTGATTTTCCCCAGCAAGAGGGAATTCTCCAGTAGACTGCCTTCAGACTTACCTGAACAGTTGACTCTGGATATCTGCCTATCAGCCCACACTGCATATTTGAATTTGCCAGCCTCCATAATCATGTAAGCCAATTTGCCAATTCCTTATAATAAATTTCCTTTTGGTTCTGTTACTCTGGAGAGCCCTAACTAATATAAGACGTTAAACAGTTATGTAAGTTTAAATTTTAGGGAAAGAATAGGTCTCTGAACCTTAAAAAGATTGAGAATCACCAGCATAATCTAACGTCATTGGATTAAATAAAATTACCAAGGAAGTGAGGTAGATAGAAAAGGGAAGAAGTCAAAAGGACTAAATTCTGGGGCCCTTCAATGTTAAGAGGTCAGAGAGGAAAGAAGAAATCAGCAAAAGCTGAAAAGGAGACGTCAAGGAAGAGAAAACCCCAAAACAAAAAACAAACATGTGAATGTGATGCCTGGAAGAAAAGTGCAGTATTTCAACAAAGAGGTTGTGATTAATGTGTCTAATGGTATCGTAAGTGAAGTAAGATGAACCCTGAGGATTACACATGTGGAAATGGGGGTCTCGGATGACCCTGATGCACTCAGCGTCCATGCAGAGGTGGAACCATGGAAAACCTGACTGGAGTGAGTTTAGGGGAGAGTGGGAGAAGGAATGATGAGTTAAATGTGTGTGTATGAATATTTTATTTATTTAAAAAATTTTAAAATCAATGACTTTTTATAACAGTAGTGGGTTTTGCAGAAAAGTTGAGAATTCCAGAAAATTCTATTATACTTAACTCTCATAATTTCTCCTAATAATAACATCTTGAATTAATGTGCTATATTTGTTACAATTTATGAACCAATACTGATACATTATTATTTATAGCATTTTATTTATCTATTTTTGACTGCACTGGGTCTCCGTCACTGCACATGGGCTATTCTTTAGTTGCAATGAGCGGGGGCTACTCTCCTGTTGCTTTGCTCAGGCTTCTCATTGTGGGGGTTCCTTTCGTGGAGCACAGGCTCTTGGGTGTATGGGCTTCAGTAGTTGCTGCATGCAGGCTCAGGGGTTGTGCCTCACAGGCTCAGCTGCCTTAAGGTGAGTGGGATCTTCCCTGACCAGAGATAAAACTTGTGTCCCCTCCATTGCAAGGCAGATTCTTAACCTCTGAACCACCATGGAAGCCTCCAAACATACTTAACACAGAGGAGAGTGAAAAAATTGGCTTAAAGCTCAACATTCAGAAAACTAAGATCATGGCATCCGGTCCCATCACTTCAAACAGATGGGGAAACAGTGGCTGAATTTATTTTTTGGGCTCCAAAATCACTGTAGATGGTGACTGCAGCCATTAAATTAAAAGATGCTTACTCCTTGGAAGGAAAGTTATGACCAACCTAGACAGCATATTAAAAAGCAGAGACATTACTTTGTCAACAAATGTCTGTCTGGTAAAGGCTATGGTTTTTCCAGTCATCATGTATGGATGTGAGAGTTGGACTATAAAGAAAGCTGAGTGCCAAAGAATTGATGCTTTTGAACTGTGGTGTTGGAGAAGACTCTTGAGAGTCCCTTGGACTGCAGGGAGATCCAACCAGTCCATTCTAAAGGAGATCAATGCTGGGTGTTCATTGGAAGGACTGATGTTGGAAGCTGAGACTCCAATACTTTGGCCACCTGATGCAAAGAGCTGACTTGTTTGAAAAGACCCCGATGCTGGAAAAGATTGAGGGCAGGAGGAGAAGGGGACGACAGAGCATGCAATGGTTGGATGGCATCACTGACTCAATGGACATGAGTTTGGGTAAACTCCAAGAATTGGTGATGGAGGCCTCATGTACTGTGATTCACAGGGTAGCAAAGAGTCAGACATGACTGAGTGACTGAAGTGAACTGAACTGAACATTAGGGTTCACTCTGTATAGTATAGTTCCATGAGTTCTGACAAGCATCTAATGGGTCAATCCCTGGTTACAGTGAAACTTTTGAATCACAGATCAACTGCTTACTAAGCTATGTGACCTTGAGTGAGTGACTTCAAACATTGAATCTCTATAAATTATTATGCTTAAAAAAAGGTAAAATAGATGAAAATACCTATCATAATGACATCATTAAGTGTTAATACTCTTCCACTCTCTTTTGAATGGAAACCAGGAGGTCTTGCCAAATACTTGCAGTTTTGTTAAAATGCAACATTGCAGTTTTATAATAATTTAAATGTTTCTAACTTAATGTGACTTTTTGTTTCATCTCAGGGCATTTATCTTCCCATATAACTGTTTAACTACCATAAATGTTAGTATTTGGTCCAGATGAGTGTTGGTTCCAAGTGATGAAGAGCTCAAGTCATCAGTTCATTTTTATATGGGTCAGTTAGTTCTACAACGAGAAATATGGTTACATTGCCACAGATAACACATATCACCAACCCTGGCCATCCATCTCTTGTGGACTGACTGGCCTCAGCCTGAGTATGCAGATATTGCAGTGCAATTTTAATCACTTTTAGAAAAACAGCTAATGCCATAAGACTTTCAGGTGATTTAATACATTTTAAAGTGAAAACTATTTCCCATTAGAGGTTTATGGTAGAAGGAGTTTTAACATTGTATGGAAGGTTAATTAGACAAACTGTAAGGACCCTTTCAGTCTGATTCTTAAATTTATTTAAGAGCTAGTAAAGTAAGTATGAGATTCTGGAGTCAAAGAACAGTACTCTTATGGGAGAAAAGAGCATAGACTGTTGAAAGGAAATCTGTTTGAAAACTTGAAATTTTGATGGGCTTCATAGAGCAGAAGGAAGGTGAATATTTCTCTAAGCTCTACTAGAAGGAGATTTTTTTTTTCCTGGAAGGTATAATGATTACTCTATAGAATCAAATTTTTTATAAGATAGAATTTTAGGAAAATATCTAGTTTGTGAAACTAATGACTAAGCTGAGCTGAAATGGATTGGTTCCATAAGAACATAGAAACATTTTTTCCCTCAGTTTTTCTGAAAAGTTCCTTAATTATAACCTGTCCTTTTGAATTTTTGGTGGAAGTCTAATAATACTTCTGGGGTCTCAGACTGACAATGAGTTCTGGCATGGAGGTGGAGTTCACTAAGAGCAGTGAGTACGTTAGTAAAGGTGGTGGTCGAGGTTCAGAATGAGATGTCTACCACATAGAATAAGTTGTCAGCAGCAGTTATTAATAGTTGCCCAGAGTTGGACAAGGGAGGATTAAAGTGGGCATAACTTCAGCACTAGGGATTAGAGCTGCAGATAAAGAATAGGCAAGATTTAGGATCAGGTTAACCAGATCAGGGTAAAGGAAGTCAGCGAAAGCAAAGCCAAAGGCATGGCAAAAAGAAGGCAAGGCTGAGACCAAACCTTCTAGTTTAGCCAGGTTGTTTCGAGTGACTGTCCTGGTTTCAGAGATAGAGCCATAGACCAGATAACTCTTTATGGCCCTCACATAATTGTTTCCATTTACTCAATCATTCATGTACCATCTTCATTAGTTTTCAAGTAACACTATATGATTAGCTACTTAGTATATTTTTATATAAATTTTAAAAACCTTGAACTTTAGGTCTGTCTTCTTTAAAAGGGAATTTTAAAATCACTATTTAAAAGGTGGAAACTTTTTAATATAAAAAGAAAGCTAACTATAAATATAATGGAAACAAAGCAATGTTAATTAAATTATAACTCATTATTCTTTACTGTATTTTTCCAGACTCTGATATTGATATCCATTATCTCTTTATTACATGGAAGATTACCTTAGTATTGGATCACTGATTGAGTAGTATCAAATTGAGTCTTCCTCTCTAGTTGGAAGGGCTGAAGGAAAACAGGAAAAGGCATAATAACTTTTTCACTATTTGATCCAGTGTTATTTATTGCCTGTTCTAGGCATGATATGAAACCTTCTCACATAGCACCCCAAATCATCACATTTACAACTCAAATTTATTTTAAATGTCATATCTGGGGAGACACTGTGTGTGTGTGTGTTAGTCACTCAGTCGTGTCTGACTCTCTGACCCCATGGACTGCAGCCCGCCAGGCTCCTCTGTCCGTGGAATTCTCCAGACAAGAATACTGGATTGGACTGCCATTTCCTTCTCCAGGGGAGATAACACTCTAGAATAAAATCTCTAAAATCTGGAGAACAATTTCCAAGCCTTAGTGAATAGACTTCTGTTGATCTATTAAAGGACTGATAATGGTCCATATTGAAATAAATTTAAAAAATAGGGTAATGTGTGAATTTTTTCTTAATGTTAAAATTATTCAACCTATGATTGCTATGAGATTAATCTTATTTTTTAATTGTAAAATGTTTATTTATATGAAATGACAATAATGATAGAGGATTAATTTTATTCTGTTTTTATGTTAAAACATATAAAGACTTATCCTTTCCAATTTTGAGAAGAAAAAAAAATGTTTCCGATTGGTCAAGACCATAGTTTGGAAGCCGCGGGTCTAGACTTTTACCTTTAAAAGCCTGCAGATTCTCTTGGTCTTGTGCCCCTTTTGCTTCTCATCTCAGAATGTGGATCTTATCCTCAAGGTTATCTTCTTGGTTCCAAATGGCTGCTGCTGCTCAACTGCCATGCTCAAGTTTCAGGTGAGACGGAGGAAAAAAGAACACATAAAATTGGTGCCTGATGATTTATGTCCTTTTAAGCAGCCTTTCTGGTTGTCCACACAACACTTTAGCTTACACATCATTGGCCAGAACCCAATCACATGGCTACAACCAGGTGTATAGTACACCTGGAAATGTCTTTTGACTTGGTTTCCATACAAATAGAGTTAGGTTTCTTTTACTAAGAACAAAGAGGAAAATAGATGTTGAGTGGCAACTGGTATCTGTACCACACTGTCTTTCAATTCTAGCTCAGGCCATGTGGTTCTTTTTCTGAAACACACTGTCTCTTGTAGATTCTCTCACCTGAAATAGAATCTTTGCAGGATTCATTTGGATTTTTTAATCACATTCCACCTTCCTTGCCTTCTTGTCTTTTCTAGCCAACTATATATAATAAGCTCTTTACATGCAGGAGTTATTTTTATACCTCTTTAGAGTTACATGAAGTATCTAACTGGTCTTATATATGCTTGATGATTAATAACTTTTGTCAATTATTTTATTAGGGTATCAAGAATGAGTAAAGATGTATAATGACTGGGTTGGAAGGATAACAAGTAAATCTCAACTCTCTGCACCAATGTACCTACCCTCTCCCCAAAGTTTTTCTAGGACTGACCCAGTCTGTACTTCTCAAAACCGTCTGGTATGTCATCTCTCCTATCCATGTAATTGTTACCTTTTCCCAGGGCTACTTCCCCACATGTAAAACTTCCTTTCAGACTTCATTTGTTTGTGTGTGTGATTCATGACCAAGAGAAAACTTTTCAGCAGTATAAATGGTTCTCTGTGAAGCAGGAGTTGGTAGCCATCCAGCTTCCCTGGGCAGAAATCCACACTACAATCTGTGAGCGTCTAGATTGGCAAGAATTCTCTGGATTCAGCAGAAAGGACACTACCTGGACAGACAGCAGAATTTGAAGTCCAAATTGCCTTTTCTGGCTTGAGTGACTCCCTAAAGCTCATTGCCAGCAGGGATGAGCTTTGCGTGTTCCACTGACTCTAGACTCTTCATGTCCTGGGCCCTCCAGTCAAGAAAGGATTAAGCTGGATCTTTCTCCCAGGGCTACATTTTGAAAAAAGAAGAAGAAAAATGAGAAGAGAGCCTTTGTTTCTCAATCACCTGCAAGTATATCATTATAGTCTAAGAGAAGTAAAGCGTGGAGAGTTTCCTGTAATTATCACCATATATTTACATGTATATATACTACATATTTACATATATACACATTAAAGACGAATGCTAGACTAAATAGTGAGGCTGTGTGTCTGTATGTATGTATGTACAAATCAGTATGCTAAATATATCTGGTATATTTTTCATGTTTTTTGAGGCAGTGTGTGCGTGCGTGCTAAGTCACTTCAGTCATGTCCAACTCTTTGCGACCCTATGGACTGACTATAGCTCACCAGGCTCCTCTGTCCATAGTATTATCTAGGCAAGAATACTGGAGTGGGTTGCCATGCCCTCCTCCAGGGGAACTTCCCAACCCAAGGATTGAACCCAAGTCTCTCAGGTCTTGTGCATTTGAGCAGGTTCTTTACCACTAGCACCACCTGGGAAGCCCCTTTGAGGCAGTGTGTGTGTGTGTGTGTGTGTGTGTGTGTGTGTGCGTGTGTTAGTTGCTCAGTTGTTTCTGACTCTTTTCAATTCCAGGGACTGTAGCCCACCAGGCTCCTCTGTCCCTGGGATTCTCCAGGCAAGAATACTGGAATGGGTTGCCATTTCCTTCTCCAGGGGATCTTCCTGACCCAGTATTTCCCTCTAAATGTTTTAACCTAGTTAGCCTTTGTTACTTGGAAAGAACAGCTGAAAAAAAGGAGTATATCAGATAAATACGTGAATCTGTGAAGGTCACAGTGTAATAAAATCATGAAGTAAAATATTCAGGGCAACCAAATAATACCTTTTACAGACCTTCTAAGAGACAGCTGAAACTTCCAAAGAAAATACACTGGGATCAGAAATCAGTGATGCAACTATTAAAAACAATCTCAGCCATGTTCTTCTGCTTTTTTTTTTTTAAAGCAACTTGAAAATGTAGCCTTTATGGTGTGGACAGAGAAATCAGTGATTCCTGACCCAACAGGTTTAGTGAATTGTGCTATCCTGATGACCTGAACTAAGATTAGAGTATTTGAACTCTAAGGAGGTAATTTTTGCTCACCCAGACCACTGAAGGAGGACATACAAAGTACTTTTCAGATACATACTTTCTTAATCTCTTTAGGCTTTGATTTCTTCACCTGTAAAGTGAAAGAACTGGACCAGACTATCTCAGAGGCTTGTTTCAGCTCCATGTTTTATGGTTCTACAGAATCCACTGGGTAGAATCCAGATGGTGCACTAAGTTCATACCAAGTTTGATGAAATTTCTGACACCTTTAGTAAGGTTTTGCTGTCTGAACCAACACAATAACATTGAACACTGATTACATTATGCTTCCTAGCCCTCCCCATTTCCTCATAAACACGGGTTGTTGCAAACAGTTTTCCTCAGGCTTAGACTGTGGCTCGGTTGAATTCTTACTGCCTCATTTGGGTACTGTATCATTATCTAATTTTGCTCATTGCTCACTTAATCAGGTGCTTCTATGGAATGCAGCCTCCAGAATGTAAAAAGCACATTGTTAGGCAGAGCAAGAAGTGGGAAACAGGTGCATTATGCCCAGCACTGCTAACTTAATATAGCGGAAAACTATAATCTGGTTTCTGGGGGCACCCAGCCCTACCTATCAAAACCTGGGTCAAGTTATTGCTTCTCCCTCATAGCTTAGTCACTCAGCTTCATTCCCAATATAGATGAAGCAATAACAACATCAATACCGTTTCCCCCTAGGCTATTACAGCACCCGTAGCTTGTGTTTTCTGATTGCTTCAGACTTCAGTGAAAATAAGGCATATATTACTTTCTTAGTCCCTCTCCTTTTACATTTCTTTCACTAGAAAGTTGTGACTTTCTTTTTAATTAAAACAGATAACCGATCTTAAATGGCTTCAATGCCTTCATCTACTTTTGTTCAGTTCTCCCACTGATCTCAAACTATCCCTGAAAACAGTATATTTCCTTTTAAATATTGAGTGCTGAGCTAGGCATGTAATAGGCCTCTGCAGAGTTTTGTTGTTGTTGTTGAATAAATGAAATGTGTTGAGATAAGAATAAATGCAGATATAGATCAATCTGGACCAGGGAGTCCTGGCAAAAGACTAAAATAATGATTTAAAATAGTAATGCTAAGATGGGGAGAAGAGTATTTGAAAACTATTAAGGAAGTTTAATTGATGGAAATTGGTGAATTTTTAAATATAGGTTGGTAAAAGACAAACGAATTCAAAATGACAGCTAAGTTTATGATTTAGAGAACTGGGTTGAGAAGGCTATGACATTCAAATTTGGACAAGTTGGATTTGAGATATAGTACAAATTGAAACATTCATTTGGATGTTTAAATCAGGAACTCAAGAGATAACCTGAACATATATAGCTATCAGTGAATAAGCAATAGTTAAAATCATGGAGCCTAAGTGGAATAGAATAACATGCTGCTGCTGCTAAGTCGCTTCAGTCGTGTCTGACTCTGTGCGACCCCATAGACGGCAGCCCACCAGGCTCCCCCGTCCCTGGGATTCTCCAGGCAAGAGTACTGGAGTGGGGTGCCAATGAGGACCTAAGATAAAGCTGGGAAAAAGATGGAGACTTGAGAATGCCAATCATTTTGATGGATTTTCCTGCTTCCCCACTAGCTGTGAATTGCTTTTCCATCCACTGAGTTAGCTGAAACATACTGATGAAAATTTGGGTTTCTAAATGTGAATTTTATAATGAGCCTGACCAGCAGCAGAACATAACAGAAAAACAGTGAATGAAAATAATAACAATCTGTACAGATAAGTAGGAGGATAATAACTGTGGTGGGCATTTTAAATAAGAAAACTGATTCGCGGGAGACTTGTTTTGGGAATGAAACTCAGGGGAACATGTAACTTGGTGCTCAGTTGTCCTAAAAACTAGAATTACATCTAGAGTATAACAAGATGCAGTATCCTTAAGAACTCAGGCTAAGAACTGGCTGACCAGCCAGAGAATGGAAGTGATTGGATTTATAAATTTCACTTTTCTGAATTATACTGTGGTAAGCTGGATGTTATGGTTAGTTTAACTGTATGAATTCCTCATCCTAGAGGAAGGCAAACTCTATATAACATGGCTAAATAAAAAAGCCACATGCTGACATTCTACCTCAAAGGCTGTAGAATATGAAATTAGACTGTAACCCAAAAGTAAGTTCGTTTCCTTGAATAGCAGAATTCAACAGAAGGTCTCCCAGAGGATTTGGTATAGTAATATGGTCTAGGGTTTCACTAACCTTTGAGTTAAGAGATTCTTTTAAATTTAATCATTTTGGTTGCTAATAAAGTACTTGTTCTTCCCTTAATAGGAACAGAAAATAATCACCCACCATCAGTCCTACAATATCCAGTAATATCTTAAAGATTAACCAACCCTTCCTACATTTTTTGCTTTAAGACATGTAATCTCAGCTCCTTTGGGGTTTCACACTGGTACCCATTTTACTAGTCTGGAATCATTTTTGTTTCTGCCATCTTGAACTCCTCCAAGGACCCCATATCACACTTCATTTGTGTCACCAAAATTTCAACAGTTTTCTCTTTAAAGATAGACAAATATTAGAAGTAGAAAGGAAATTCAAATCCAGTCTAAAATACTGTGCTACAGTCTTCTAAAGCCTAGTGGCTTTTGTTCACCGGAGAAGGCAATGGCACCCCACTCCAGTACTCTTGCCTGGAAAATCCCATGGACGGAAGAGCCTGGTAGGCTGCAGTCCATGGGTTCGCTAGGAGTCAGACTGAGCGACTTCACTTTCACTTTTCACTTTCATGCATTGGAGAAGGAAATGGCAACCCATTCCAGTGTTCTTGCCTGGAGAATCCCAGGGACGGGGGAGCCTGGTGAGCTGCCGTCTATGGGGTCGCATGGAGTCGGACACGACTGAAGTGACTTAGCAGCAGCAGGAGCAGCAGCTTTTGTTCACAGCATTCCATTGCTGAATGGTATTTATCTTGTGCTGAATATAGCCCTCTAACCTAGTAAGTCAGGCTTGGGAAACAAAGCTGTGTTTTCCATGTCACTGAGGCCAGCCTATTTAATACCAGTTTTATGTTAAGAATACAAAAATAATCAAACGAATTGTGAGGTAAAGATATTGACGTTTAAAGGATACAAGTGTATTCAGATTTTTTTTTTTTAAATAGAAGCTTACAATGGGGATTTTTTTTTTCTTTTAATGGACATAAAGGAAACAGGGAAATTTGAAGATGTTGATAAGTTGAATGAATTAGCGTGGCTCAATCCACGGGTGGAAGAATGTTGGGGGAGAAATTTTAATCAGCCTTAGTTCATTCTCCTCTCCACCAATTCTTCCCCAGGAACCCTGTCCAAAGCTTCAGTTCCCTTTCCTTCCCTACTCTCCTTTCTCTCTCTCTCCTCCACCTTTTCCCCCTTCTGCTTTCATCCTACCTCTTTCTTTTCTTGTCTTCTTTCCTTCACTACTGAGGTTTGTGACAGGAAATATAGAAAACATGCCAGTCCACACACAAGTGTAAGGAATAAATAATAGCAGGGTAAAGAGGAGATAGAATAGCTGGGAAACATGCCAAATAAATTCCACTATTCCATACAATTAATCCACTTCAACAATAATTTATAAAGCACCTCCTACATACAAGGCACCGTAGTAAGCACTAGGGACATAAAGGCAGAAGCTATCATGTCATTGTATTAAAGGATGTTCCAGCATGTTAAATTCAGAAATTCATTGTTTCCTTTCGACTGGACACAGAATTGTCATTTTTCCACTTTTCATTTCCTGTTTTCTATGGAGTTACCGAAAATAGCAGCATCTGAAGACTCAACAACAAAGTTCTGGGAAGGAGGATGGTTTGCTGTTGTGTTGCCTGGCACAAGTGTTCATCAGAGGAATTCTTTATGTGTATAACCAGCACCGCCTTGATATTTAAGACTCTAGTATTATGCCATTACTTAATTTTATCCACCTGGAATCAAGAACAGAAAGATAAAACGAAGTCCTAGGCATCCGTTTTTGTCTTTATTGTAAATGTGTTAAAAATATTTCATAGTGAAGCTTCTAAGTTGAAAGCTCCAGGCTGGCTTTGCTGTGTTTGGACACCTTTCCGATACACAGACGGATGAGCATGTGATGGTGGCGGTACTAATCAGAGGTTTCTCTCCTCAGCCCTCCGTTCTTTCCTTCTCTCTTTCCATTTCTTTCTTAAACATCTCTTGGCTCTGTACTACTGTGAGCTAGGTACTATGCTCTAGTAGGATTCCCTGACTCTGCTCTTTCTAACCTAAGCTCAGACATCTCAAGGACACCTATGGCATCTGAAAGCATAAGGTATATGCATCATGGAAGTTATGCAGCATTTGTTAATTTCCACATACAACTTTAACATTTGATTATTTTTAATCAAAGTTTAAAATGAACTTTATTTAAGGAATCAAAGAACATATGACATTAAAAAAAACTAACAGCGCTCTGTAGCCCTATTTCCTGCTCTGCCAAGGAAAATTCTTCCGACACGAAAACCGTTTCTTTTGAAATATACCTCTATATTGCTAACGCATCTAAATTGCTGCTACTTATTTCTCTTTTTTTGTTTGTTTTAGGCATTATCTATTAATTGAATGCTTTGGAAGATAAGCCTGTAGCTCTCTTTTTGTTGCTTCTCCTTAACACCTCTGCAGTTCTTAGATGGGTCAGGGTATAATTCTTCACAGTGAAGATGGAAGGAAAGTCCACATGGGATGTGTATTAGACATCATCATGGGACCTGGCTCACCTTCAGCTCACCTCTCTGCTCTGGCCATCGCTGCAACAAGCAGGCATTTATCTCAGTATAGCTCACAGCACTTTATCTCAGTGAATTTCTCATTTTCTGTCTTGGACCATCTCTGTACCTCCCTGTAATATACTCATGCATTTGTAGAACAGAAGTACAACAGGGTTAACTTCCTGCGTCAACCTTTGTCTAGTGGGGGACAGAAGCTGAGAGGTAAGTGTTCCCTTCTTCTGTGTCTTGATTGGACAATCCTGAAGGATGGCCTACATGGTTCTTCAGAGGCCTCTGAAGACACAATTGCCTATGACAGTAGCCAGCTTAATAATGTATCTATACATTGACTTTCCCTCTTCTCTTGTTTCAGTCATCCTAGCCCTTCTCCCCACAGAACTACCTCTGTGCATCTCTTATTCTAGGCTGTGTGTTTTGGGGAAATTCAGAATAGTATGGAGGTTTGGGGGAAAGATGATCCTCCCTGATTAAAAAAGGAAGAAATCCATATGGAGAAAGATTTGCCCTTTAATTTCACTTTTGGGCATTGCGTTGAGAACATGATGCTTGGAGTTATGAAAAGAAAGGTCAGAGGATCACAGAAGATTGAATTTGCCAAAAGAACAACAACAAAAAACAACAACATAAAAGAGGAGCTCTGATATTGCTAAACTACTTAATCAGTCAATTCTAGAAATACCTTCTTTTGGATTTCCTGTTATGTGAAATAATAGTGCTTTTTAAATGTTGCTATCTAGTAATTTTAAAATTCTAGCTAAAAGTGTACAATATAAGTTGTGATCTGTTTGGCTTTATGCTCATGTTGGTGGGGACTGAAAGCAACTTCCTCCCATGTCTTCACATTTGCACATGCTATTCTTCTACCTGGAATGACCTCCCATTTTCTTCCTTTTATTCCTATTTCGTCTCTTCTCAGCTACCTAATTCTCATTCTTCTTTCAGGATTCAAGATCCACATTTAGTTTGGATTAAACACCCTTCCTCCATGCTTGCCTAACACATTGTGTGCGCCTCTTTCAGAACACCTAAAAGAGTATGATATAATCTTCTACTTGTCTTTATGTCTCCTTTATAGATTATAGTATCCTGAATACAGGAAATCCACTCCAGGGCTTAGGACAATGCCAAACATTTAGTTATATACTTACTGAAAGATAGGCCTTGTTTGGTGGAGGAAGTATTGGCAGAGATGGACAAACTCATATTGGACACAGAATCAAGGTCATTTGGTCCAGGACTCCTATTTCATAGAAAAGAAAAACAGGTTGCATATAGCTAGCCAAGAATTCCTACTATAAAAAAAATTACTAAGATACTATACAAAACAAATGAATAATATTAGATGGCCCTTATGATACCTCACAAAAGGCAACACAAATACATTATTTATTTTTCCTTAAATTAAAGAACGCATGTAAGAATTAAAGATTTTAAAATTTAAAAAATAAAAAACTAAAAAAAAAAAAAAAAAAAGAAAATACCAGATACTGGCAGAGCAAGTCCAGGAGTCTAATTTTTTGGACACTTAATCTTTTTAAAAAAAATCTCCCTTGTCACTATTTCAATGGATACATCAATAGATACCATTATTGAAGTTGACCCAAGACAACTGTGAGCAGAATTTATGGGTAAATAACAAATGATTAAAAACAAAATAATGTGCTGGTTATCAAGGTACTGATTTTCAGATTCAAACTTAATCTTCTATACTCTGGTCTTGCTGTGTCTGGGACTCCACAGACTGCATTGCTGCTTTGCCAGCTGGTTATCATGAGGTTCTGTCAACAGAGAACACTAGAGGGATTCTAGAAGGCAGGAGGAGGGGAAGAAAATGGTCACTCTTCTTCCTGCTGGCTTCCTGCTCTCGCCTGAGCCATGTCTTGGCCCAGCAGCAAAGGCTTACAGCAGTTTGTTTCTGTTTGCAGTTTTTTCTCCGTTTGCCCATACTCAGCCTCTTCCTCACAAATGTCTGTACCAGCTGAGTCCTGCTTCCTGGGAACTCTTCTCTGAGCATCAGAGTCATCAGCATCAGCCAGGCAGAGCTTCTTCTTCAGGATTCTGGATCTCAGTGTTGTAGGGCCATTCTCCAAACTTCTTTGTTCTAATAACTCATTTCCTCCCTGACCCTAGCCCTAGGGGGTCAGGGAGAGAATTCTGCATGTACTAACCATTTTGCATATATTTGCTCTAATTCTTCCATAAAATCTTATTGATTGGTTATATATTTTTCATTTTACAAATTAAGAGACAGACTGTTAGAGTCTAAGTAAATTTCCCAAGATTACATAGCTAGTTAATAGCTCTATGATTTAACCACCCCCCCTTTTTTTTTTAACTCCAATGACCATTGTCTGTTATGATGTCATCCAAGGGCCTAAGATTTGGACTTGCTAAACTGAGATTAGAAAAAATATTTAGTGTTTTCATATCAAGAGCAATGTGCTCTAATAGACACTTGAAATTATTGTGGGCCAGTATGACAGAGAAGAGTTTTAAGAAAACTTAAAAGTTTGAAGTTTTATTTCTTCAAAATAATACTTTTGTTACACTTTCCTAATGATCATTAAATATAGTTAAATCTATTACTGAGCTAGTGATAGGCTTTAGTCAGATTATTCCCCTGAATCTGAATCCAGTTCCCTGTTGAAATTTGAGATTTCAAATTTTGCTTATCTTGTATCAAAAGTCCTTGGGGGCTTTTTCTTGTCAGGGTTAGTGGTTTTACCTTCTCTGTCTCTCTAAGATGATAACTCTCTAATGATGACACAGAGTTTCTCTCTATTAGCCATTGGTCTTCTTTTCAATCGCTGATCTTAGTTTTTTTGTTTTTATTTTTCTCTCATCAGTTCAGTTCAGTTCAGTTGCTCAGTTGTGTCTGACTCTTTGTGACCCCATGGACTGCAGCACACCAGGCCTCCCTGTCCATCACCAACTCCTGAAGTCTACCCACACCCATGTCCATTGAGTCAGTGATGACATTCAACCATTTCATCCTCTGTTGTCCACTTTTCCTCCCACCTTCAATCTTTCCCAGCATCAGGGTCTTTTCAAATGAGTCAGTTGTTTGCATCAGGTGGCCAAAGTATTGGAGTTTCAGCTTCAGCATCAGTCCTTCCATTGAATATTCAGGACTGGTCTCCTTTAGGATGGACTGGTTGGATCTCCTTGCAGTCCAAGGGACTCTCAAGAGTCTTCTCCAGCATCACAGTTCAGAAGCATCAGTTCTTCGGTGCTCAGCTTTCTTTTTAGTCCTACTCTCACATCCATCCATGACTACTGGAAAAACCATAGCTTTCACTAGATGGCCCTTTGTTGGCAAAGTAATGATGTCTCTGCTTTTTATTATGCTGTCTAGGTTGATCATAACTTTTCTTCATAGCAAAGACCAATTCTGTACTAGAGATAAATAAGATAAAACTACTGATCTTGTCAGAACTAAATCCTCAGTTTGACCAACACTATAGGAATTTCCCAGTGTGCATTTCTGCTGAATGTGTTACTCATCCTTTCTCACCCTTTAGAAGAACAGAACAACTCCTTTAGCTAGAACATGTATAAATTGATTCACACATGCTAATAGAAAGGCCCTTAGCCTAGCAGATTGTTGCTACCAGCAGCTGATTTCACATTTATACTACCTCATCTCAAGGGCCCTTTATATCTTACACAAAATATTCTGAACAAAAAAATTAAACAGAATTTCTGAAATAAGATTTCCATAGATGGAAGAGAATAAAGTTTTGACAACACTGTTGGTGGGGGAATACATGTTGAGCAAAGACCCAGAGCTAGTTTAAGTGAGCTAACATTAGAGAGACGTTAGGAAGCAAAGGGAAACAATAACCCCTCCCCTAGGAATTCTCTGAGGGATGATATTGGAGGGGAAATGAGCTTGCTGTTCAAGGCAGGATTTATTGACCTCCTAATGTTTTCTTAGGACTGACTGTTAGTAATCTGCATTTCCTAGAAAAGTGGTAAGTGAAGATTTTCTGGTTTCAAAATTAAAAATGCAAAGTGACATGTCACCCATGTACATAGTCCATTTCTTCCAACTTGAAAAGGGAAAGAGGTGCTAGTGATTTATGGAGAAATTTCAAACCAAGAAAAAAGACTAAATATAGGAATTGCTACAAAAATTAAAAGAACCCTAATGAAGAAGATCCTATGATCTAGAAGACAATTATTATAATTTAGTACACATTCTCTTACTGCTTAATTGCTGTTTTTCAAACTAGTCTGCTAGAGATGTGGGAATGTAACACTAATTTAACCTTTGCCTGAGAGATATATTTATGAATTCAAACTGAAGAGTACCTGTAAGAATTTATGTTAAAGAACATGGGGAATCTACTATGTATCAGACATTGCACTAGGTATTTAAGAAAAGAAAATCTTTTAATTTTGAAGTAACTATAGAATCACATGCAGTTGTAAGATAAAAATGCAGAAAGAGTCTATGTATCTTTCACCATTTCTTTCCTCCAGTGGTAATATCTTGCAAGATTATAGTATAATATGAAAAGCTTGTTTACTCTAAAAATCCCATTTGAAGTAACAAAATTTGGGGGGAGAACTTAAAATAATGCTGAACTTCACCTGGAAAAATAAATCAAAGATTAAAATGGAAGGTGTTTTAGATTTACATTTTAGCTATTCACCCAAAAGCAAAAGATTTCTGTGGAAACTAATGTAAAAAAGAAACATTACTAATAAACATGAGTGAATAGCCTGGGAGATTCTAAAGAAAGAAGATAACTTAAAAGGAGTCAAAAATTAGAAGATTTAGTTCCTATGAGCTATTAAAAGATGGTAAATCTACAATAACAAAGAAGTTTCGTATCCATGAAGGCTACCAAAGTAGATCAGTAAAATAGAATACAACGTTTAGAAATGGAACCAAATAGATACATAGTTTGA
Source organism: Ovis canadensis (assembly GCF_042477335.2). Taxonomy (NCBI): domain Eukaryota; kingdom Metazoa; phylum Chordata; class Mammalia; order Artiodactyla; family Bovidae; genus Ovis; species Ovis canadensis. The sequence goes on from NC_091245.1 coordinate 183,318,550, forward strand.
GTTTGTTATAAAAGAAAAATCTAGAATTAGCACAGAAGAGACGGAATATTTAGAGACCATGAAGATTATTTGGCAAAAGAATAAAAGCTGAAATTCTACTTCATTATATCAAAATTGCAGATGAAACCCAAATTTTAAAGGAAAAAATATAAAAATATTATAATTAGATAAGGACTTATTTTGAAAATATTATTAGAGCTGAGAAGAGCTTTATAACCATGACACAAAACCCAGAAGCTATATTGGAAAAAAGATAAATTTGACCTCATGCAAATTAAGACTATTGAATAAGGAAAATGCCATTAAAATTTTAAAAATCAAACCACAAACAAGAACAAGTATTTGCAATATTTATGGAAAAGAGTTAATTTCTTTTAAAAAACACTCCAGCAAATCAATAAGAAAAATACCAACAACCTGGTATTAAAAAGGCAAAGAACACAAAGAGGAAGCTCAGAGATAAATACAAATGATGAGTAAGAGATAGAGTAATTTTGAATGTACTTGGAATGATGAAGTTGCAAAATAAAGCATTAGTAGAATGCGATTTTTCTTCCATTGGATTGGCACAAATTAAAAATTAGATATTGAACATTATTAGATATAGAAGGTGGAGAAAAATAGGCACGCATGCATTATGTTTCAGTTCAGTCGCTCAGTCACGTCTGACTTTTTATGACCCATGAATCGCAGCACGCCAGGCCTCCCTGTCCATCACTAACTCCCAGAGTTCACTCAACTCACGTCCATCGAGTCGGTGATGCCATCCAGCCATCTCACCCTCTGTCGTCCCCTTCTCCTCCTGCCCCCAATCCCTCCCAGCATCAGAGTCTTTTCCAATGAGTCAACTCTTTGCATGAGGTAGCCAAAATATTGGCGTTTCAGCTTTAGCATCAGTCCTTCCAATGAACACCCAGGACTGATTTCCTTTAGAATGGACTGGTTGGATCTCCTTGCAGTCCAAGCATATATGTTTAGGGATGATAATTGCTGTATAGTTGTTAATAGCAAAACAGAGCAAAGCAAAAAGTAACTTAAATGTTACTTAGATGTAACTTAAATGTACCTTAGAGACCTCTCAGTTTAGTAGAAATGGGTGGGCCTTGTACCATAGTTTAGCTCAGTCACTGATGGAACCACATTGTTGGCTCAAAAGTTGAGGTCACCCTTAAAAGGAGGCAGGAGGCGTCAGTTCATCGTATCCCTCAGAACTAGACAAGAAGTTCTTTCTTGAAGGGGGTCTGAGTGGTTCAAAAGAGGAAGCTAATATGATACCACTTGTATATAAATGTTACTCATATACATGAATTTACATATACAAAGATAGGAGTTTTTTAAGAATATACAAGATATAATATTATTATAAGGTAATATTATGTATATTGATAATATTAATATCGCCCTGAGTAGTAGGATTGAGAGGAGGATATTGGGCTTTTTATATCCTGTTGTTGTAGCTGTTCAGTCACCCAGTCATGTGCAACTTTGTGACCCCATGAACTGCAGCATACGAGGTCTCCCTGTCCCTCACCATCTCCCGAAGTTTGCCCTAATACAAGTCCATATCCTACTATGCTCTAAAAATGTTTTAGTAAGTGCATGTATTGCCTTTATGCTAGTATCAAAAATTCTTGATGAATTTAGAAATAGTTTCCAAGCTTCACTGAGACCCTCTTTAGTTAAAGACTATGACCAACATGCTTAGAGTTTCTTATACCCTCACCTGCTCACAGATTCTCCTGCCTAAGGTATTTCCCATGCCCTATCTCAATCATTTTCTATTCAATTATCCTGCTTTAATTTTCTTTGTACACTTTATTCCAATATGGGGTTTGGGCTCCCCCCTCACCCCATGACAGTTGCCATCTGCAAGCCCAGGTTGTAACCTCTGTATCTGACCAACTGGCTTCATAGTAGAGGTTCCCATGGCCTCCTCCTGGGTTTTCACTAATTTGCCAGAGTGGCTCACAGGAATCAGAGAGACATTTTACTTACTAGATCACAGGTGTATTATAACAGGTTATAACTCAGGAACAGCCAGATGGAAGAGATGCATAGGGCAAGGAGTAGGGTAGGGGATGGAGCCTCCATGCCTCCTTGGTGTGCCATTCTCCCCATACCTCCACATGTTTATCAACCCCTGCAGCTCTCCAAACTCATGCTTTGTGCCGGTTAGGGAGGCTTCATTATCATAGGCATGATTGATTAAATTCTCGGCCATTGATGAAGGAACTCAGTCTCCAGCCTCTCTCCCAGCCTGGAGGTCAGGAGGTAGGACTGGAAGTTCCAACCCTCTAATCACCAGGGTGGCTCCACTGGCATCAGCCCCCATCTTTAGGTGCTTTTAAAAAGTGATCTCATCAGCATGTCAAAAGAGACCTTTATCACTTTTGCAACACTTATAAAATTTGAACTATGGAGGAAGAAAAAATATATGTGAGAAGTATTAATATCTTGTGGTCATCTGAATAATCAAATATGTATTTTTTGTTACAAATCACAATATCAAGATTTTATTTATAGCAATTCTTACTATCTGAAATTCCTATTTGTTTACATTTTCACTCCATGCCTCCACCCATATGTACTCAACTCCAAGAAGGTAGGGCTTGTAAACCTGACTTGTTTACTGCCTCAGCTTCTAATAGAGTGCCTGATACATAAGCAAGAGCTATTCAATAAATATTTGTTGAATGATTTAATGAATTACAAGCAATAGAAGAACGGGCTACATGTTATCTCATTTTACCTAGAAGGTGAGTTGGATTTCTCCACCTTGGAAACTTGGTTTCATTCTCTATTCTTCAATTAATACAATATACAGTTAGAACCCACTGTCTAGAAGAGCCATGAGCTGTGAGGCCTAGCAAAGTAAGGTCTGTCTTGTCTTCATAAACCTTAAAATTGATGACAGGTTATTTCTATCCGGCAACCATCAGCAAAGGGGTCCCTGAGACAGAAAACAGCACACAGGGTGAGAATGATTCTTGTCTCATTAACTGGTGGGGTACAGAGGAGTTTTTGCTCCCCAACACCAGAAGATTGGGGCCTGGAAACCAATAGCACACCAAATCTCCTGGGATTTGCCCCATGTGGAGACAATTCTGATATACTATCCCTTCTCTGCCAGTGTTTCTCACGCATATGGTTTCTATGGTTGCCCTGAATCTCTGATGCCTGGGAGGGACCCCTGCCATGTATGCCAGCTGGCTTGTGGGCCCTGTGTTCTCACCTCATTTCTGCCAATCCTGTTTCAGAGAGCTGGGCCTTGTTCCCAATTTATCCAGCCTATCTCTGAGAGTGTTTTTCTGAACACAGTTGTCCTCAGAACAGGAAAAGAAATGTAATCAGGATACAGCAGCATTTCAATACTCGTTGGATTTTCTGTCTGGAAATTTGCCCTATTACAGACTTCTTGGAGTTAATACATTAGCCTCTTTTGGGAATAAAGAGGGGCACCTTCAAATATTAAAGCAATAAATAAGAAGCAAACAAAACTACTAAAACCTTAGTGTGAAAATGTAAATTAGGCATTTGGATTATATCAGTAGTGAAAGATTATATCTTTCACATATATATGTGTGTGTGAGTGTGTGCGCATACGTATATATACTTTTAAAAATGTTTTTTCTTCCCTCTCGTTTTCACAGCATGAGGACACAATCCTAGGAAAGCACAGAGGCTTGGCTGAGGTCACAAAAAAGTTTCTTGAATCCCTGCCCTTTTAAGAATTCGAGGGGAAGAGCTTGTCAGCTGTTAAGTGGAAATCCTTAGGATAGCCGTCAACAGACTCTGACACTGAGCACCTGGATTAGTATCATAAAGAACCATGTTTCTGGAAGCCCTTTTCAGTTATGTAACAGTTAAGGGCTTGGGTTCTGGTTGCAGCAACATAGATTTAGCTCCTGCTTCACTATGCAAATTGGACAAGTAATACCATCTGTAAGTCGCAGTGTATTCACCTGTAAGAGACAGATGGTGATAGTATCTGCTTCATAAAGGTGGTATAAAAATTAAATGAACTGAAGAAGGAAAAGCATGGAGGACAGTCCTTGGCTCATAGTAGGTACTTGATAAACACTGGCTGTTCAAAGAAAATGATTAAAGACAAGGTTTAACTACTTCACAGTGTTGTAAGGGCTCTCTCAACTAGCCTCTCATCCACACTGCTTCTCTGCATCTCAATTTTCATAGCTGCAAAATGGAGTTGATGATTAATTTCCTCTACCTTCCCCCAAGAATATCTCATTTTTAAATAAAGCCATTAACTTTAGATGAGACAGTGTGCCCTTGGGCATCTTCAAATCCCTACTGGAGAACATGGAAGGGCTAAGGAGTGTGGAAGAAGTAATGGAAATGGTAGGGTTTTGAGATACTTAAAGTTGCCATCCACCTTTTCCCTCTGTTATCCATTGGCAGAAATGTAGTATGGATTGAAACTTGGAACATTTGGAAGGCCACCGTTCCATGGAAACTCTACTCTGAGGTTTAGAAGTTAGGGGAAAGTTCGGTGTGGTTCTAGTATGCTCCATCCAACTCTGATTCATCTCAAAGATCCAAGAGGAATACTGAGTTTATCTAGCTAGCTTAATCCAGTAATGGAGATGGGCTCAGACCTTGCTCCAAAAGAAGCCAACTTCTTAAAATAAAAAAAAGAAAGAAGGTGGGAGAGGGGTTCATGTTTGGGATCGCACGTACACCCATGGTAGATTCATGTCAATGTATGGCAAAACCAATACAGTATTGTAAAGTAAAATAAAGTAAAAAATAAAAATTAAAAAAAGAAAATCATGCTCTTATAGGAAAAGCAGCCTTAGGCCTTAAACACTCAAGTGAAAAACAGAGTCTTCTTCTTCTTTTCATAATAGCCTAAGCTTCTCTGAAGGTCCATGGAGTCACCCATTAGTTTGAAAATGCTGATTCCTGACCTCTACCCTACAGAGAATTTGACTTGGTAGATTTGGAGTGGAGCTTGGGAATTAGAATTTTTAGTGAGTGCCCTTACCTGATTATGACTTGAGGGACCATCAGAAGCACACATAGAAATATATTAAGTGAAATACTTACACATAAGTTCGTATGCCAGTTAGAAAATTAACACAATCCTCATCTCTTTCATGTTCTTAACTTCTTTCTTCAGGAACCACTCATTTTACCCGGATCCAAGATACAATTTCATTACCTGAAAAGTTGAAAAAACAGAGCAAAGGAATTTAGAAAGATGTGTCTAATTGCAAAATTTCATATTGAAAGGAAAAAGAACAAGGTAAAAATGGTCTGCTACCACTTTCGTAACAAAAGGAAATCTGAACACACATACATATAAACAAACATCTTTGAAGGGAAGCACAAGATGGTTAACACAGAAACTAAGGTAACTGGTTGTCTATTGGAGATGGGTGAAACAAAGAGATAATTTGAGGGATTGATATTTTCTAAGTTTATGTTTCGATTTATTTTTGACTTTTAAACCACAGTAATGTTTTATACATTCAGAAAACATTATTAATTTATTAAGCATGTAGTAAAATCTAGAAATTGAATACAAACACATGAATTGAACTCTATGTCGAAGAAGCAAAGCCAGAATTAATTCCAGTAAAAGCTTTGAACCTCACTCTGACTGCGTCCTACCTTCAGTGGTATATTTTCTAAAGATGAAAAGAAACTTTTGGTGGTTGAATAGTTTGAAACAATTCTGTGGGTATTGCACAATTTAGCAAACAAGCAAATATATTGGTGTTTGGTGGGCATGGAATTCTCATGGTAGGAGAGTGGCGAAAAATAGGGAAAGGGGAAAGGAGAACTCTGCTGTTTTGGATTAGACTTGCAAGTATCAGTACAAACTCAAAGAAAGAGCTTAAAAGTACTTAAGTAGCAATGAATGTATTTATCACCTTATCTTGGTTTCTAACTGCCAACTTCCATTCAAAGAAACCAGGACTCCCTGGAAAACTGACAAAGCCTAAATCTGGGACAGTGAGGTACAGGGTGAGCCAGGAGCATTGAATTGAATCAAAAAGTAAAGAAGTGCTCAAACACTGATAAGACAATGTCAAAAAATCATTGATGCCAGATTAAAGAGGCTTACACTGAACAAATTTGTGACAACTAGAATATTATAATAAATATTGGCCAGAATGGATTACAGTAAACCTCTCTGAGGCCATAGTGGTAGCAAAAATAACAGAGGTGAATGGAGAAAATAAAAAGCAACATTTATTTCTACAAAAGAATAACAACTCTTAAGCATAGAAAGAATGTAAAATGCTTTTCTAAGGCTATCAATGACTACTGTAAGAACTGACTCAAAAATCATCAAAACATGCTAAAACTATTGTGTAAAACATTGGTCTTACAATCACCCCATTTCAGAATTATTTATTAATAACAGCAGGGACAGGCTCTATTTACAATGGAGAAATTTGACAACATCACCTGAACCAAATGGTGAAACTTACAATCACCAAGTTTGACAAACTGGCAGCATATGCCTCCTGAAGTGACGTACTACGAGTGACGCATCCTGCCAGAAATGTTCAACCTTATTCTAATCGTGAGGAAGCAATCAGAAAAATCTAAAGTGAGAAATGGTCTGCAAAACAACTGGTCCAGACACTTCAAAATGTCAGTGTCTTAACAGTTATAAAGAAAAGCTAGGCACAGTTCTAGAATATAAATTATTAAAGAGATATGATTACTAAACAATGCATTTTTTAAATTGAATCCTGGATTTTTAATAAAGCTATAAAAGACATTATTGGAACAACTTGGGAAATTTGAACATAGATTGTATGTTGCATAATATTACTTGTGAAAGCTAACATTTCCTGAAAATGATCAATTCCATTGTGAATATGTAGGAGAATGACCTTCTTTGCACAAAATAAATATACCACCACAGCATTTTTGTGTCTACCACTTAATAGTTCACCAAAAAGAGAGAAGGAAAATTAAAGACAAAGCAAATGTAGCAAAATATTAGCAGCTGGTGAACCTTGCATAATATTGGGTGCTCATTTAATTACCAGTGCAACTTGTCAACGACTTCCCTGGTGGCTCAGCGATTAAGAATCTACCTGCATTGCAGGACACTCGGTTCTATCCCTGGGTCAGGAAGATCCTCCAGAGGAGGGCATGGACAACCCACTCTACTACTCTTGCCTAGAGAATCCCATGGACAGAGGAGCCTGGCCGGCTGCAGTCCATATGGTTGCACAGAGTCGGACACGACTGAAGCAACTGAGCAGCAGCAGCAACTTGTCAGTAGGTTTGAAAATTTTCAAAAGAAGAAGCTGGAGGGTCTGCAGGGGGCAAATAAAGAGAGCAGTATTGGTTGCAACCAGCATTCGTTGCCAGAATGGTGTGGTGTATATACTTCTGTTTATCTCTTGTCATGTGGGGCATGCACCTGCTAAGCCATTCATTCGTTTCCCTCTGCTGTCTGGCTATGTCCCATCCCCCTCCTCTCACCAGGATGTGCTTAGGTACAATAGTGAGGGGAGGAGGCATATGGAGAGCTTTCTCTGTATTACCATCTCAGAGGGATATTCCCACTTCTAGCACCTCTCCGAAGGGCTAATGGCCTAACAGAGCCTTATTACCATTCTGGGATAAGTTCAATTTTTTTTTTTTTATGATAGCAATTTGTTACACCAGTTTGCCACTTGCCTGCTGCTTCCTTGTTAATCCAATAATCTATATGAGAAAAGCAATTTGACATACCTCCTTCCCATCTGCCGCCCATCATCCAATCTATATCTTAACTATCAGTGATTTATTAATGGTGCCTACATTAAGCACATCTCCACTCCGGTGGCGCCCTCCTTCTCAGTCTCTCACTTGGATGCCCTCTCTGGGTGTGTTAGGAGGCAAACTCAACATGGAGATTAAAAACAACAGAATAATAAACTGAGCCTCAGTTCCAGGTATTGCTCCTTTCAGACAATTAGCATTTACGCACATCCATGGGCTTATCAGATCCATTTCAGAGCCAGTCATAAGAAATGTGAGAATCTAGGATATTTCTCATCATGTTTGTCACTCTGTCTTCAAACTTGATTTTTTAAAACTGGTTGAAGCTAGCCATTGGAACCTGCAAATAAACACTGGTAGCATTGCCCCTGGGCTGTAACTGAATGTTTCATTCCTCATCCCCAACTTCCTGGATGTCCATTCACTTGAATTAAGGGCCCACATGAGCCCTGGAACCTGACCTCTTTCCTGCAGAGACTAAAGAGGCAGGTAGCTATATAGGCTAGATGTACTGAAGCACCTCTGAGAAAGGGCCTTTTTTCTCAAAGGTGTGAGCCTGGTTCTCTGCACATCAGGGCATTACTTGCAATTGCCAAGCTCCATTTTTCTCCATGTACTCTGGCCTACCCAGAAGAACAAAGGCTCCAGGCTGACACTTCCAGAGGAGGGAGATAACGGACTCAAGTGGTTGAAAATGGCACATAGAGCAATGTCTGTGGTCTGCTGTGGGCTGAAGATGCCATTCATTTTGACTTTGTGCTATCCTTTACCTATAGAAGCTAGATGTACACGGCCAACCTAAAGCCTATGATAAGAGAAGAAACATGGGCATTGGATGGAAATTTCCAGAATCCACTGCTCTTGGTATCTACTTGCAGTTTCCAGAGTCCAGTGGCACTGAGAGTCCAGATGCTGTAGTGGTTAGTTCATCAGCTGATACGTTAATTCTGGCTCTGCAGATTCCTGTCTCTGCTCCATAGCAAGGTTCTGAATCTGGAAAATGGGGCTGCTATCACCACTTCATAAGGTGGTGATTATGAGTAACAGTGATTAATCAGTAAATTATTTTTATTGTCCTTTTTCATCAAATGTGATCTGAATTTTAATTCTGTAATGACTCCTCTCCCTGTTTTTTTTGTAAGCAGCTTTTTTCCACTAAGTCCCTCAGAAGTCCTACTCGCATTTGCCTTTTGTCCTTGATTCTGTTTGCTCTGATCTAACTTTTACCTGCGTTGTTTGGCTGCTCTTGGGCTTGCATTGCCTACCATTCCTGTTTCTTCTATTCTAGGCAGTGACCTTTAACTCTCTGCTGGGTAAATAACATGCAGCTTGTGGTAGGGGTGAGCTGCTAATAAGTAGGGGGCTATTTTCTTGAGTTGATGGATTTTAAGAAACGAAAAATGAAAAAAGACAGTCAACCTGGCTCTACAACCTACATTTAACATTCCTGTTCTTCCAAAGTCAATGGTGGCATCTTAAGTTGTCATCCTTTTAAACTCATCCTAGAGATGTGCTTATAATAATGAAACAGTTCTAAACAGCTGCTATGTTCCACCTTATAAGTGACCAAAACTTGTAATTTTGCATAGCAGTTGTTGGTATAATTTTATCCTTGCAAATAAATGCCAATTGCTGAAGAATATAAACTGTCTAATTTCATTTCTTTTCCTCTCATGAAATTCAGCGTTTCTCAGTAAATGCGGGATAAATGCTTGAGGAACAGGTAACTGTGGTTTCTCCTTGCAGAGTGATAACATATTTTACTTTGATTTATTTTCCTTTGAGTCATTGTCTTTCAAAACTCTCTATTAAATTTTTCCCCTCTGTTCAGGAGCTGTATTGCTTTCTAAAAACACATCCCCCTCCATCTTTTCTTAATTAACAGGCTTTTCCAGGACCTTTTTCGTTCTCTGTGACAGTTTCCCCCTATTGTCTGTTTGCAGCTGTTACATGGTTCAGAAGCTGAGGAGACATGCTAATGAGTGCCTGGTATATGGGAGGAACACCTCTAAATTCTCCTGGACTGGCCTTGCAGCCTGTTCCTACTTACTTTTCCTAAAATAAGCCTCTAGTTGGCAGCCAGGGGATGGATTATTTGCAGTTTCTTTCTGTGGAGGAAGTTCTTGCTTGGACTAGCTATCTGTGTTTCTATTTAAGCACAAATAAACATATTGCTGCTCCCACACTCCTTAGGTCTACACCACACTCCAAATTGTCAGAGCTAGCCCTCCTCACAAACTCCGCCCCATGACTAGAAACCAGCTGTGGTTTCTATGTTTATTTTAATTAATCAGTTAATTTCGCGAATTTTGTGTATGTGTTTTTCTTTTGTCTACATCCAGTCTCTTCCTACATTGGTCTTAGCTACATTCTCTAGAAAATTGAGTCATTATGACACTGAATGGATTTGGTCCTTGTGATTGTCTTTGGAACTCTTGTGGCTGAAAGTGAACTCCACTGAGGAATTTTGAGCACTTCATTGCTTATTCTCTCCAGGAGCCTTGAGGAAATGATGCTGATAGCTCCTTTTCCAAGAGGGGTTACATAGGTGTCTGAATTTCCTTGCAACTGGGATGACAATCCATAGTATTAATCTGAGATTCTCATTCTGAGTCATGTATTTCAGTCAGTAGGCTGGAATCAAGCTAGTTAATCCCCCTTCAAAATGTTTTGCAGCTGTTAGGATTCCATGACCTTTACGCAGAGACACAGAGAATCTTACTGATCAGAGAGCAAGCTGGAGGGGAGGAGCTGGAAGCCTGCAGAGATGGCAGGCTTTGAACAAGGCACAAGGTGATTACCAGCCATCCTGTTAATGCAGTCAGGGTCTGAATGACAAAGATGCTTTTAGCTTTCCAGGCTGTTCTACGACTATTCTTTTCTCATCGAGCTTCTAAGGTGGCTTTTCTTTTGAAAATAAAAGTCTAAAGTGAACATGCCTAGAGAAGTGGCCCTCATTAAAGACTTATACCGCAGGTTAAGTTCTTTCTATTTTTAGGGGCTCTTTGGAACATAAACACAGTGTCCATTAAAGACCAAGAAGCCATGTAGAAGCTGGAACTATGAGGATTCTTTGACAAATCTTTTACCCTACTGCCCACTGAACATAGAAGGGACCTATGGAAAAACAAAATCACCTCTGAGTTTTTCTCTCAGGGGAAAAGAAACTTTCTCTGAGGAGGTAGGAACAAGGGCTAGACAAAGTAAGATGATATGTTCTTGTGAAGGGGACTTCTCTTACTCATTTTCATTTCCTACTTCTTTGCCAATTTGTTCTTACTCTTGCCTCTCCAGGACATAAGTGAATAAATCTTGGGCATATTCCCCCAAGTAATCTCATCTGTTTTCCTAGATTCCTATATATCGCCTGCAGTAGGAATGAGATTCAGTTGAAATTAGCACCAGTTTTATTCACGTGTGCCTGGACCTGTGGACTTCCTCGGTGCCTCAACACATAGCAGCACAATTCAGTCCCTGAATTCTATCCCATGGATCCGCTGTACCACTTATGCTGCTCTAAATAAGTAGTCAGGATAAAGTGCTGGTGGGCATTATCACTTTACTCGTCATTTGTCTCAGCTGGGGGAGTTTTTTTAATTGAAAGAGTCAGTATAAAAAGTAACTCACAGCTGGAGAAGTTGAAGCTATGTGATGAGATCATCAGGCTAATTGCCCAGGTCTGCTAATCAGTAAGGTAACCCAATAATTTTGACAGAAAACAAACAAGAGATTGAGTGGAGTACGTTAACTTTTCTAACTATGAAGAAAACAGTCTCTCTTTAAGGTGGGGAGACTATTCTGACTAGAAACACTAGGATAGTTTAATTTCTTCATATTACATATTGATTTCACTCACACACTGTGAAACTCAGTACTGACGGTTAGCTGAATAAGCACTGCAGTTTGGTTAGGATTCCTCCTAACATGGAGAAAGTGTAGAGGGAGAAAACTTGAGAATATATATCAGGCCAGCTGATAGTGGACATTTGTTTTTAATCCAGTGAGAGTGTGAATGTAATGGTACTGCTATCACCAACAATCAAATGAAGGCAGAAATATCCACAAACCCTGCTCCCCTCTTGATGCCATGTCTCTCTGTCATCCAGTGTCTCAACCATCTGTCACCAAGAGAAGTCATATCGGGAGTTCTTCCTGTGTGGTCCCACCCGCCAGCAACATTCTGCATCCCGTGGAGTCTAAGAAATGCAAATTCCCAGGCCCCACTCTGGCCTACTGAATCAGACACTGAGGGTGGGGCCAGAAGCCTGGTTTATCTCGTTTAGCGGGTGATCCAGAGGCACAATAGTGTTTGCGTACCACTGGTCCACAACTTCACTACTCAGAGTATGGTTTACAGACCAGCAGTCAGGCAATCACTAAGCATTTGTATGTAATAAGGAATCTTGAGCCCCTGCTCATAGTTTGCAATTTTAAGCAAATCCCCAGGTGATTAGGACGGCCATTAACATATGTGAAGCTCTGGTCATTATCCCAACTTGAAATAAAAATGACAACCTTGCAAGTAGGTTTAGCGATGTGTTGATGAGTCTGGGCTACTGAAACGTAGGCAGGAGTCTTCTAGGAAGACTTCCTGTCTTTCAAGACGGAGAGTGTGAACCATTTAGCCCTTCCTCCGCTTTTCTGCCTGTAACATGGAGGTGTTGGTCAGTCACTCACAGCAGATGACTTCCGCTTTAGTATGTATTTTACCATCCCTCACTTCTTTGGTTTCCATTTCTGAGGAGGAGGTTCTGGTATTCTTCCCTGCCGAACCCACTGAACCTAGTTCCTAGGCCTCCTGCCTCAAGATGGAGTTATGGTGTCATAGAGAAAGCGTGGCCTTTGGCTCCTGCCACACAATGGCTAGAATTTCAGAGCTATTGTGGGTACAGATGTATGTCCCGGAGCATCTTGTTTAACCTCCTTGCACCTTGTATTTTCATCTATGAAGTGAAGTCGCTCAGTCGTGTCTGACTCTTTGGGACCCCATGGACTGTAGCCCACCAGGTTCCTCTGTCCATGGGATTCTCCAGGCAAGAATACGGGAGTGGGTTGCCATTTCCTTCTCCAGGGGATCTTCCCAACCCAGGGATTGAACCCAGGTCTCCCACATTCCAGGCAGATGCTTTAACCTCTGAGTCATCTATAGGAGAAAATAATAACATCTTTCACAGAGTGCTGATATGAGTACCAAATAAGAAAACATAAATGTATCTTGCATAGTAGGGCTTTCCTGATGGCTCAGCGGGTAAAGAATCTTCCTGCAGTGTGGGAGATATAGGAGACACGAGCTCAATCTCTGCGTTAGGAAGATCCACTGGAGGAGGAAATGGCAACCCATTCTTGCCTGAAAAGTCCCATGGACAGAGGAACCTGGCGGGCTGCAGTCCAAGGGTAGCAGAGAGTCGGACACAACTGAGAGACGGAGCATAACTTGCACAGTGTTGGGACAAAGTAAGCACAGAATGAATGTTAGTTTCTTCCTTTTCCCTTGTGCTGTGTTAATAATTCTTACCCTGTTTTTGGTTTTTGCATAAGCTCTCTAGCTCCTTTCCCTTTGTGTACACATGTGCTTATACACACCCTACTCGAAACAAGCTTTCCTTCATCACTAAGAAATAAATGCCTTGACCTTTTGTTAGTTCTAGGAAAGTTAGTTCCTTTTCTTAGTTCCTCGGTCCCAAGGATATATATGATACAACTGACTACACTTTTTTCCTTGTAACTGTTACCTCCCTTGGTTTCCATAAGTAAGTTGCTATCCTACCTCTTACTGCTCCTTATTTCTTAACATTTTTGGTTCTTTTTCCTGCTGCTACTAACCAACAAATAAGAAAGTAGCTCTAAAATCAGAGCCCTGCTCCCTGCCCTTTTCTTTCTGCAGCTATTTCCCCAGTGCTTCGATCCCCTTCTACGGCCACAATTCTCACCTTTGAGATGATTTCTGCCAGCAAATCTCCCACAAGGTCCAATCCCAGATTGCCATCTACTCATCTCCACCTGCCTGTCCTGGTGGTACCTTACTATTTATTAAACTGAACTCTGCATTTGCTCTTCTTAATAACTCAGCCCAAGAGGTGCCATTATTATTAAAAAATCCTCTTTACATTTTTCTCTACCTTGCCTCACATCTAATCAATTGCCAAGATCCCTTAAGGATACCATCACAAGTTTGTGTTTCTTTTCAGAAATTACGGTTCCTAGTGCCGTTGCTCCACATCTCAGACCTTCATGATCTTTCCTCTGTACCTTAGAAGTACATTCCAAGCCAGTCTCCCACCTCTGTCTACTTCCTCTCAACTCAACACCCTTTGGGAAATCCCACTGCTTTCCAGCATTCCAGTTTCTTCATATTGTTGACCTGGCCTCTTTGACACCATCTAACTACTTAGCACTCTTTACCCCTATGACCTGCATTTCAACCAATCTGGAGTATCTGTCCTCCAAACCTGCCTTACCTCTATTTGTCTTCATTTACTTATTTTTACTGTACCTTCGGTCTGAAATGCCTTCTGGGTCTCTTTTTATAGTTTACAATCCTACCTTGCTTTTAAGACTCATTTCAAATCATTCCTCCTTCTTGAAGTAATTTATGTTCCTCCTCGAATGTCTCTCAATTTTGTGAGATATTTTTTGAGAAAGAAATTAATTTCTTCCTCATACTATTGTTATTTGTACACTTATCTACTATACACATAGTATGTTGTCTAAGAGCTAAACAGTGTTTGCTCATCTTTTTCTCCCATTTTGTGCTAAAAGCATTATCTTGTGAATAATATTTAGGCCACAAATATTTGCTGAATTGATTTAATTGGAAATGCACACTGGTTTATTATGTGCAAACCAAAACTCTGATTTAAAGAAAAAAGACAGACTAAATTACTGATTGTTAGGCTTTTTGCCCAAGACAATATAGAAGTCCACAAAACAGTCTATAAACACAGAAAAAATTAATAGCTGAGTAAGAGTGGATAATCAGGTAACAAGTAATAGGGCAAGAGAAAGAGAATGACTGTTTAAAACTTGGCTTTAAAGGATTGCCATAGGAGCCAAAAAAAAAAAAAAAAAAAAGGCATTCAATTTGGTAAGCTGGCTTCATTTTGTAGAGGATTCAGTTTAGCATTTGGGAGACAATTATTTGCTTGCCTCTTAACAGTCATTTCCAGGGTAAGTGACAGCTATAAAAATAGTAACCTTTAAAGTCTGCCACTAGACATATACACAAAGGTTAAACAAACGTCGTTACCGTCTGCACGTCCATGGAAGTGTGTGCTACATGCTTGTGCCTCAATTCATTCATTTTTCAAATGTCACCTCCTTAGAGAGGTCCTCCTTGTCCCTTCTACCTAAATAGCATTTATCTATCACATGACCATCAGTCCCTTTACCTTTTGTTCTTCGTAGCAGCTGTGTGACCCCTGTGTCTTCCTCACTGGAATGTAACCACCATCAGGGCAGTGACTCAACTATTTTGTTCTTGGCAGCCTCTCTACTCTAGAACAACCTGCTATGTGCTGAGAATTCAGTATAGAAATATATTTTGTATGAATAGAAGTGCCAAAGATAATTGACCCTTCTATGATGTGTTTATTACAACACCCAGTTGATAAGACGATGCTTTATTTTGTATCACTCAGGTTTTGCTCACCTAGGCAATATAATTGTAAAGCTCTCTAATCCTTTCTAGAATTACTCTTTCATAAATTGGCCAACCCACTCTTTCCTTTCACTTTCCGTGATTTATTTTGCTTATTACATGAAAGAAGTTAGCTCAGATTTTCCCAGTAAGTGAAAATGGGTCTCTAATTTGGGCTTTCACTCCTTATCCTTTCCTTTTAATTCATGGTCCTCCTTGTTCCTAGCTAGTCCCTGTTGACCTACTTGGAATCATTACTGGGAACCAGAAGATGGTATGTAATTGAATTGGTATCGCTGCTGTCACCATCAATTTGTATAGGAAAAAAGGCTGAGGAAACACAAAGGCCGAAACTGTAATTGAATTTGGTTGCTCCAAAGGTAAAACACAGTTGCAATTTTCAGAGAGCATGGCAGGTCAGATGGTGAATGTGAAGGGGCTGAGTGAGATGGATTATCCCTAGGGGATATGAAAACCAAAGAAATGGACTTCAGCCAAAATGGATGGTCAGATGTCACTAAACCCACAGCTTTCACAAGGTCAATTCTTTTTCTAGGCACTCAAGTACAATGAACACTGGATCCTGAGGTGGATAGGGGATACCTGGGGATATGGGTTCTAGTTCCGATGTCCTCAGTGGAGGTAAAACAATAAGCAAATTATTTAATTGCCCTGGACCACAATCATCTCACTTATAATACTGGGACAATAAGATAATTCATGGCTCTTGGGGCTGCTGAGAGGACCCAATAACATGGTATCTTTGATCGCTTTTGAATAGGGCTCCATGCTGTTTGAAAGCGAAGTCATCTTATTATATGATCAATACCTTATTTCTGCAGTGACTAATCACTTCAGTTAGCTTTTTATCCGTTACAAAAAGCATACCACAGAGAATTGACTTGCTCAAATTATGTTTATTTAACTTCCAACCTCCTATTAATATGTATTATCATGACTAGGAATTTAACAGCCTCCACGCCAGGAAATATGGAAGTGATATTTGCTCAGCATCATTACATATTAGTACTTCTCTTGTCAGAGTAAGGGATGATATTTACCTTGAATATATTTTATCAATGTCATCCACTTATTCTGATGCCTAAACTACTATTTTTGTGACTTTGTTATAAATACTTTTTGGAGGGGACCATGTGACTAGACAGTATGCCCATTATGGATCAGTCCTTTATCCTCTCTTCTACCCAGAAGTTTTACCTACCATTGTTTTGCTTCTTGGAAACTTACCACATCTGGTAATTCTGTTTACTGCCTTGTTCTAAGCCTGGCTCCAATCAGTCATTGAACAGAAAGAGTGCAAGCTGCTTAAATTTTGCTTCCCTATTTGATATGTCTCTAAAACTGTTTAAAAGTTACCCACAGTCTAAATCTTATTTCCTTTTGTATCACCTATTACTCTAAAAAATACTGGCAACTGGATATAAAGTTAAAAGTTTGAAATCCTAGAAAGGGTCTGGAAAGTGGTTGTCAATTAAGGATGGGTCACCATAAAACCCAGTGTACCTAGAGGATTCTGGTTTATACCTGATGTCTAGGAATAATTATTAATTGTACTCCTCTGCCAATCACAAAGTGTCTTATTTTAATCAATAAATAACAGGACCACCCGGTTGAGGACAGTGTTTCCACTGAGGACAGTGAAGCTGTAGGTGTGATCTGAGGAAGGTGTGTCACTGCAACAGTGGCGGATGACCCTGTGCTCCTAACAGCGTTTTTGTGCTTTATGGTTCTGCCATTCCTAATCCGGTGAATATACATACCCCTTCCATCTTAGTTCAGCTTGACTTCATGGCTTGATGGGTCAAAAAGACCCAGTTCAGGACGGGCAGTCTTGGCTCCATAATCAGTTGACGTCCCATGATTTTCCTCTATCAGGTCCCAGGAGCATAGCAAGACTTATTTTGCAAATGCTATCTTGATCTCTAGCAGTTTACTGCAGATGTTATAGCATCACTCTAAAATATTAGGAGTCCACTTTAAAATTTGCCTACTGGGACTGATCACAAACTTCAGATATCTTTTCCCATCACAGATAACCCCATTAGCGTTGCACTACTGCAGGCCCATATATGTCAGCCATTCAGGCTACAAAGCCCTTTCTGACCTGGGTCTTAATCAAAGCTCATAGTCTTTCTGTGTCACATTGGTGAATGGGATGAAGCAAATTTCTGAGTATTAAATATGTCACTCCAGAACCCAAAGAGGACTTAAAAGTGTCGAGCTTTTTCTTAGGCGTTGTTGTAGTTATTTAGTCACTCAGTGGTGTCCGACTCTTTGCAACCTCATGGGCTGTAGCCTTCCAGACTCCTCTGTCCATGGGATTCTCCAGGCAAAAATACTGCAGTGGGTTGCCATTTTCTCCTCCAGGGGATCTTACTGACCCAGGGATCGAACCCTCGTCTCCTGCATCGGCAGGCAGATTCTTTACCACTGAGCCACCTGGAAAGCCCATGAATACATTAGGTTGTTCACAAATATGATAGTAATCTTGGATGGTTGGGGAAGGCATGTGCCTTCTGAAGTCCAAGGAACCAATACAGAAATTCTGCCAAATATGAAGTGTGCCTGTTCCAACCTTACATTTGGGGATTAAGGAAATGATTACATACTGAGTCCATGAACCTAGTGAACTCACCAAAATGGAATTAGACCAGGTGTTTATTTATTATTTGGCTCTCATATGCTCATACTCTAGTTAATGCCACATAATTTTTCAGGTCCCTTACTACTGTTCACTTAGAACCTATGTATCACACTGCTTGAAATTACTGCTGCTACCGCTAAGTCGCTTCAGTTGTGTCTGACTCTGTGTGATCCCATAGATGGCATCCCACCAGGCTCTGCCATCCCTGGGATTCTCCAGGCAAGAACACTGGAGTGGGTTGCCATTTCCTTCTCCAATGCATGAAAGTGAAAAGTGAAAGGGAAGTCACTCAGTCGTGTCTGACTCTTAGCGACCCCATGGACTGCAGCCTACCAGGCTCCTCCGTCCATGGTATTTTCCAGGAAGAGTACTGGAGTGGGTTGCTATTGCCTTCTCTGACTTGAAATTACTGGATATTCCCATTTTTCTTGGGGCATTATTATTAAAATAGACATAGATGCCTCGAGGAAGTACTGAGAGAATTCTCATGTGCACTTAATATGTGGTTTCACATCTCTTCTCCTGAAGACCTGACTTCTTCAAGTAGTGGGATCTGGGGCTGAGAACTGGCTCAGAAACTGAACAAGGGATTTTGACTTTTTATTGGAATAAGTTCCCTTAACCTCCTGAATAGATTAAGCATACCCTTGTTGACTGCCTAGAGATACACTGTGTTCTATTAGCCATCTCTTTGGCCCTGTGTGGGTTAGGTCTTCCTGGCTCTTATTCAGACTGTCCATTTATGGTAATGATTGTGGTCTTGATTTAGACAGCTAGGTGCTATCACCTAACGTGTATTATTTTGGCATTCTCTTCATTGCCATCAGGGTTCCCAGTTCTACAATTGCATCTTCTATCTTCAGCACTAACCTACAGAGGACAGCAAACACTGAGCATCTTATTTATGCTGGTGACTTTCTCGTCAGTGCATTTTTTATCATTATGGTAAAGGGAGTATCCTATGGACTCTTAAGTGAAACATGGTTAGTCACTGGGTTTCTGCTTTACATAGTACATCCTCTCTAGCAAGTCTGTGAACCTTTTGATCTCTTCTTTCACCATGTGCCATGGAAGTTCTGGTATTTTTAATTAGCAAGGACCAAGCCTTTGACTGTGTGGATCACAAGAAACTGAAACAGATGGGAATATGAGACCACCTGACCTGCCTCTTGAGAAACCTATATGCAGGTCAGGAAACAACAGTTAGAACTGGACATGGAACAACAGAGTGGTTCCAAATAGGAAAAGGAGGATGTCAAGGCTGTATATTGTCACCCTGCTTATTTAATTTATATGCAGAGTACAGCATGAGAAACGCTGGGCTGGAAAAAGCACAAGCTGGAATCAAGATTGCCAGGAGAGATATCAATAACCTCAGATATGCAGATGACCCCACCCTTATGGCAGAAAGTGAAGAAGACTAAAGAGCCTCTTGATGAAAGTGAAAGAGAAGAGTGAAAAAGTTAGCTAAAAGCTCAACATTCAGAAAACTAAGCTCATGGCATCCAGTCCCATCACTTCATGGCAAATAGACAGGGAAACAGTGGAAACAGTGTCAGACTTTATTTTTTGGGCTCCAAAATCACTGCAGATGGTGACTGCAGCCATGAAATTAAAAGACACTTACTCCTTGGAAGGAAAGTTATGACCAACCTAGAGAGCATAATAAAAAGCAGAGACATTACTTTGCCAACAAAGGTCTATCTAGTCAAAGTTATGGTTTTTCCAGTGGTCATGCATGGATGTGAGAGTTGGACTATAAAAGGCTGAGCACAGAAGAATTGCTGCTTTTGAACTGTGGCGTTGGAGAAGACTCTTGAGAGTCCCTTGGACTACAAGGAGATCCAACCAGTCCATCCTAAAGGAGATCAGTCCTGGATGTTCATTGGAAGAACTGATGTTGTAACTGAAACTCCAATATTTTGGCCACCTGATTTGAAGAGCTGACCCATTTGAAAAGGCCCTGATGCTGGGAAAGATTGAAGGCAGGAGAAGGGGATGACAGAGGATGAGATTGTTGGATGGCATCACTGACCCAATGGACATGAATTTGGGTAAACTCTGGGAGTCAGTGATGGACAGGGAGGCCTGGCGTACTGCGGTTCATGGGATCGCAAAGAGGCAGACACAACTCAGCGACTGAACTGAACTGAATAGCTTTCCCCAAGCTTCTAAGGACCATTCAAGCGGCATGTAAGCACTGTCTCCTGGGTCGCTGACAGGGTGTTAAATCCTGCATCAGAGGATAATGTTCCCACATAAATAAATTCTCCCTTATCCAAATTTGTTTTGCCTTCATTCCGCCCCCCTACTACCTGGATCCAGGATCAGGCTCAAGTCCCATTCATTCTTTCCTGGTCCTGTTAACACATGTTGGCTAGGGCCTGCAGCTCTCTGGGTGCATAGTTCCTTCCTTCTGCTAGTAGACAGACCAAACATTTTGCTAGCCAGTTATGTTGTGACCCTAGTTATTGTTCTGGTGGCCAAGAGGGAAAATGGTGAAGTGAAGGGGAAGGGAAAGGAGGTGTAGGCATGTATCTTATCTTGATGTCTTGCAGAAAAAATGATGTGATAGCTTTTAACCTGAAGAACTACAGCATTTCTAGGGGTTCAGAGGAGACTAGAGATTCAAGATTTTCAAGGGTGTCAACCCAAATAACCCCATCACAAGCCTCAGAGCTTTACTCCTTTTCAGTTAAGGCCCTAACCTTGGTGAAGCAGATTTTCCAGGTTAACAAATCAATGTTCTCTGGAATCGACTACACTTTAAATCACATTCTGGGTTTGGTCCTCTGCCTTTCTGCCCTCAGGCCCTCTGGCTTTTTAATTTTGCCCTGAATTTGGATTAATTGCTCTCAGTTCTTCCCAGCCAAACCCATCTGATTCTATGGCTTTTATAATCATTGCATTCCCAGAACCTCTCGATTATCTGAGGCAGTGCACCTGCAGTATATTCTCTTTTAGTTTCCATTCCAATTTACCATCAGTGATAGATGTAACTTTTGCATTGTGACAACATTCTAGGAATTACCCAAATGCCATTCGATGTACCACCAGTAACAGGTTCCTCATCGTCAGCTATTCAAAGACTAATATAGCTCCAAAATTGCACTTCAAAGACATGTCTTGATACCAACTATTTCCCAGGAAACAGACTGTGAAGCAGAGATTTGAATGCACTATTATGGAGAGGGCTCTTAGGAAGGAAAATACTTATAAAAGAGTAAGGAGAGCAGGATTAGGCAGAGGGGGAAGCTGAACAGCAATGTGGTACCAACAGAGAACTCAACCCATCCTATGGGGAAGCACTGAGTTGGAATGGCATTCAGAGGTCTCCCCTTTTGAGTACTGGGATTTATACACCTCCACTGACCAGTCATGGGGTATATGCTGCTTCTGGATTGGGGTGCAAATTTGTGCACGGTATCTTCCTTTGATGTAAGGCAGTTCCTTCAGGAATTCTCAGCTATGTGTTGGCCACAGCCAGTACTTCTGGGAGTTGTGGAAATGTATGTCTCGATCCCAAAGGAAAAATACATGTGGGATAGCACAGGAGCCATTACAGTATGTGCTTTTGTTTTTGCAGAACTGCAAGTAGTTCAGTAGGGATCAGGTGTGAAGTATGAGAGGGAGAGGGGGATAAGTGATAAGGCCTGATGGATAAGCAGCTTTCAGATCAGGAACAGTCTTTGTCTTGCAGTGTCGATCTCCAAAGGGTAGTGGTGCCCAACAGGTACTTAGACATACATTCTGGAGCTCAAGAGAAAAGTCTTGATGGAGAATTATCTTTTATCTGAGATATAGAGTTGAGGGTCATTAGGGGAAGCCAGTTCACCTAAGTTTGAATTCTGGCTCCACCCACATCACTTCAAGTCCTCTGAACCTGTTTTCTCTTTCGTAAAGGCCTGACAGGGTTATTGGAAAGAGCAGGTGGGATGACTCATACAAAGCACTTAAGTAGAACTCTTTGCAAATGTTAAACCTTTATATGGCACATTAAACCATCCAACTTTGTTCTCAAGTCAACCCAAAGATTAATCCTGAACTGACAAAACTTCTGTCCCCATTTTTCCTTTAAAAACACTTATGAAATGAGTGTGTATATGGTGGGAGGGGAGCTTTTATGATGTTATTATTTGTCTTTCATAGCTGGAAAATATTGAAGGCTGAACTGTTAAGCTCTTTGGCTGTTAAATCACAGCAGGATGAGTCAGGATAAACAATTTTGATCCTTAAACTCCTTGTGCTATTTGGCTCTGTAACCACCCAACTCATAACCTACTGGGAAAAGAAAGGGACATTGATGTATAATGCTAATCCTATAACCAATGAAAGGAACTTTAGGGTCATCTTTTTGAGATCATTGCTCCGAGGTTAGGCCCCAGGTGTTGAGAAGATTCTGACAGGGCTTTATTATCAGGTGACAGGGTGATGAGGTGGGTGATAAGATTACACCTCAGCTCAGAGGTCAGCCTCAGGTTGAAGAAGGCAATGTATTTGACTCTGTGGTAGGGAGGTGAATTTTCAGTGACTTCTCTCTGGAGTGAACAGATGAGAGCTAATGAACTTCTAGTCTTAGATAGCAGACTTCCTCTCCTGGGTCTGATCAGTTCTTTAAGTTTCTCACTTTCTTATGGCCCCTTCTTATGTAGATATCATTTCAAGAAGGGAAAGCAGAGAATCAGCCCTGGAAATCCCAGTTTTGTTAGTCACGTTGAAAATAAAGCTATAAACACAATATACGGGGAAAGAGTGAGCATCCACCTAGTGCTGTGGGAGGAAGGGACACATACTCTGCAAAGAGATGGATTAGCTGGAGGGAGAAGGGGAGACACAGAGGAAGAAAGGTGTGACTGGCAGTGACTGTCAAACAGGAAGATTTATCTGTTTTCTGAGAAGAGAGGAGGCAAGGTGAAAGCAGAGCTTGCTAAATATAAATGTCAGCTGCAAGCCTGATCTAGAGAGTGGTGAAAATAGTCCTTGATAGAAAAGAAAATCACCGAGCTCCCTTTTATTGTCATCAGATTTGTTAAATAATTCTTCTAATTTCCCTATTTGGAGTGGAAGAGGAGGAATTGGTAAATAATATAAATCAGTGCTGCTGCTTTACCCACCCCCAACTCAAGAGGCAATAGGGTAAACATTTAGGAACATACTACTGATAAGGATCATCTGAAAAATGTGTTGAATATCCACAAAATATTCACAAAAATAAGTAATGTGAGCCCATATACAAAGACTTTTAGCCAACTGCATAGTAATGCTGATGTGAGTGGTCTAAGAATCAGACTGTAAGAAACACTACTTTTCTACATGACCAGTGCCCATCCCAACTTTAACCCAACAGTCATGGACATCTACAGCAGATAAACATTTGTTTGACCAAGCCAAATAAGAAAACAGGGTAAGAACATTAGTGTAGACACTTCTTCCCCCTGGTGGGTGGCAGTGGGGGTTCTTCTAACGTAGGAATCTTCAGAGGACAGCTCTTTCCAAAACAAAGGATATTCTGCTCAAAGTTAATTCCCACTTCTTCCTAGAAGGCAGAAATTGCTCGTAACTTTTAATTCATATTTTTGTTTCCTTTTAACCTTTAAAAAATACTGAAACCTAGTCTATATTCTGTTATAGGTATAATATCAAGTCCTAGCCCCAGGCTGCTTTCCTCCTTTCCCCAAAGCACCTGAAAGTGCCAAATCCCTTAACGAAAAGGGTAAACTAGTTTTACACCAAAATAATGGGAAATGGAAAGATAGATAGGATTGCTTCAGCAGGGATTACTTGTTTTCATTGTTATTTTTCTTTTTCTATTCATTTTTCTGTTAAAATATTAATATTAGGCTAAATTTAATTTCTGCCTTTTCCATTTATAGCTACCCAAGAGAACTCTGATTTGATGACTAAAACTAATGTTGCATTAGCAGTTTGATAAAGAAACTGATTCAGAATTGGCTTCTTAATATCTGAGAGTTGTAAAAGTCAGGCAACAATGAACCAAAATATAATGATCTACTGGGGCACACGATTGAGACTGCAATATTTGGGACCTGCATAGGTTCTCAGAGAGTACTTATCTATCTTTGTTCATCCAAGCCCTTTGAATTTGGGACAGGAAGTTGGAAGTCTCAAGCTAAATCATTGATTTCATATTCAAAAATGCTCTATTATCTCCAACCTTTGGAAGTAGAGGAAACCTCTTGAACTCAAATCTTTTTCAAATACTACACCATTATTTTCTTTTTTCACCCAAACTTCTTGAAAGAATTGTCCTTGGTTGATGTCTCTCCTTATTGCTACCTATTTAGTCTTCAACTCTGTTCAGCCTTGCTTCCAGCCTACCATGACTTTGAAACTCCTCTTGGTAAGGGAACCAGTGTTACCAAATCTAACAGTTACATGTCTGTACACGTCTAACTTGACATCTCAGCAACAGTCAATGCAGCTTACTCTTCCCTTCTCTGATTGTTTGACACTATACTCTTGTTTTTCTCCAGCTTTATGGATTTTCATTCCCAGATTCTAACTGGCAGCTCCTCCTCTGCTTGCTTAGCCTCTTTTATATGTGGGAATTCTCTGACCCTCTGCATGTTTCCAGCCACACTGTCCCCAGGTGATTTCATTTAGTCTTTAATCAAAGTACTATCTATAGCCCAATTAATCCTAAATTTACATCTCCATCTCTAACACTCTCCTGTATTACCACCTAATGTATTCAACCTGCTACTTAAACATAATATATCTAAATAAAGCTCTTGATTGCCTCAAATATTATACTTTCATGTCTTCTTTCAGTACCATATCCCTGTTTTTTCCAGACTCTTAAGTTCATTCTTTCCTCAGGATTTACAGACTTTTTTTGTCTAGAACCACCTCCCCACCACGTCTTCCTACAATCCACTCCTTTTCATCATTTAGATCTTGGTTCAGCTGTCACTTCCTCAAAGAGGCCTCTTGGCCACACTAGCTAAGGCGGATCTCAGACATCCCAGATAAGCTCTGTCATATCACCCAGTTTCGTATCTGTGTAGCAAGTCTTGTCCACTTGTTTATTATTTATTCACTCCCCAAGCCCACTAGATTGTAAATTCCATGAAGGCAGTAACTACTCTTTAGATTAGTGCCTAGTGGATAACAGGGGTATAAAAATTACTAAGTTACAAATTTTAGGATTTTATATAAATCATGAATTATTCAAAACCATAGAATGTTGACAATGATTGAGCCCTGTAGAATTTCTTATATTTTGCTTAGAGTAGTGAGTCCTGAAACTGAGTTATGTCTGAAGGACTGTAATAAGTTGGTGGGTGAGAAGCTTCTTGGTACCTGTTTTATTGATTTGTGTTCATTGACGATATCTTTAAGAAGGGAGTTTGTGCGAAAATGCAAAGAATCCAGGAGCATCTATGGAATGGGGGTAAAGATGTGAAAGAGAGATAAACTCTTTTTCAGTCAAATCCCAGGTACTAGAGACCATATCTGTATGGAAGGAAGTTTCCAGAAGAAGTAAACAGAGCCAATAAAAAAAATTAATTTGGTAAGAGACAAGCAATGTTGATTCAATCATCAGGTAGAAAAGTAAGATACTGTATTGGGAAAAAGGTATCTCAGCATCTCTGCACACCTATGACTCCAGTGCAGCATGGGAACCAGTGATCCTGATCCCTGTGACCTTGCAGGGGTGGACTGCTTTGGGAGACCTTGGGAACAGTCCTCTGGGAGGAGAGTTGGAGTTTTCACTTCTTGACTCTGCTTTATTAGGATTACCTCTTGTCTTAAGCCACCATGATGGCAAATTGCTGAGGCAGAAGTGGACGCTACGTATTCTTTCATTCACATCCAGTGGGAAGACAGTGAAAGTTTCTTGCTAGAAATTCTAAGAAAAATTCTAACTCTGTCCCATTATCTCTGGCTCATCCTAGACCCATTTTAAAATCAATCCGCCTGATGAGAGAGGAGGTACTCTAATAAAGAGCTGAATCCAGGGTTTCCATTTGTAGAGGTCAGGGCTGGGCTCCCCCTAAAGTAAAACTGGACATGGTAAGATGACCCTGGCCCAGGAAGTTGAAGTGATTTCTTTTCCTTCATTCATCAGCACTTACTGAGCTCCGACCGTGTTCTTATTGCCCATCTAAGTGCTGACGATACCACGGTGAACAAAGCACACAAAACCCCTTCAATTGTAGCAAAATGCCTAAGGTGTCAAAGCCACCTAATTACTTTTGGCACTACCCTGGGTGACCCACTCATTTTCTAAAAACGGGGGATGAGGCCAGGGTAACTTCTCCATACCGCAGGAGAGGCGAATGTTCATCAGGGCTGGCAGTTCTTTTCAACTGTAAGTTTTACATAATATGACTCCCAGGCTACCAAAAGCTACAATCACCCAGGGCAACCATCACCTGTCCCCTGAACTCAGAGGCTGTCAGCTGCTGAAGTTGTCTTCACGGAATGGCCAAGCAGAGGCGTGGATGGAAGCTGTGAGGGCAGAAGCATGGATGATGGGGTCATGGTCTCCCCGAGATGCTGGAGAAACTTCACCTGTGTCCTCCTGACAGGGAGCATTCACTGCATTTTAATATAATGGTATTCTTTGCAGTAACTTTACTTTCAGACTAGTGGAGAAATGAGGCCTCAGAAGAAAGAATGCAGATGGGGGTTTGGTAAGTGACAGAGAGCTAATAAACATTTCTTTTCCAACCCAATATGAAAACCCCCACATTTAAGGATATGTAGTTTGCATGAGAAAACTCAAAATGAATTATGAATTATTGATTTTTAGTAAATCAGGAACTAACATTGTACTGTTACCCTACCCCATGCTCTTTCATTTTGGTAGTAATCAATGGAAGTCTGCCCTTCAAATACCACCCGATATTTTCAGTTTACCCTCCTTTCTCACTTTCATTCTCATTGTCTTTATTTTTTTTTCTCTCTCTCCCCTTTCCATTCTCATCTCTCTCATTTTCTTGCTCCCCCTCTTTTCTCTTCTGTTTTGCTTTAGGGTGTATCCTAGCAACAGCTATTTCAATTAAAAAAGGATGGGAAGGGCCACCAGTGTTGCCAAGGTTACCAGTATTTCCTGCTGTCACCAGAGGAAGTTAACTTGTGCATCGATCATAAGGGAATCAGATGCCTCGGCACTTTGCTACTCTGCCTTTCTCCTCAAGATAATCTCTTTCTCATTCAGAGATGAAGAGGGTTCTCCACATCAAAGTTTTACCAAGTTTCTCACAGTGTCATGGATGTTATTATTTAGTAAGAAATTACTCTATGGCCCAGATGTTTATAGAAAAGTTTGGGGAAACATAAAATGCCAATAATAACACTAATCAGATTTTGACATCATTTAAGGGAGCAACAATTCTATTCATTTGATATGTCCTCAGATTTCCAATAAGATGACAGTTTTGATTGCCAACAGAGCCATACTGTGATAATGCCTCTAAATCAGATACTTTTGATTTTTTTGGGGGGGATGGGGAGGTTTAAACCATTTTATTGAGGGGCTTCAGTGAGCTGAGAGGACAATGCGACCTGACATCCTTCTCCCAGCTGGGATCTCCCCAGTTTCACAGTTGCTGAAAGATACTTTTCCTTTTAAAAATAAAATCATCATAGTACTTTGTACCTACATACCATTATTTAAGTACTATACTCAATTTTTTAAAATGACAATATTTAAAAACATCTCTCCAAATTACTCTTAACATGATAAAAATTTATTCAGCAGTATCTTTGCTGCTCGTCATAGTGTCCAGAGACTGTCTGAAATGAGGCCGAGAGCACAGGCTCAGGGGCCAGGAGACCTGAGAAGCAGCCCCCACGCGCGGCCCCAGTTCTGAACTCATATTCCCCAGACTAGTCAGGTTAAACTATTTACAATTTTCCTACATCAGAGCACCTGGCATTAGCATACCCTCTCACAAAGCCCTTCCTTATTCTTCCTTATTTCATGCCCACAATGGCTCTGAAAGGATGCATTTTCCCTGCCTTGCAGATGGTCAAACTAAAAATAAGAGATATGCATGATTTACATGGCAGAGGACCTGGCACCAGGCCCTTTGACTCCCTTCCACCTTTAACTCATTGTGCAGCACCTTCCTTCCACCAGATGCTGGGGAAACCGTGTCCACGCATATCTCTCTCCCCTACTTCCTTACCAAGTCCCCCTGGAAGCACTTCCTGAATAAATTACTTACACAGTAATCCTCCTCTGGGGTCAACTTCCGGAGGACCTGCCCTAAACAAGGTTTCAGCTCCCATTGGGTGCTCCAGCTCTTACTATTTTCTCCCTTCCACCCCTCATGCCTGGGGTTGGTAACCATTCCCGCTGTTGCTGGTCCCAGAGTACTTTACCAGTCTTGGTGGTTCCCTTAACCCTGCTCTCGCTCTTTTTAGTTCTTTAATTGAAGTCTCATGAAATAACCTTAGTTCGTTCTTGTTAAATGCAGATAACATAGTTGAAAAAGCCAACTCGCTGATCTCCTCTCATCCTTCCCTCCTGTCAATCCATTCTTAATAGAATGGCCGGAGTGACATTTTAAAAATCTTAATTAGATCACATCACTCCCTACTTAAAACCATCGATGGATCCCCACCATGCACAGATAACGTCTAAGCTTCCTGCCAACATGCAGGAAGGAGGTCTTTCATGATTCAGCTAGTGTTTTCAGCTTCAACTCTGACTAGTTCCTTCCTAAAATGATGTAGCATAGCAAGCTATGTATAATTCCTAACACAGACCAGGCTGGATCTCACCTCTGTGCTCTGGTTCAGTCATGCTGCTCCCAAAGTGTGGCACGCTCTCTTCTCCAAACATCATTAATCGATGCTTCCCATTCAAGCAAGTGTCATTTCTCCAGGGAAACTGAGAGTTCCTAGAAGATGTGGATTATTCATTTATTAATTTTATCCCCTCAGTTTCAGCCTGACACAGAATAGAAAGTGTGTTAAATGAATGGCCTTTCAAGGAGTGAAAATAGTTACTACTATGCTAAACAATCTTGACAAACCCTCAATTATTACTGGAGATGTCTTTGAAAAGTGAACCAATAATGTTAATAATCACTATTTATTTTTAACAACTCTGCACCAGACACTTCATACTTACTTAATGTATGCTATTATTGGCTTTCACAACAAATATATCCTGGTGGCTCAGCAGTAAAGAACCCACCTGCCAATGCAGGAGATGCAGATTCAATCTGTGATTTGGGAAGATCCCTTGGAGAAGGAAATGACAACCCACTCCAGTATTCTTGCCTGGAGAATCCCCATGGACAGAGGAACCTGGCAGGTTACAGTCCATGGGGTTGCAAAGAGTTGGACATGACTTAGTGACTAAACAACAACAAAAACAACATTATTAACTTTCACACGAATATAAGGTATTATTAATTTTTAAATATGAGAAAAATTAAGATCAGAAAGATGAGAAATGTCCCTTAGCTCACACAGTGAGTAAGGGAAAGATTTGGCATTTGAGTCCTTCCATGTCAATCGTCATTACAAGGACTATGCTCTCTCCTTAAAGAGAAGAGTCAGTGTCATAATGTAGAGTAGGATAGCACCTATGACCTATGACCTCCCAGGGGCAAAACCTTCAACCACTTCCACCCCGAGTCTCCTGGTTAACATGAAGAGGAACACTTGTTGGTTTCATCTGCCCATGTTTATATTAAAGTCACAAAGCTTCAGCAGCATGATCACTACTTTATATGTGCGTTTATTTCCAGACACTTTAGAAGGCATTTTCTTTGGAGGTGTTTCACCTGAAGAGATGGTAGAACTAGAGACAGTCAGATATTT
Organism: Ovis canadensis; assembly: GCF_042477335.2. Lineage (NCBI taxonomy): Eukaryota > Metazoa > Chordata > Mammalia > Artiodactyla > Bovidae > Ovis > Ovis canadensis. The sequence continues at coordinate 183,348,414 of NC_091245.1, forward strand.
ACAGGGAATAAATAAATCCTGACTTTATGCTCTGTACAATAAAATACTCATGGAACATTACTTCCCTGCAAGAGCCACTACTACAGCCTGCACTTCTGTTAATATGTTTTCCCAGTTCTCTTCAGGGCTCAGCAAGGCCCTGATCACATGCTGATCACACACACAGAGCCAGATTCAGACAATTAAAGTCATGATTTGTTTTTGTTTCCCTCAAACTTGGTAACTCAATGGTAGCAGTAGTTAATGTAGCATTTTATAAGCAACAGTGAATTACCCATGGTTAGTGACTAACAATAAATTAGTGTGGTTATGCTCAACACACACACACGAATCCACAGATGGGAGATCATGATAGAAGCATGAAAGAGAGGAAGCTTGATCAGGTTACACAAAATCACAGAATAGGCAATTCGGGAAAACAGACCTGCCTCCTTTTGACTTTTGCTGACTTCAGAGCTTGCTTCTAGAGTCTTTTTCACCGCAGCGTGATGTGGCCACTCCCGCAGCAATAAAGCTCCTCTCTGCTCCCTACCACCAATCAAGGGATCAACTTGTCCTGATTCTGCCTAGAATTTTACTGGTTTCAATACTGAAAATTCCCACACTCCAGACTTCCAGTCATGGTAACTGTGGTAGGCAGAATATTGGGTCCCAAACGATATTCTAATCCAGGAATTCTAATTCCTGGAACCTATAAATATGCTACCTTTCATGGCAAGAGGGACTTTGCAAATGTGAGAAAATTAAGGATCTTGAGAAGGAAAGATTATCTTGGATTATCCTGTCTAATCACATGGGTCCTTCCTCAAAATCAAAGAACCTTTCATAGCTATGGTCAGAAGAAGATATGACTACAGGATGCTAGTTACAGCAAAATAGCATTGCTGGCTTTGAAGTCAGAGCAAGGGGGCCTCTAGAAACTTAAAAAAAAAAAAAAAAGGCATTATTTCTTTACCTTCAGAAAAAAACACAGCCTCACTAACACTGATTGTAGCCCAGTAACACTCATGTTAGAATTCTGATCTACAGAATTATAAAAATAACAAATATTTTTGTTTCATGCTATAAGTTTTTAGTAATTTGTTATAATAGTAATAAAAACTAATATAATAACTAAGTCATTCTGCTTTGTCCAGGACTATCCTGGTTTTAAAACTAAAAACCCCACATCCTGGAAAACTCTTCAGTCCTGAACAAATGGGACAACTGGTCACTCTACCCCCATTTCTCCATTGATACCTAGGTACTCTTCAGTTGAAATTGTCTTCTGAAAAGATGCCCTAAAGCAGTGATTCTCAAACGTTGATATGAATCAGGGTCATCTGGAGGCCTTAAGAGTTTTGCCCTCCCCTGCCATCCCCAGGTTTCTGATTCAGTAAGTCAAAAATGGAGCCTGAGAATCTGCATTTTAATATGTCCTTAGGATAAGCCGTCATGTTGGTCTGAGAATCATGCTTTTAAACCACTGTCCTAAGACACAGAAACTGGGAAAACCACGAACAGAGTTTCATTTCTTCATCCACATGCCAGGCACAGATAAAAATGAGATGGATTTGTGGGCATATGCCAATTATTAAATCTCATCAAACACACAACTCTGAAATCTTCTTGATCGCTACAGCAGGGGTTCCCAACCTCCAGGCCAAGGACTGGTAGCTCCTTTCAGATCAGCGGCAGCATCAGATTACAGATAAAGTGAACAATAAATGTAATGCACTTGAATCATCCCCAAACCATCCTCTTTAATCCTGGTCCCTGGAAAAATGGTCTTCCATGAAATTCCTTTCTGGTGCTAAAAAGGTTGGAGACTGCTGTACTAGAGTACTTGTGAAAACACTTACACTGTGATGGAGTGGAGGGGGTTCTTATCCCATTCCTGCCTTTAATAAACATTGGGACCTGAGAAAATTACCTACTGGGGCTTCCCTGGCAGCTCAGTGGTAGAGAATCTGCCTGCCAATGCAGGAGATGTAGGTTTGGTCTCTGGGTCGGGAAGATTCCCTGGAGAAGGAAATGGCAACCCACTCCAGTATTCTTGCCTGAAGAATCCCCATGGACAGAGGAGGGCTACAGTCTATGGAGGCGGCAAAGAGTCAGACACAACTTAGTGACTAAACAACAAATTACTTACAGTTTTGGTTCTCAGAGTTGGAGCTAATGCATGTAAAGTGCCTGATATGATGTCTGGAATATGAGATACGCTCAGTAAAATGGTAGCTGTGCAAGAAGCCAGGCCTTTCTGAAATATCACTCTCACATAGCTCATATAATCTGATAAGAATGTAGAAAGGAAAAGTGGATGTTTGCTGTTCAACCTTGGTGTGAGGATTGGATTCTAATTCAGCAATATTTCTAACATTCCAATAATATAGGTTTTCTGGATTCTTCTGTTTTTAATTAATTCAAAAACACAGTTGAAGCACCTCTTATATATAAATTTTCATGTTAAATGCTATAGTCCCTTCTAAGGCTAGGATTCATTCATTCTACTATTTATTAAACAAAGATGTATTAAGGGCCTACACAGTATGCCAGACTACTGTAGGTGTGGGCGTTACGAAGGGACAGAAGATAGAAAAGATCTCTGCTCCTTCCTGTAGAACTTTTTTTTTTTTTTTTTTAGGGAATTGATACAGAACATAAAAGAAATGAGGACAGGAGAAAAGAGAATAAGAATATCAGTGGTGTTAAGCACTATGATGTGATAAAAAAAGGCAAAGGATTGCTTTGTCATAAAAAGGTAGTCAGGGGACTTACCTGGTGGGCTGGTGGTTAAGGCTCCACTCTTCCACTGCAAAGGCTGTAGCTTTGATTTCTGGTTGGGGAACCAACATTCTGCATGCTGTGTGGTGCAGCCAAAAAATAATAAATAAAGTCAAATGTGCTTAAGGTAGTCAGGGGTGTCCTCTATAAGGAGGTGATATTTGAGTTGAGATCTGAATAATTAGGGGAAAATCACTTCAGAGAAACAGCTAGCAGAATCTAAGAAAGAATGAGTTTGTGTATAACAAATAGCCAAAGGAACAACAATATGTTTGAATCATGGAGAGCAATGGTTTGAGACACAAGGATGCTCCAGTCCTCTGAGGTTGCAGACCTTAGATTGGTGTGGATTAGCATGTGGCAGCAGGGAGGCTTATAAGGTAGGAGAAAAAAATCTTATTTTAAGGTGTATTTTCCATACATAATTAGCTTCTGATAGCTAATCTGGTTTCAACTTGTAGTAAACATTTGTTACTAATTTGCTATTATTTTCGGTTCTACCTCTCTTTTTTAAAAAATTGAAGTATAGTTGATTTTCAATATTGGTTCAGATGTATAGCAATGTGGTTTAATATTTTTATAGTTTCTACTCCATAAAGATAATGGCTATAATTCTCTGTGCTATGCAACTTACCCTTGTTGCTTATGTATTTTATACATACTAGGTTGTGAATCCCATAGCCCTAATTTGGTCCACTTCTTTTTACCATCCCCTCACTTTCAGTCTGTGTGTGCCTCTAGCCCTGAAGTGAATTTCTTGTAGGTAGCATATCAAAGAGTCTTGTTTATTTTATCCAGTAAGCCATCCTATGTCATTTTTTCCCAAAACATTTAGTCCACTGACATATAAAGTAATTATTAATAAGTATGTACTTATTTGCATTTTAAATCTTGTTTTCAGGTTGTTTTTTTAGTTCATCTCTGTTCATTTCTTCTTTTTGTTTCTTCCTTCGTAATTTGATGATTTTCTTTAGTAGCATACTTGGGTTCATTTCTTTTTTCTCTTTGTTATCTATCATAGGTTTTTGATCTGTGGTTACTATAGGGATCATACACGTTGCCCTATAATTGTATATACTTTTTAAAGCTGGTATTCATTTAAGTTCAAGCACATTTCATTTCTCTCTTCCACATGTTATTTTACATCTTCTTGCTTTTCCCTCAAATGTTTATCGTAATTATAGCTGCTTTTGCATTTTTCTTCTTGTATTTTAGTCAAAGTATTGGCTTATTTACATTGTTGATCTTCAGTTCTTACTATTTGCCTTTCCAAGTAAAAACTTTCCCTTTCCTATATATTCTTACTTCTTTTCCATTTGGAGAAGATCCTTCAACATGTTTTTAAGGGTAGGGTTAGCCAGTGTGACTCACGAGTGGAGTCCAGGCTTTCACAGCCCTTTTATTTGTGCCAACTATCCTCCAACCAGTCAATGGGCTTATCTCCTCTGAGCAGGACCCCAGGACTGGGATCTCCCAGTCTGTACCTTGACCCACTCACTCCCCAAGATGGGTTTCCATCTGTGTAATCTCCTTTTTCCTGAGTCCACTCCCAGGGGCACATGTCCTGACTAGATGCCTTTTCTTCCCTTCCCACCTGATATGATAATTTTTTTTTTAAATTCAGTTGTGGTTGTACAGGCTTCTTTCTGCCAGTTTCCAGTTAGTTTTCAGTGAGAATTGTTCCTCACATTGATGTATTTCTGATGGGCTCATGTGGGGAGGTGAGCCCCACATCCTCTTACCCTTGATCTCCTTGATCATCTTGATCTGCTCCCCCCATATTTCTTTTTCTTCTTTTTCTACAAGAGGAAACAATTTTACTCCTATCTTCTTGTTGATGGGAATGTTCCAATCAAAGTGCTACCGTGGCCACAGGGAGGTAAACAATTGCTAGGTAAAACCAATCAGAAATTTTCTAGGGATTTTTCTAACTGGATCTTATGAGGAACAGTTTTTTCTTCCTCATAGGAAGTTTTAAAGATAAAATTCCAAGGCAGCTGGTAGACGTGGTTTCAGCCTCATGGGGTGAGCTGCAGTGTGAGGGGCAGAGACAGGCAGAGACTTGAAGCCTTTATTTCCCTAGATGAATGCTACTGGACCCACTTGTCTCCCACTCTCGCCATAGTTTGCTTCTCTGAATCAGAAACTTCCTCAGTAATTTACGATAGCTTGAGCTGGGCTTCAGTCCTTTCAAACAAGAGTTCTTACTGTTACATGCTTCATGGCCTCACCTTAAATCTGGGTGCTCCCCAAGTCCTGTCTTTCTGGTTCTTTCCCACAGACTCCTCAGACACCCAGGCTTTAAATACATGCAGCTTTTCTTGAATCTCCCAATCTCAGGAAAGGGTATGGCATAGTCATTAGGACCTGAGCTTTAAAGAATCAGATTTGTGGTTGAGCCCCAGCTCATTCCAGACTCACTTCCTGGCTGAAACCAAGTTATTTAACCAAACTTGAGTCTCCGTTCCTTTGCTTGTAAGGAAATGGCAACAAGAGTGTTTATCCAAAAGTAAGTACAACCCTCTTAAACTTGTGTGTGTGTTAGATGATGAAAGTAAGGCCCTCAGCACTATGCCCAGCACATAGTCAGTCTTCCATCAGGGTTGCTACTGCTAAGTCACTTCAGTCGTGTCTGACTCTGTGCGACCCCATAGATGGCAGCCCACCAGTCTCCCCCGTCCCTGGGATTCTCCAGGCAAGAACACTGGAGTGGGTTGCCATTTCCTTTTCCAATGCATGAAAAATGAAAGTGGAGTCGTTCAGTTGTGTCTGACTCTTCGTGACCCCATGGACTGCATCCCACCAGGCTCCTCTGTTCATGGGATTTTCCAGGCAAGAGTACTGGAGTGGGGTGCCGTTGCCTTCTCCGTCAGGGTAGCCTTCAGTATAACTCAGCATTCAGATGCTACCAGTACCTCTTAACTTCCTTTGCGGGCTTGCCTTCTGCTGCTGGCCAAATGGAATACAATTGCTTCATTCTTTTTATTTCTCCCCTAATTACTGACTGAATGTACACAGATGCTAAGTCACTTCAGTTGTGTCCAGCTCTTTGCGACCCCATGGACTGTAGCCCACCAGGCTCCTCTGTCCATGGGATTCTCCAGGCAAGAATACTGGAGTGGGTTGCCATACCCTCCTCGAAGGGAGCTTCTCGACCCAGAGATGGAACCCATATCTCTTATGTCTCCTGCATTGGCAGGCTGGTTCTTTACCACTATTGTCACCTGGGAAATCCAATTACTGCCCCACTGACTGATTTATCAGTTCCTAATATTTGAAAGAAAAAAGGGACTATGTGCCCATACTACTGCTACTACTAAGTCGCTTCAGTCATGTTCGACTCTGTGCAACCCCATAGATGGCAGCCCGCCAGGCTCCCCCGTCCCTGGGATTCTCCAGGCAAGAACACTGGAGTGCATTGCCATTTCCTTCTCCAATGCATGAAAGTGAAAAGTGAAAGGGAAGTCACTCAGTCATGTCTGACCCTCAGTGACCCCATGGACTGCAGCCTACCAGGCTCCTCCATCCATGGGATTTTCCAGGCAAGAGTACTGGAGTGGGGTGCCATGGCCTTCTCCCAGACAGACCTAAATAAACTGAGATGTGTGACCCTTAGTGCTGGTGCTGTTTACTTGAGATTACTGATGCTAACTTGCAAGACACTGTGTCACTGCTCTGAATGGCATGAGAAAGTGAGATTGGCTGCACACAGATTTACAAGGTGATAGGTTTTTGGAACTGAACTATGAAGCTGTTGTACCTTTGGAAGGGATGACAAAATAATATATGCAAAACATTTGGTTTCCTTGGAAGACAAATATGAGCAAAATCCAAAGTAGGATTAATTATTGATTATCTGTGGGAAGGAGAAATGGGGAAGCAGAAAGACATGCTTCTCTTTTGGCATCTTTTACATTCTGCCTTGTATTGCAATTATTTCTTCTATCAGGTTGCAAGCTCTGGGAGGTGAGGGGCTTTGTTTTATGAATTGTTCATCCTCTGTCAGTCAGTACATTTCAGTCACTCAGTTGTGTCCAACTTTGCAACCCCATTGACTGCAGCACGCCAGCCTTCCCTGTCCATCACCAATTCCCGGAGCTTGCTCAAACTCATGCTCACCGAGTCGGTGATGGGATCCAACCATTTCATCCTCTGTTGTCCCCTTCTCCTCCTGCCTTCAATCTTTCCCAGCGTCTGGGTCTTTTCCAGTGAGTCAGTTCTTTGCATCAGGTGGCCAAAGTATTGGAGTTTCAGCTTCAGCATCTGTCCTTCCAATGAATATTCAGGACTGATTTCCTTTAGTATTGACTGGTGTGATCGCCTTGCTTCCAAGGGACTCTCAAGAGTCTTCTCTAACACCACTTTCTAACACTCAGCTTTCTTTATGGTCCAATTCTTACATCCATACATGACTACTGGAAAAACTGTAGTTTTGACTGTATGGACCTTTGTCAGTACAGTAATGTCTCTGCTTTTTAATATGCTGTCTAGGTTGGTCATAACTTTTCTTCCAAGGAGCAAGCATCTTTTAATTTCATGGCTGCAGTCGCCATCTGAAGTGATTTTGGAGTCCAAGAAAATAAAGTCTCTCACTGTTTCCATTGTTTCCCCACCTATTTGCCATGAAGTGATGGGACTGGATGCCATGATCTTTGTTTTTTGAATGTTGAATTTTAAGCCAGCTTTTTCACTCTCCTCTTTCACTTTCATCAAGAGGCTCTTTAGTTCCTCTTCACTTTCTGCCATAAGGGTGGTGTCATCTGTATATCTGAGGTGATTGATATTTCTCCCATCAATCTTGATTCCAGTTTGTGCTTCTTCCAGCCCAGTGTTTCTCATATTGTACTCTGCATATAAGTTAAATAAGCAGGGTGACAATATATAGCCTTGACATACTCCTCTATTCTCCCTGGCAAGTAAGAGGTTTCCAATACTGGTTAAATGAATATTGAATGAATTCCTGGAATATGTGTTTAATAGCAAAACAACATTTACCTTGTGTTGTTAAAGAATAAGTTGGTGAATTTCTATACTGCATGCTATCTGCAGTAAATTATACGAACTGAGAAAAAGAAGAAGTAATGAGGCAGTTTGATACAAGAGGGGAGAACGGCCTTTGGATTTAGGTCTAAGCTCTTTCATTCTTCAGTTTTATAAACTTTGGTTGATACTTGATACACAATATTTATGGAATTTCAGTGCCCACCTGGTACTGTTGTGATGAAGGACGCTTCTCAGAGCTAGAAGTTCTGCTGTCTGAGCCACCATATTCCCCCTCACCAGCATCATGTGCACAGCTAGCACACTTTAATGACAGGCATCTGTTTCCAATCTAGTCTGTGGGCACCACTCACTGTCCCCAAAACCCTTCTCTCTTTGTCTTATACCTTGAAACCTCACCAATTCTTTCTAAGGTGAAAGCCAATTAAACCAGTAAACTGGGTGCATTATTTTCCCCAGGGGTATATTCATATTTTAGCATGTGGTTTATGGAAGAATAGCCTGTAAATATTTTAATATTTGTATTAAATTTTAGTTGATAAACATTTCAGTATTTTAATAATAAATATATTCCATTTATTGTGCATTGAATACATATTTGTCATCAAGAGTCACTTTATAACCATTATTTCCATTCCATGCCACAATTACAAAGGGGATAGATTATATTTGCAGTTTTATAGAATGAGATAACTAAAGTAATTTGCCTGAGGCCACAGATCCAACAGTGATCAAAGATAGAAAAGGATTTTGGATTTATCTGGTTCAATCTGATTGTAATCTCTAATACAGGACTTTGGGTGTTAAAAATAATAAACAATAATCACTAAGCCCTTTCAATACTATAATAGTAAATTGACCTGGGATAAATAGGACTCTCAATGACATTTATATCATTGTAGCTTCCCTGCTCCATCTCAGCATGTAGACTGCTCTTATGTATCAATGGTAAAGAATCTGCCTCCCATTGCTAGAGACACAGAAGATATGGGTTAGACCTCTGGGTCAGGAAGATCCCTTGGAGAAAGAAATGGCAACCCACTCCAGTATTCTTGCCTGGAGAATCTCTTGGACAGAGGAGCCTGGTGGTCTACAGTCTGTGGGGTCACAAAGAGTCGGACACACCTGAAGTGACTTAGCACTCAACATTCTGGGACCAGGTACCCTCCTTACCATTTCACATGCATTCTTTACTCTCACCCTCACCGAGTTCCTCTAACAGATGTATTATTATTATTTCTCCTTCACATATAAGAAAATTAAGGCCTAGAAAGGTTAATCAGTGGCAGGGCTGAACAATTCAGGGAAATCTGACTTCAAAGCTCATGCTAATATCTATTTTACTCTACTGCCTCCAACTTGCTTTATACCAAAATGGGACGAAAGCTGGGGTGTCAGATCATTTTAAAACCAGGGTGCAAAACTGATACCCAGGGCTCCCCCTGAAATCACAGTGGGTAGAAGGACAGGCTTGGCAACCTCCCCTTATATCACTATGGGAACTTTTGATCTTTAAAAAAAAAGAAACCTCATGAGAATAAAAACCAAGGACATGGCTCAGAATTACAAAGTGGGTGGGGATGATCTATTTTCTACAGGCAATAGTCAAACCGGTCCTAAGGCAGATAGGGCTGCCATGCGAAGGCGATACAGCGTGTAGTGTGTGCGCATGCTCAGTCGCATCTGACTCTTTGCGACCCCTGGACTGTAAGCCATCAGGCTCCTCTGTTCATGGGATTTCCCAGGCAAGAATGCTAGAGCGGATTGACATCTCCTCCTCCAAGGATCTTCCTGATCCAGGGATGGAACCCATCTCCTCAGTCTCCTACCCTGCAGGCGGATTCTTTATTGCCAAGCCATGGAACAGCTCATTTCTGGAGAGCTGTCATAATATAGTCATAATACAGAAGGCACATTTAATTGAGTCCCAGACCTGCCACTTACTAATTGTGTGACCTTGGGCAAATCACAGCCTCTCAGATTCTCAGTCTCCTCATTCACAAAGAAACAGCAATCACAGTGCTCACCTTGATCCTCTTTCGGAACCCAATAGAATAACAATGTGCAAATCAGTTATAAAACTGCAACCATTCTCGTAAAACAGACTTTTAAGTTTTCAGTTATTTTCAGTTCCATGGAGATTTCCTTTAAGTAAAATGACACATCCCTGTTCTGTCTCCCTGCCTCTCTCTGCCATTTTTCCTCAGAAAGTCACGGCAGTTTTCAGTGTTCACGGATAGAATGTGATTTCTTGGTGATAAATCATTCAAACAAGTGGGTAAAATACAGTTCTCTGAGAAAGAGACCAGGATGCTCAAACCAACAGTGAGTGGCACTGGCGACAGATGCTCAGGGAAACGCCACCTCTCACCAGGGGCCTCAGGAGCCCTGGGGGTGGGGGTGGGGGGTGGCAGGGAATCCTGCTGTTTCCTCCTGGTTTTCATCTCTGCAGGCTGGTGTTTTAAGAAAAGCAAACTCCTTCCCCATTTGCCTGAGGGGGGAGATGCCTAATTACCATGCTTCTGATTTCCCTCTGGAAGGCTGGCGCCAGGGCCTGAACTCAGCTCCACCCCGAAGTCTCCAGAGACTCATGCTCCTGGAAAGCCTTGCTGTCACCCTTCCCCCACCACACACACACACCCTTCTCTACCCCCAACACCCTTCACCTCCCCACACCAACACACACACACACATACCCTTGAAGACACAGACAGACAAAGGCTGTCGTGTCAGCACCAACCCTGGCCCGTTCAACACCCCGACCCTGAGACTGGGATGGAGAGGCAGGAAGATACTGCTCTGCGCAGAATTGGAGCTTTGACCAAGCCTGTTTTAAATATTCCATTCACATGTATATTCCACCACCACATTGACAGTTTTTCCCTGGTGAGCAGGCCTGATTTTCACATTTCTTCTTGCTTTTAGAGAGCTTGTCTCATAGAAAAAAATCTCCCCTCCCTGCAACTCTGCTGGTAATACCCCAGAGAATATTCCTGACTAAGGCTGTTTCCAGCCTCCATTCCCTGCCCCCTCCTTCTATTGCTTGGAGAAACTATATGGAAAAAACTCAGAAAATATTTCATCCCCCTTAGGAAAATGCAATTTGAATGTTTTAGGGGAAAAAAAAATCACTTCAAAAGCATTTGCTTCTACCCACCCCCTCCATCAGCCCCGGAAGCCCGGAAATGAAGCCATGTTCTCCAGTACAGAAGCCATCAAGGAGCAAACCAGCACCCCAGGGACTGCAGCGAGGGGCGCTCTGCTACACAAACACCCAGCCACAGCCCATTAACTGGAGCTGGTTTAACAGGATCATGGGGCTTTCCACTGGGCTTCTAACCCCAAGGACTCCCCTTACTTACCAGAGGGAAAGATGCTGCAGACAAGCATCTTTCCTTCTGGCGTCTGCAGGTTTTATCCATATGGCTGCCTCTTCTCTTTCACAAAATGGATAATGTTGATCCTGATGAATAAGAAGTGGCTCCAGGGTGCACCTGTTGCTAGCAACACAGAAATCTATTGCTCAGTTGGTTCTGACCACATGCTATGTTCCCAGTTCACTTTTCTTTTTTCTTTCCTTCTCTCTTATTTTCTTCCCTTTCTCCCTTCTCTGCTATCATCTTTTCCTCCTTTTTCCCTTAGAAAGTGCAGGAGGTTAGGAAGAAGTGGTAAGAAATAAGAAACTACAACTACATTAAAATTATGACTTTTTTTTTTTCAGATTATCGGCTTCAATTAGCCTTTAAAGCTAGTACCAGTCTTGAGCTTCTTTTGTGAAAGATTGTAGGTTTCTGTAATTGGGAAAGAAGGAAACCATAGTTCCTGAGCCAGCAGTATCAGCATCACCTGGGCACGTGCTTAAAATGAAGGCTCTCAGTTCCTACCCCAGATCTACTGAACCAGAATCTGCACTTTAACAAGATTTCCAGGTGACTAAAATGCAGGTTAAGGTTTGAGAAGCACTGTTTATGGGATGATGACACATTTTATCTTCCTGCCTGGACTTTTCCTAATCATAAATTCAAACTAAGTCACAGGAAACAGTTTCTACTGTACAAGCTTAATAGGTCCACTGACAATATACACATAGGATTCTGCACAGGCTCAGAGCTGCAGGAGGCTGAAATGTAGGGAACTGAAACACTGGGAAGGGGCCTATGGGCTCCTGCCTACCTGCAAGTTAGTGCTGCCCAGTAACACAGCTTCGGCTGAGAAAAGACTCCCCAGGGAGGCAGGCTACCCCAGGCCTGGGTCTTATCAGCTGCTTCATAGCCTGTGAGGCTCTGCTGATTCTGGCATCACGGAAACAATCCTGGACCAGAAATCAGCAGGTCTGGATTCAACAGTTCAACATTTCATCCTAGTTTGGGACAAGTTACTAGATTTGTGCTCAGCTTCTTCATTTCTACAGTGAGATTATTAATAGTAGCTTATCCTGGCACATTAGTTAGTTGTGAGGATCAAATAAAATAGCACCTTTCAAAAACTCTGCAAATCGTAGCAGTGGTCAATTGTTATTATTAATTAGTATAGAATCATAGAATACTGGAGTGGGTAGCCTTTCTCTTCTCCAGTGGATCTTCCTGACTCAGGAATCGAACCAGGATCTCCTGCATTGCAAGCAGATTCTTTGCCAACTGAGCTATGAGGGAAGCCCAAGTCAATAGTTATTATTAATTAGTATAGAATCATAGAATGAAGGTAGCTTCAAATTAGAAGTGAATAAATAGGTCTAATCTCCTTCCTTAAACACAAATCCCTTCTTGCTAGTAAGAGAAATTACCAACTGATTCTCTCCTTTCAATTCTATAAACTCTGGAAAAGAAAAAAAAGTAACAAGAATGGATTGGTAGGTGGGTAGACTAGATGGGCAAATGAACATCTATTGAGTGTGGACACTGTGTTATGTATTTTTGAATATATCCTATCAATGTGCACCAAAGGGAGAGCACGCAGACATTCTGGGGAAGATGCTGTGATGTACTATCCTCTTCAGGAATGAAGGGCTTTTCTTCCAGCTACTGAGAGTGCTGCTGGCAGAAAGCCCTTGATTGTCAGCCCTCTTTGAGAATTATTTTGACTAAAGAGAGTTGCTTCATCCCAGGCTGTATCCAATGACTGCTCAACACAAGGTATCGAGGCATAGCCCTCTTTCCAACTCAGGATATCTCTGAAGTTTCACCCTATCTGTGTTTTCCTCTGAGACCGCATCAAAGCTCTACTTGTCCCTCTGCTCATTCCTGCTTCCTTCCTTTTCCTTCCATTGGAATCCACCCCAAAAGCCTTCCCAATAAACCATCTGCTTAATAATCTGCAGAGCCTGCTCCCCAGGGAACCCAACCTGTGGCACATCTTCATACTAATTTCTGATGTTTTGAGCCTATTTTGTCAACACATTCATAGATATCCTTGAGATCAGAGGCTATAAGAGAGTCACAGGGAAACAGAAACTATCCTATCAAAACTGGAAGGAAACCTGGGTATTATTTCATCCAACCATTTCATTTAATAGAAAAGATTGAGTTTAAGTAATTTAGCCAAGGTCACTTTGCTAATTAGTGGCAGAGCCGAAACCAAAACCCAGGTCTCCTGATTAGTGATCCAGCATGTTTTCTATTGCAGTGACATTGTCTAAGAAAGAGAAAAGGCCTATGTCCGTACCTGAGGAAGCACACTGCAACAACCTACAAAGTCAAAGAGTAGCAAAGCATTCAATAACAAACCCTCCAGCCCTAATGTTTGGCATGTTTTAAGGAACAGATACATTAATATTTTAAAATATTGCTGGTTACCTATTTTTCCTTATGTATCCTTTTTCGTTAGGATACATAACCAAATACATAAAGTTGTTTCGGCCAGCCTCTACTTTTGATGACATACTTGGGTTGGAAGATAACCAGACAAATTCAACAGGCTCTTTTCTGAGATCTCATAGGGTCAACTGTAGCACAGCTCTCTCTTGTATACTCATAATATCATCTATGGAGAAGGCAATGGCACCTCACTCCAGTCTCTTGACTCTATACTGCCCACATTGGATTATGAATATGCTTGATGATTCTGTCTCTCCAGTAAAATATAAGTTCTTTGCAGTTAAGTGCTGTGGTTATTCACCTGAGTGCTTTCATGTGATCACCACTGAATTAATGTTTGCCAAATACAAGAGTTGAATAAACATCAATGTTGAAGTCTCCCCATACTTTCCTCAAAATATCTTTTCCATAAAAGCATTATAGGGTCCATTGACAGATGAACAGATAAAGAAGTTGTGGTACATATATACAATGGAACATTACTTAGTCATGAAAAGGATCAAATTTGAGTCAGTTCTAGTGAGGTGGACAAACCTAGAGCTTGTCATACAGAGAAAAGTAAGTCAGAAAAACAAATATCATATACTAATGCCAATGGAATCTAAAAAAAAATGATACTGATGAACCTCTTTGCAGGGCAGGAATAGAGATGCAGACATAGAAAATTGACTTGTGGACACAGTGGGGGAAGGAGAGGATGGGACAAATTGAGAGAGTAACATTGAAACATATATATTACCATATTTAAACAGATAGCCAGTGGGAAGTTGCTGAATGACACAGGGAGTTCAATTTGGTGCTCTGTGACAACCTAGAGGGGTGAGATGTGGTGGGTGGTAGGAGGGAGGTTTAAGAGGCAGGGGGCATATGTATACTTACGGCTGATTCACATTGTTCTTTGGCAAAAGCCAACACAACATTGTAAAACAATTGTGCTCTAATTAAAAATGTTTATAAAACAATTAATTCTGTAAAAAATAAAACAAAACTTGATGGGGCCTGAGGATCTCACAAGAGTTCAAAGCAGAAATTTCAAAGCAGAAAGTTTAAGAATCATCTTGTGTTAATCATTCAATACATTTTACATATTAGGAAAAGAAGCCAGAGGGCTTAAGAGTGAAAGGACTGTGACCCTATGCTATCAAAATAATTGTTTTGGGGATAAATGCTTAAAAGAAGTAAACAGGATCCAAAGTTTTATTAGTCCATACTTTTATTGCCTCCCCTTGGTAAGGTTTTTCAGCTCTTTTTTCTATGGTTTAAATCTCCCTGTTAAAACATGCAAATATGCCTTCTGCCCTGATCTTCATGATAAAACTGGAGTATCTGGGCCCAAAGTTACCTTCACAGGTTACACTCTACAGAATCAGGGTCTTCAGCCGTCGATTCTTCAATTCTTCTGCTTATGTGAAATGGGATGGAGCTCAGCTGGGGTGTCTACCTCAAAGTCTTATTAAACAGGGAGCTAATCTGATCAGAGTCTTGCTTTAACTGGGGCTGACTACATTTCCTCAGGGTTTTGGAGCACCTGAGGAAGAGGGGAGTTAGGATTCAGGTCAAAAATAAAAGTGCTTTCACTGAGGCATGGTTGGATTTGCAATTCAATGCAGCAAGG
Organism: Ovis canadensis; assembly: GCF_042477335.2. NCBI lineage: Eukaryota > Metazoa > Chordata > Mammalia > Artiodactyla > Bovidae > Ovis > Ovis canadensis. Next base: position 183,363,606 of record NC_091245.1, read on the forward strand.
ATTAAAAGAAAACAACAACAAGCTACTGGGCTGAGGCTGAATGCCTTGGGGTCACTGGGTTCTTTTGCAGTAGTGACTATTCAAGCGGTAGGAGGTTGTGGATCTGGGCAGAGAAAGAAGCACTCAAATGTATTCTCTGTCATTCTGGAGAGAGAGGTGACTCCTTGGAAACGAGAGGATTGCATCACCAATTTGATTAGCAGGAGGAGCATGGCTCGGACTTGCAGGTGTGATCCTATGCACCGTGATTCCCTCAAACACCTCCATCTTCTCTTACTGTTATCTCTGCTGTGCTTTATTAAACAGACTATCAAATTCAAACCAGGTGGAACTGGATAATCATAGAAATGTCATCAGCCTTGTTATTTTTTTTGTTTGTTTGTTTTTGTAATGTTACCAGGTCCTAGAAAAGTGCTTGCATAAAAGTATTCCTTACTGTTAGCATCAATAATACATGCCTGAGAAGCTCAAAAGATAGTGCCACACAGAATCAGCAGTGGGTCCCTGACAGTAAAGCTGAGAACACAGAGGGCTTGAAATAAAGCAGAGGTTAGATACCCAAAGGAGTGTGAGCCTCAGCAATAGAAAAGGAGGAACTCTAAAACTGAGAGAGGAGAAGGAAGTGGTACAGGAGAATCAAGAAGCCTACTTTTACTTTTGGATTAATTTAAAGTGAGAAACAATTTAAGGATTTTTTTCAAATTGTCAACTGATAAAGAAGTAAGTACATGACTTCATTGTCTGATTATTAAACCAAAGGGATGAAACATTTTCTATACCATACCAATATCTGATCATACATATATCTGATCATAAAACTGAAGGGACTAGTATCAAAATCCCTCAGTGTGGAATATCCTTGAGCAGCAAGAAACACCATAACTTCTTTTTTTAATTTTTATTTTTACTTTATTTTACTTTACAAAACTGTATTGGTTTTGCCATACATTGACATGAATCCACCATGGGTGTACATGAGTTCCCTAACATGAACCCCCCTCCCACCTCCCACCCCAAATCATCTCTCTGGATCATCCCCGTGCACCAGCCCCAAGCAGCCTGTATCCTGCATCAAACATAGACTGGCGATTCGTTTCTTACATGATAGTATACATGTTTCAATGCCATTCTCCCAAATCATCCCACCCTCTCCCTCAGAGTCCAAAAGTCTGCTCTACACATCTGTGTCTCTTTTGCTGTCTCGGATACAGGGTCATCATTACCATCTTTCTAAATTCCATATACATGTGTTAGTATACTGTATTGGTGTTTTTCTTTCTGGCTTACTTCATTCTGTATAATATGCTCCAGTTTCATCCATCTCATCAGAACTGATTCAAATGTATTCTTTTTAATGGCTGAGTAATACTCCATTGTGTATATGTACCACAGCTTTCTTATCCATTCATCTGCTGATAGACATCTAGGTTGTTTCCATGTCCTGGCTATTATAAACAGTGCTGCGATGAACACTGGGGTACATGTGTCTCTTTCAATTCTGGTTTCCTCGGTGTGTATGTCCAGCAGTGGGATTGCTGGGTCATAAGGCAGTTCTATTTGCAATTTTTAAAGGAATCGCACACTGTTCTCCATAGTGGCTGTACTAGCTTGCATTCCCACCAACAGTGCAAGAGGGTTCCCTTTTCTCCACACCCTCTCCAGCATTTATTGCTTGCAGACTTTTGGATCCCAGCCATTCTGACTGGTGTGAAGTGGTACCTCATTGTGATCTTGATTTGCGTTTCTCTAATAATGAGTGATGTTGAGCATCTTTTCATGTGTTTGTTAGCCATCTGTATGTCTCCTTTGGAGAAATGTCTATTTAGTTCTTTGGCCCATTTTTTGATTGGGTCGTTTATTTTTCTGGAATTGAGCTGCATAAGTCTCTTGTATATTTTTGAGATTAGTTGTTTGTCAGTTGCTTCATTTGCTATTATTTTCTACCATTCTGAAGGCTGTCTTTTCACCTTGCTTATATTTTCCTTTGTTGTGCAGAAGCTTTTAATTTTAATTAGATCCCATTTGTTTATTTTTGCTTTTATTTCCAGAATTCTGGGAGGTGGATCATAGAGGATCCTGCTGTGATTTTATGTTGGAGAGTGTTTTGCCTATGTTCTCCTCTAGGAGTTTTATAGTTTCTGGTCTTACATTTAGATCTTTAATCCATTTTGAGTTTATTTTTGTGTGTGGTGTTAGAAAGTGATCTAGTTTCATTCTTTTACAAGTGGTTGACCAGTTTTCCCAGCACCGCTTGTTAAAAAGATTGTCTTTACTCCATTGTATATTCTTGCCTTTTTTGTCAAAGATAAGGTGTCCATATGTGTGTGGATTTATCTCTGGGCTTTCTACTTTGTCCCATTGATCTATATGTCTGTCTTTGTGCCAGTACCATACTGTCTTGATGACTGCGGCTTTGTAGTAGAGCCTGAAGTCAGGCAGGTTGATTCCTCCAGTTCCATTCTTCTTTCATAAGATTGCTTTGGCTATTCGAGGTTTTTTGTATTTCCATACAAATCTTGAAATTATTTGTTCTAGTTCTGTGAAAAATACCGCAGGTAGCTTGATAGGGATTGCATTGCATCTGTAGATTGCTTTGGGTGGTATACTCATTTTCACTATATTGATTCTTCCGATCCATGAACATGGTATATTTCTCCATCTATTAGTGTCCTCTTTGATTTCTTTCATCAGTGTTCTATAGTTTTCTATACATAGGTCTTTAGTTTCTTTAGGTAGATATATTCCTAGGTATTTTATTCTTTTCATTGCAATGGTGACTGGAATTGTTTCCTTAATTTCTTTCCATACTTTCTAGAAACACCATAACTGTACTCACCCAATGAATGTGGCCAAAATAACACCAGTTCACTTCAGTCGCTTAGCCGTGTCTGACTCTTTACGACCCCATGAACCGCAACACGCCAGGCCTCCCTGTCCATCACCAGCTCCTGGAGTTCACCCAAACCCACGTCCATTGAGTCGCTGATGCCATCCAGCCCTCTCATCCTCGGTCGTCCCCTTCTCCTCCTGCCCCCAATCCCTCCCAGCATCAGAGTCTTTTCAAATGAGTCAGCTCTTCGCATCAGGGGGCCAAAGTTTCAGCTTCAACATCAGTCCTTCCAGTGAACACCCAGGACTGATCTTCTTTAGGATGGACTGGTTTGATCTCCTTGCAGTCCAAGGGTCTTCTCAACAGTCTTCTCCAACACCACAGTTGAAAAGCATCAATTCTTCTGTGCTCAGGCTTCCTTATAGTCCAACTCTCACATCCATACATGACTACTGGAAAAACCATAGCCTTGACTAGATGGAACTTTGTTGGCAAAGTAATGTCTCTGCTTTTTAATATGCTATCTAGGTTGGTCACAACTTTCCTTCCAGGGAGTAAGCGTCCTTTAATTTCATGGCTGCAATCACCATATGCAATGATTTTGGAGTCCAGAAAAATAAAGTCAGCCACTGTTTCCACTGTTTCCCCATCTATTTCCCATGAAGTGATGGGACTAGATGCCATGATCTTAGTTTTCTGAATGCTGAATTTTAAGCCAACTTTTTCACTCTCTTCTTTCACTTTCATCAAGAGGCTCTTTAGTTTTCCTTCATTTTCTGCCATAAGGGTGGTGTCATCTGCATATCTGAGGTTATTGATATTTCTCCCAGCAATCTTGATTCCAGCTTGTGTTTCTTCCAGTCCAGCGTTTCTCATTATGTACTCTGCCTATAACTTAAATAAGCAGGGTGACAGTATATAGCCTTGACGTACTCCATTTCCTATTTGGAACCAGTCTGTTGTTCCATGTCCAGTTCTAACTGTTGCTTCCTGACCTGCATACAGATTTCTCAAGAGGCAGCTTAGGTGGTCTGGTATTCCTATCTCTTTCAGATTTTTCCACAGTTTCTTGTGATCCACACAGTCAAAGGCTTTGGCATAGTCAATAAAGCAGAAATAGATGTTTTTCTGGAACTCTCTTGCTCTTTCAATGACCCAGCAGATGTTGGCAATTTGATCTCTGGTTCCTCTGCCTTTTCTAAAACCAGCTTTAACATCTGGAAGTTCACGGTTCACATATTACTGAAGCCTGGCTTGGAGAATTTTAAGCATTACTTTACTAGCATGTGAGATGAGTGCAATTGTGTAGTAGTTTGAGCATTCTTTGGCATTTGCCTTTCTTTGGGATTGAAATGAAAACTGACCTTTTCCAGTGCTGTGGCCACTGCTGAGTTTTCCAAATTTGCTGGTATATTGAGTGCAGCGCTTTCACAGCATCATCTTTTAGGATTTGAAATAGCTCAACTGGAATTCCATCACCTCCACTAGCTTTGTTCGTAGTGATGCTTCCTAAGGCCCTCTTGACTTCACATTCCAGGATGTCTGGCTCTAGGTGAGTGATCACACCATCATGACATCAGCTATGATAATTTCACTTAGGCAGAACTTAATGACAGAAGTATCCAGAATACCTACCTAAATACTGCAAGAAAGTATTATAAACAATTATTTTAAGCTTGACATTTGAAAAAAACTTTATATTTTCCAAATTACTTTTGTGTCCCTCCTGGCTTCTTGTAGTAACTGAGACAGGTATGATAGAATTATTTATCTATTTTGCCATTTTATCTCTTTTCTCTTATTTTTACATTAATTAGTGACAACAACTACATAAGCAGGTTAGGATTCACATTTGCTAATTAGCCCTATGGCATTGGCTTCATTATAACGGAAAGTCCAGAAATTCATTCCAGACATGTGCTTTTGGTAGCCAAGCCACAGTCTATACACAGTGGAGTGTCTGTCCACCATGACAGTTCATCCTGGGACATTCAGGGCATCTGCCTCCTGTCACCATGGCTCATTTTAGGCATATCACTGCAACAAAATATAGCCATAGGAGCCAAAGAGGCCCTTTAGCGTTCCAGTCTAGGAGTCACAATATAAGCAGCAGGTATTTCAGACCATATTGAATCAGCCCAATAGTGTATGTTACCCCTTATCTGCAGACTTTTGTAGAATCAGATGACACATTCTAATGCAAAGACAGGGAGGCATAAAGGAGAGAAGAAAAAGATGCCCTTACCCCACTTTTAGTTCACATACTTTTGGAGAGAACTGATCTCTAGAAAAATCAGTTTAAAGAATGACAGGAATCACTCAGTATGACTCTAAATTTTCAGAAAGATCTTTAAAAGTGTTCTGTAAGACATCTTTCCTTCTAGCACAAGAAAAAAAGAAAAGAGAACCCTAAATATGTGTCAAATATATTTAACATAGTCTCTATGCAGAGAACAGAGTTGTGGGGCATTTTTTCTTTCTAATTATTGCATGGTTTATAATGTTTCAATTTTTAAATGTGTGCTGGGTGCGTTTATTGCTCAGTCATATCTGACTCTTTGTGACCCCATGGACTGTAGCCCACCAGGCTTCTCTGTCCACTGGGATTCCCAGGCAAGAATACTGGAGTGGGCTGCCATGCCCTCCTCCAGGGTACCTCCCTAATCCAGGGATTGAACCCAGGTCTCCTGCATTGCAAGCTGATACTTTACCATCTGAGCCACCAGGGAAGCCCAGTTTTTAAATACTATATATTAATTTTGTAATCAAAAAATATCAATAAAGACTAAAGAGAGAGAAAGATAAATCATATAGCTTCTAGGCCAGTGGTAGCATTTTAGAACTAAAACTCAAGTCAGAGAAAAAAAAAAATGGGTTCATCAAGTTATATGGCTAGTTTCCAGCAAAACTAAGTTATTTAGTGAAAGTGAAAGTCGTTCAGACATGTCTGACTCTTTGTGACCCCATGGCCCGCATAGTCCATGGAATTCTCCAGGCCAGAATACTGGAGTGGGTAGCCTTTTCCTTCTCCAGGGGATCTTCCCAACCCAGGGATCAAATCCAGATCTCCTGCATTGCAGGTGAATTCTTTACCAGGTGAGCCACAAAGGAAGTCCAATCTAGTTAACTAGAGTTATTGACGCTTTACTCAGTGTCACCATAATTACAGAATGGCAGATGACCCTAAAAAACCCTTCTTGCTCTAATAATCCATGATTCTAAAAGTTGGAAGGTGCTTCCTTTTTGACCAGCTGATACAGAAGGAAAAGGACATGCTTGGTTCTTTGACGGTTTGGTTCTGTATGTGAGTTCAGGTGGGATGAATTCACCATGTGACTCCAAGTGGAACAAGGGCTTACCTATGCTGTTACACCACCTAGATCCCTTTTCAGAATTATTGATAATATATACACCCCACAGCTGTGAGTGTGTGGGCTGCTGATAGTCTGTAGTTGATATGCTTTCTTGAAACTGTCCTTGGTTGAAGGCACCTGCCTTGTCCAAAGCCACATGCCTTCCCCAGGAGCAGTCTAAACCAATCAACTGATGATACAGGAGTACAGAAGTTCAGCCTTTATGTTTCATGCAAATATCTTCCTATTTTGCAGACAACTGGATCTGAGGTGAATTCTCTTCCCGCTTTCAGGATTTTGAACATGCTAATAACTGTTTGAAGCATTCTTGTCTATTCTCAGTTTCACCTAATCCAGTGACTTACAACTCTTCCTTCCCATTAGAATTATTTAACTCATTAAAAAAGTTAATGCTGAGAGTCTTCTCCCAGAACAATGAAAATCACAGTCTCTGGGTTGGTGTTCTAACATCTATATTTTTCAACCCCACTCCCACTGCCTTGATGTCGCTGATATATAATGATGGTTAAAAACTACTGATCATACAAATGCCTGCTTACCAATGTTTCTTTGAGTATCTACTAGCTATCATTTTTTTTTCGGAGAAGTTCTCCACCGTCTAGTTCCTTATGGTCCAGACACTCAGCCCTCTGTGCTTACCTCTGTTTGGAGATTTATGCCTTCTAGATGGCTCTCTCAAACATGACCAGAAATTGTTGACTTATTGCTAGCTTTAAAAAATTTACTCTTGTCTCATGATGGCTCTGTTATTGCATAACCATATTATCAGTCATCATATTTGTATGAATGTGGCTGTATTTTCTTCCCAACCATATTTTTGATGCTTGTCTAAACTAGTAGAGCAGACTGTAAGAGTTAGTGTTACCTCTAACAGTTGCCTAATAATTTATTTCCCTTTGGAAATTTACACTAAAAAAACTTAACTCAGCACTATCAGTCAGGGTTCAACCAGAGAAGCAGACCAGTAGGAGATTACGTCCACAGGCAGAATTTCTTCTTCATTCTTCATCAGGGAAGTATGGGCTCTGCTCTTGAGGCCTTTCAACTGGTAAGAATCAGGCCTACCCAGATTATCTAGGATAATTTCCTGTATATAAAGTCAATAAATTATGGACTTTAATCACTTATACAAGATATGTTTATAGCTAATTAATAACTGAGGACTATAGTCTAGATGTACTGACCCTTCCAAAGAACATCATAAGGGCCATAGGAGAGGGTTAACTATTAAAATGTGAAATGTTATCATTGTTAGGAAAAAAGTAGCAATTTTACTTCTTGAAACTTCAATTTTCTCTGGAAAAAAAAATCCAAGCAAATTGGATTTGACTGATTTTATTTGATCAATATTTATTTATTTTTTTATCTGCCAGAAGTACACTGTTTTAGCCACTTTTATTCATTTCATCAGAATATCCTATCAGTTCTGCCTTCAAAATATATTGAGAATTCGACTACAGCTCTGTTTACTTTTACCATCCTGCCCGAAGTCACTATTTTCTCATTTTTGGACTGTTGTGATAATACCCTTTATCCATGCTTCTCACCTTGTCCTCACTATAATCTCCATATTGTACCTAGTATAAATCTTTTAAGACTCCAGACAGATCATATTAATTACTCCTTTGGTTAAATGCCCCAGTCAATTCCTTTAGCAAAGTCAAAACTCCAGTCTTTTCTGTGGCCTGTGTGTACCTACTTGATCTGAGCCTAATACCTCACTCCTGTCACCCAACCCTTTTACCCTCCTTTACACTGAATTTCAGCATCATTGTTCTCACTTTTGCTCCATCATCCACCAGTATTCCCACATCAGGGCCTTCACATATACTGTTCTCTCTGGCAAGAATGGGAAATCTGCTTTGTTTCCTCGCTTGCTTCAGGTATCAGCTAAGTTGTTGCCTTTTCACAGTGATCTTTCTTGGCCACACCTTAATAAACAGCATTCTTTGCTATGTCATAGTGCTTTATCCTGTTCCGAGCATTTCTCTTCCTTGTATTACTTGGTCTGCTTTGCTTACTGTAGTGTCCAGAATAGTACCTGGAATGTAGTAGGCATTCCAAAAATATTTGTGAGTGAATGACAGAAAGGTGTCTACTTGTGAGAGTCAGGAAAGAAAAAAAGAAAAAACTAAATTCTCTTATCTGAGTACTTTACAGTGCTTTTGTGTTGAGAAAAATCTTTCTCTATATCAAATTTGGCAGGGAATTTTCTCTGCTTTTTTTCTGCTTTTGAATGTTATTGTGATGTGTCTCCCATGACCATTCATTGAATATGTGTTTCTATGGTTACAGTGTTATTTCTAGTCAGAATCCTGTAGAGGAGAAACCTGAATTTTGTATCCCAATAAGTTAAGATTCCCTTGACATGCTATTAAGATACGAATGGACTTTCACAAATCAGCTTCCTGTGTCACTCACCATAATTAGTTGGGAAGACAGCGTGAAAGACATATTTAGGATTCAACTCCAAAGTTCTGAAAAATGGCATTGTGAGGAAACAGACAAAATGAGTTACTCCCATGTATGCTCATCGGTGAGGGTCCCCATGAAATCAATCCAGTTTTATTTTGCTACTCACCACTGGGACCCTGGTATGCTAGCTGTCATTATGCCCCTATATTTGTACCCAATTAAGCTGTGGATTCCTTAGGCTGCTTATTCTGTCTGTTCTATTCTGGGAATAGGAATACGAGTATAAATGAGTATACCTCTGGAGCCTAATCTACAAGTTTACCCCAGAAAACAAATGAAGTATGGCTAATGTTGACATTTGATGAGTACATGGGGATCTGTGTTAGTACATCACAGAAGTGCTAACCATACAATTTAGACATACATGCCTTAGTATCTTAGCTCAAGTTTTACATGTTTGGCTAGCATAGAGAACCTCCAAGAAGACAGAAAATTTTATTTTTATCCTTGTCTCGTTTTGCCTTTTGGTGTCCCCTCTCTGTCTTGGCTATACTTATTCCCATCCATCTTCAATCTGGCTCCTATTGCTCATAATATGCCTAAAGGGTGAACCATATACAGTCCTTTTTACTGAATTATGAAAATGTGAAAACATTTATGTATTAATAGCTATGCAGATATCTTCATATAACCTTTAAAATAAGGAACATTGCATGTGCAAATTAATTTTCATATGCATGGCTCAGATGACTGTTTCATATCCAACCTCAGTTTTATAAAGATCTCAAAGTTAGTGTCATTATAATCACTGAAAAGAAATTTAGATGTTTATTGAAATATCAACAAAATATGACAAAATAAATTACGTTTTAAAACATAGAACAACATCCCTATATGCTGTGCCTTACTGGGACTCTGTTTGATAGCTTTTTGTCCATATGCTAACACTGCTTGCTCAAGCCTGTCCTCTTAACACATTTTAAAACAAAAATGTTCAGGACGTATTATGTCCCCAAAGTACATGATATCCTTGAAAGACTAGACTGTAATTTATTTATTCATTCAACCAGCATTCACAGATATATACCATGTACTCTAATAAGAAGAAGAACTGGCCTCTGAGTTGAAGAAAATCAACATATATTGTGTGTACTCTGGAACAGAGTAGGGAGATATGATGCAATCAGCATGTCATTGAGCAAGATGTGGCAAATTCTAGGAATGAAATAAGTGTATAACGTCATGAAAGAGTTTCCAATCTTTCTGGATAACTCAATTCCTCATTTTCTTGGGGAACAGCCTCATTGATTCTCCATCATTAAAATTTCTTCTCCACTACCCCTTCCAAACTGAAAAAAAATCCAAGGCACAACTTCAACCTGAGTTTTAAGATCTACCTTTTTGCAGATGTATTTTATGATTAAATTGCTCTGTCTGTCTGACATAGGTCATTAGTTTCTTGACTAAGATCTATGCCTTTTTCTAAGTCTATCCCTGCACTAAGTAGCTGCTATTTCACAAATAATAAATTTAAAATGGTGATGACTATCTGAGCCTTCAAAATCTACTCACTGGCTTCTAAAACACAGCTTTCATTTCTTTTGCTGGTGAATATGGCAGATGCCTTTTAGAGTAATTGAAAAAGTTAGTTTGGCTGTTCTAACCAACATTTTATAAAGACTGAATGAGACTAAACAGAACAAATGATTAGGTGAAGTGATTCCTGGAACTGTAGAGATTGAGTACAAAGAATTATGGCACTTTATCTGGGTCCAAGAAGTATAGAGCTGTTTGGATTATTATTTAATCAATTACAGATGAAAGGGAAATTCTGCTTAATGAAATGGACTGAGTCACACACAATTGGCTCTGGAGTACATCCCTTTCAGAAAGTTATTTGGGAGCTACATTTGCAATTCCCTCAGCCAAAATGGTCTTAGACTCCTAAGGCCTCCTTAGGAGCTCACCTAATGTCATTTCCTGAGGTTGAAATATTAATACTAAAAACACTACAGGTCACGTGTGGCTTGAAAGCTCTGGTGGGCAGAACTGCACAAAAAGTCACCTGAAGTAGGCAGGACAAGCCTAAGCATACTCCCACCCAGCTTGTCAATCTCCTCTGACTTCGTGTTCGCCTCAAAGTTATAGTTGTTTTGAAATCATCACTCTTGTTTACTTCCATACAAGGCTGGCCATGTGTGTATGTAGTAGCCATAGCTATTATAATGTTAACATGTGGTCAGAAAGCCAAATGTTTGGATTAATAGATGAAGAATTTAAACAAATACCTAGTTGCTTCTAAGTTGCTGTTGGGTATCAAATAACCAAGAATTTTACTTTCTCACTAAATTTATCAGTTTTAGTCAGTCAGTGAATTGCATTCCAATTAAATATTGTTCATATTGGGACTCATTCTTTATTTTCCCTTTTTTTTTTGTATTGCCAGATATTTGACTATACTTATTGCCTAAGCTCTGTACACTTAAACATGGTTGTATCCATATATTTTCTCATATCCTTTGACCAAATAGATATTTTAAAGAGTAGATGACTAAAATTATGTTTCTAAATTAAATCATCAAGTAACATTTAGATTTAATGTAATACAGTATTGATTGTGAAGTTCATAAAGGCATAATTCTATTATGTACACTTCTAATTTGTGTAATTTGTATAAATAAAATTTAGATGTGCAGACCTTCAGCAATGGTAACCCAGAACTTTGTGCATATGGATATGATGAGAAGGCATTTAGACTGCTGCCAACGGCAGGTGTCTTATATAACATTTGAAACTGACACAGCTGCAGCATGTGACAGACCTATGTATTCCTGAGGGTTCCTTTCCACTGCGATGGTACCCGCTGTATGGAACCTGCATGAGTCACAGGTTATGCTAGAAAAAACAAATGTCTGGAGGAGCAATTCTCCTTAAGTGGAGAAGGTGCTTCACGCTTGTGATTGTTAACGCTTCAGTACAGTGTTTCAGTGCCACTCTGCTAGATTACTATGAACTAGTATATTTCAAGCCACAGTGGTTGTTTTTGGGGTGCCTTAATGTTCTTCACATGTGGTTTATGGATGATTGAAGATTCTCTTTGGAATAGCACATCTGCTCCCAGGTGAAAATAAAAACCTGACAACCTCTCAGGTAAGAATAGCCACCAGGTAACATTAAGAAGAATTCAGATAATTGCTGCCATTTTGATAGAAGTGGCCCATTAGCTAGATGACATGGCTAAGGGCTTTATGATAATGGTTATTAGAAAAATCAGTTCCAAACAACAGACAATTGTCTCTGTCCAGTTACATATCTGTACAGTCTGTTATTGTGACATTTGGTTGAATTCATTTTGGTTGAACTTGACCTAACCTGGTATAATTTTAGTAAAAGTTGTGTCTACTAATGATCAAAAAAACATCTTCACAGGGGAAGCTTGGTCAAACAATCAAAAAGATAATTCATTAAAACCATCTCTACTGTTTAGGTCTTCAAATATTTGCCAAATTAAGGACAAAAGAGAAGTGATTTTCATATGTGCCTTGCCTTTTCTTATTACCTGCTAAATCTTAACCCTTTTCTTCTCTCGTGTGCGTTAGTCCTTTCCGACTCTTGTGAACTCATGGACTGCAGCCCGCCAGGCTCCTCTGTCCATGGAATTCTCCGGGCAAGAATACTGGAGTGGGTAGCCATTCCCTTCTCCTGGAAATCTCCCCAACTCAGGGATCAAACCCAGGTCTTTCACATTGCAGCTAGATTCTTTACCTGTAGATTCATCTGAGCCATCAGGGAAGGCCCTTTTGTTTTCTGGTCTAGCAATAAAAAAGAAAAAATATAATATGAACCAAAACTTAATAACGTATTAAATGTATGTATTCTAAGAAGCTGTACTATGTTGGCTCTATTCTTAATAATGCCTGCTTGTGGCCCCATCAAATAGTTCTGTACTTGCCAACATTTCCTTCCCAAACCAGCCATCCTTGTGGCCTGCAGGCCATCTCACAATTCCCAGGAAATCTGAGATATAATTAAATTTTCTTATTAAATCCCAGAAAGTTCATGGGGTTTATTCATTCATTCAACAAGTATTTATTGAGCATAAGATACTGGCCATACAGCATACTGAAAAAAAAATTCATACAATTCCCCTGCCCTCCTGGAGGATTTTTCTAATGGGAATTTGGGTGAAATCAGACCTGCCAGCTCCCTAGGATTGATTGGAACCTGCAGAGGCCTGAACAGGATTCCCCACTAACTTCACAAATCTCCCCTCAAATAGCTAATCCAAATTCCAGCATAGATCCTAATTTTTTGGAGCTTTGAGACTCTGGAATGGACCTGAGATTGAGAACTTTGTTTTAAAAGGACCAGAAGCGTGGAGGATGTAATACAGTCTTCCACTCTCTTTCACTGTTATTCTGATTGTTTTGGTGAAGTGGACTCTCAGGGATGTGTGCAGTTGTCCATCCAAAATAAAATAAAAAACAACAAAAAAGAATAAAAAACTGATCAAAAAACTTCATTAAATATATTTCTTCTTGGGATTCTCTGGTGGCTCAGTGGTAAAGAATCCCTCTGCCAGTGCAGGAGATACAGGTTCAATCCCTGGTCTGGGAAGATCCCACAAGCCACGGAGTAACGAAGCCTGTGTGCTGTATCCATTGAGCCTGTGCTTTAGAAACCAGGAGCTGCAACTACTGAGCCCATGCACCCGAGATCCCTGTGCTCCGCAGTAAGAGGAGCCACTGCAATGAAAAGCCCGCACAGCACAACTAGAAAGGAGCCCCTGCTCATCACAACTGCCCCCGCGCAGCAACGAAGACCCAGCACAGCCAAATATCTGTGTGTGTGTACTTTTTTTTCTCCTTGTAGTTCTCAGGCGCAGTATCAGAGTAGTATGGAAACTTTGTTCTTGCTGTCTAGAATCTCAGGAATTATTAGTCTGACTGACAGCACAGCCCAATTCTACTTCAGTATGTGAGCCTTGAAATACAGTGTCTTATACAATTCCCAAGTGCAATATTTGTTTCTGCACAGATCAACTGACCTGAGGTTGGCCATTGGCTATGGGTTTCTGGTACATGATACCCTTTCCAGATGTTTTGATAACACCAAGTAAGGCTTCTGTCTAGACCTCCCTCTGAAATTGCCTCCAGATTGGGTTGATAGAACATATTCATTACTTATTCTAATAAAACTTCTATTTTTATGTTTAATTTTAATTCTCTGCAAAGCAGACTGTCAAAGAATTTGAAGTTTTAAAGTACTGTTTTTGAATTGTTTTTAAAATTCCCAGTAGCAATATAAAATATTAAGGCAAAATTTTTTGTTTTGAATCTCCTAAACTTATTAGAACACTGATCTTTATTAAAATATGAGAAATACACATATTTAAGAGAGATTTAGTAACAGTGCGAAACAAAATTGTGAGGAATGTTGCTATATAGACAACAGTGAAACAGTGCCAAGGGCATGAAAAGGTGAAAACAGCTGACCAATGTGTACAAACGTCTGTAAAGATTCAGGGGTAGAAGCAGCCATTACCCATGTTGTTCAGTTGTTAAGTCGTGTCCAGCTTTTTGTGATCCCATGGACTGCAGCACGCGAGGCTCCTCTGTCCTCCACTGTCTCCTGGAGTTTGCTCACATTCATGTCCATTGAGCTGGTGATGCTATCTGACCACCTCATCTTCTGCTACCCCCTTCTCCTTTTGCCTTGGATCTTTCCCAGCAAGCATCAGGATCTTTTCCAATGAGTCAGTCTTTGCATCAGGGGGCCAAAGTATTGGAGTTTAAGCTTCAGCATCAGTCCTTCCAATGAATATTCAGGGCTGATTTCCTTTAGGATTGATTGATTTGATCTTCATACAGTTCAAGGGACTCTTAAGAGTCTTCTTACTATGCATAGAGCCCCTGAAAAGTTTGGGGGAAATCCATGAAGACTACATAAATTTGTAGTGCTTGACAAGAAGGTTTTGACACCCCAGAAATGACTGGGAGGCATTTTGTAAAGGTTATTTGAGAATGCCTAGGTCTTAAATTTATTATCCCTTGATCCACAACTTGAAATTTGCTTTTGTGAAGAGATTCAAGTCCCGGATGAACTGTCCTTATCACTTCTAAGTGTTCTAAAGTCTAAACCTAAGGTCTAGTGTGCACATCAACTGTTGCCATTGACAAGTGGTTGAGTTCTGTGAGAGAGCTGCATTGCAAAGAACATGTATTGATCTGGCCACATGACACAGAGCCATCTCAAGTCTCCTTTCTGCTCAGTCTCTCCTCTATTAATGTCTCCTCATTGGAGGCCTCAAGAACAGCTGCTATTGTGTTGGTGCAAGGAGTCTATCTGTAATGACCTTCTGTAGAGCCAGGAAGCTGTGTGCCTGTGAACCTCCCAATTATATCACAGGCTAGACAGCATCTTCTACTGGCTCTGGTGAATGGGCTGGGAAGCAAAATGATAAATCTCTATGACTAATCTCGATTGTTGTACAGGAGCTAAAATGACCCCTAACCCCACCCTAATTTTCTTTTTCATTAGCCTCCTGATACTATCTCCTGAATAACATTGAAAGTAAGCAGCCTATAAATATTGCACAAGTTTCCAATACTAAAAGCTAATAAAGTTTATTATACTTATAAAATAAATAGAAGAAATGTTTTCAGTTTCCTATTTATAGATCTCTGAGGAGATTCCAGGTATAATTTATTGCTTCAATTTTAAGAATGTAGTATCCCTTCACACACACGCTCTCTTCTTTTGCTCACTTTTCTCTTTGGTATTTTATGTCTCAAACACAACACATAAGTGACTGGGTACAGACAATGTTAAGCCTTCTGTTACACACTCTTATTATTGCTACATCTCCTTAATTACCTCTTTAAAGACAATCTTTTCATAAGTTTACACTTTCTCTCTGTTTATGTTTTCATTTTCTTCTTCTTTAGTTAACAAATAGACTTTCTTTCAATATACCTAAGCTTCTTCCTACCCCATGTTTGAGTTCTGCAATCACCACCTGTGTAGCCATGTCCTCATAAATTTATGAGATTAACATATGGCTGCTAGTCTGCAACTGAAAATTAAAAAATCTCTGCTTATAGTAATGCCCAGACTTTGTAATTTCTTCATATGGAAGAAAAGCTTCCGGGTATTCAATGAATAGACACTGGATTTCAAATGCTTTAAAAAGTGGGGTGGGAAGGTGTTTAGATAAACCTCTGGTTCCATGCTCGGCTTATTGATTATTCAATAGTGTTCACAGGTTTTGGAAACCTGGTCTTTCCCTGATTATAAAAATGGCAATGACTGTGTAGAATATCTGGTGTGATATCTCCTTTCATTCACACCACTCACAATTTCATTATTTCTGAGGTGCTGCATTTCAAAAACAAGTTTGGACTTGAATTATCACCCTATATTTTTGGAATCAAAGTGCATTTAACATTTCCTTAATTAATTGCATTTTACTCCACACCATATCCTGCAAGGCAGCAGTAGCAGCAGCACCTTAGCTACAGGGTGAGATGGGAGAGAATAATGTTATGTTCTTTTATTTATCATAAAGACCAAAGGAAAAGGAGGCCATCTGAGAATGATGGCTAAGGTCGTTAGAAGTTCAGGGTTCTGCCGAGTGAGGCTTATAAAATGTACATGTGTCTTCACCCATGCCTTTTATAAGATAGTTCTTTATAGTCACATATGGAAAGGCATGGTGCAAAATAAAGAATACTATTTTAGAGCATTTATGAGTTCAGTTCAGTCATTCAGTTGGGTCCAACTCTTTGCGACCCTATGGACTGCAGCACGCCAGGCTTCCCTGTCCATCATCAACTCCCAGAGCTTGCTCAAACTCATGTCCGTTGAGTCCATTGAGTCGGTGATGTCATTCAACCGTCTCATCCTCTGTCGTCCCCTTCTCCTAAGTGCCTTGTTAATTATTATTTTAAAATACCTGACATTGGGTATTTTGTATTGGGGCTTATTATGTGGCAGAAGTTGAGATACATACATATTTTCTCATTTAAATTTTGTAAGAAAACTAAGGAAAAAACTATTGTATCATTTACAGAAGAGGAAAAATGGGATTCAAATAGATGAAGCTCACTGAAGGTCACATAAGTTGTAGATGGTGAAGCCAGGTTAAAAACTCAGTTCTATTTGACTCCAAATCTGTGCTTTAACCAGATGTAATTTTAAAAGCCCTGTATTGAGTCACTATATAGTTTTCAAGGTAACTGTGTTTTAAGATACTAGGTAAGCATTTGAAACTTATTTTATTTTATTTTTTAACTTGGAGGTTTTGTTTGAGTGAAACAAACTTGGATAAAACCGTGATATTCTTGATCTTTTATTAAAATGGCATTATACTTTTGCAGCACAGGTTATAGAAACAAGAGAAATATTAATCAAACATTATAGATTGACTTATATTAGCCTGTAAATTTTTTTATTTCTGAAATTTAAGACATTTTTCCCTATGACTTTAGAGATAGAATCCCTTGAGACCTATTCCAAAATGCTTCATTTATCTTGTCTAACCAAGGTATTAACTCTCTGCTCAGTAATGTTCTTCTAGATGTCCCAAATTTGAGTAAAAATATAATATGCTTTATTTAAACTATTGGTCTTAAAGAGCATTGATAGGCAGTATAAATACTGTAATTCTTAATAAGTTACCAACCTTTTAAATTAGATACTCAAAGTGTTCAGTTGAGTGTAAATCCATTACTGGTTTTGTGTTTTTTTTTTTTTTTTTACCACACAGAACTATTCTTCAGCTAAACTGGTAGTTTTCTATGTTTTCTTCCATTTGGAATGTCTTGTCTTTTGTTAATGCCCTTCCATTATTCATGTCTTTTTTGTTCTGCTTTGAGTTTTCATATTTTGTTTTTGTTGTTCAGTCACTAAATTGTATCCAACTCTTCATGTATAGAACTATTTTGTTCTATAGTTATTTGTCCAAACCTCAAAATGAGGCTTGCTCCTTTTCTCTCCCCCCAAATTTTTTAATTAATTGATTCAATTAATTAATTAAAAATTTTTGACTATATCACTTAGTTTTCAGACCAGACTTTACTTTTAAGAACAATTTTAGATTTACAGGCAATTTAAGGAGATAGTACAGAGTTCTCATACACATCACACTCAATTCCCCTGGTTAACATCTTACCTAAATTTGGACATTTGCCACAATTAATGGGCCAGTATTGATATGTTAGTATTAATAGAGTCCTTAGTTTATTCATATTTCCCTAGTTTTTACCAAATGTCTTTTTTTTCTGTTCTAGGATCCCACAACAATACCATATTACAGTTTTCTTATCTCCTTCAGTTCAGTTCAGTCGCTCAGTCATGTCCGACTCTTTGCAACCCCATGACTTGCAGCATGCCAGGCCTCCCTGTCCATCACCAACTCCTGGAGTTCACTCAGACTCACGTCCATCGAGTCAGTGATGCCATCCAGCTATCTCATCCTTGGTCGTCCCCTTCTCCTCCTGCCCTCAATCCCTCCCAGCATCAGAGTCTTTTCCAATGAGTCAACTCTTTGCATGAGGTGGCCAAAGTACTGGAGCTTCAGCTTTAGCATCATTCCTTCCAAAGAAATCCTAGGGCTGATCTCCTTCAGAACGGACTGGTGGGATCTCCTTGTAGTCCAAGGGACTCTCAAGAGTCTTCTCTAATACCACAGTTCAAAAGCATCAGTTCTTCAGCGCTCAGCCTTCTTCACAGTCCAATTCTCACATCCATACATGACCACAGGAAAAACCATAGCCTTGACTAGATGGACCTTAGTCAGCAAAGTAATGTCTCTGCTTTTGAATATACTATCCAGGTTGGTCAGAATTTTCTTCCAAGGAGCAAGCGTCTTTTAATTTCATGGCTGCAGTCACCATCTGCAGTGATTTTGGAGCCCCCAAAAATAAAGTCTGACACTGTTTCCACTGTTTCCCCATCTATTTCCCATGAAGTAATGGGACCAGATGCCATGATCTTCGTTTTCTGAATGTTGAGCTTTAAGCTAACTTTTTCGCTCTCCTCTTTCACTTTCATCAAGAGGCTTTTTAGCTCCTCTTAACTTTCTGCCATAAGGGTGGTGTCATCTGCATATCTGAGGTTACTGATATTTCTCCCGGCAATCTTGATTCCAGCTTGTGTTTCTTCCAGTCCAGCGTTTCTCATGATGTACTCTGCATATAAGTTAAATAAGCAGGGAGACAATATGCAGCCTTGACGTACTCCTTTTCCTGTTTGGAACCAGTCTGTTGTTCCATGTCCAGTTCTAACTGTTGCTTCCTGACCTGCATACAGATTTCTCAAGAGGCAGGTCAGGTGGTCTGGTATTCCCATCTCTTTCAGAATTTTCCACAGTTTATTGTGATCCACACAGTCAAAGGCTTTGGCATAGTCAATCAAGCAGAAATAGATGTTTTTCTGGAACTCTCTTGCTTTTTCCATGATCCAGCGGATGTTGGCAATTTGATCTCTGGTTCGTCTGCCCTTTCTACAACCAGCTTGAACATCAGGGAGTTCACGGTTCATGTATTGCTGAAGCCTGGCTTGGAGAATTTTGAGCACTACTTTACTAGCATGTGAGATGAGTGCAATTGTGCAGTAGTTTGAGCATTCTTTGGCATTGGCTTTCTTTGGGATTGGAATGAAAACTGACCTTTTCCAGTCCTGTGGCCACTGCTGAGTTTTCCAAATCTGCTGGCATATTGAGTGCAGCACTTTCACAGCGTCATCTTTCAGGATTTGAAACAGCTCCACTGGAATTCCATCACCTCTGCTAGCTTTGTTCATAGTGATGCTTTCTAAGGCCCACTTGACTTCACATTCCAGGATGTCTGGCTCTAGATTAGTGATCACATCATCATGATTATCTGGGTCACGAAGATCTTTTTTGTACAGTTCTTCCGTGTTTTCTTGCCACCTCTTCTTAATATCTTCTGCTTCTGTTAGGTCCATACCATTTCTGTCCTTTATCGAGCCCATCTTTGCATGAAATGTTCCCTTGGTATCTCTAATTTTCTTGAAGAGATCTCTAGTCTTTCCCATTCTGTTGTTTTCCTCTATTTCTTTGCATTGATCGCTGAAGAAGGCTTTCTTATCTCTTCTTACTATTCTTTGGAACTCTGCATTCAGGTGCTTATATCTTTCCTTTTCTCCTTTGCTTTTCACCTCTCTTCTTTTCACAGCTATTTGTAAGGCCTCCGTGATGGTAAAGAATCTGCCTGCAACATGGGAGACTCAGGTTCAATCCCTGGATCAGGAAGATCCTTTGGAGAAGCAAATGGCTACCCATTCCATTATTCTTGCCTGGAGAATTCCATGGCAGAGGAGCCTGGCTGGTTATGGTCCATTGGGTGGCAAAGGGTCAGACACAACCGAGCAACTAGCACTTTCAACACTTTAGGCTACTATTGGCTAAGCTAGTTTCTCAGACTTTCCTTGGTTTTGATAACCTTGGCAGTTTTGAGGAGCACTAGTCAAGTGTTTTATTGAATTCCCCTGTAGTAAAATTTGTCTGTTTTTCTGATGGTTAGACTGGGGTTATGCATTTTGGAGGAAGGAAAACCTGAGATAGAGTGCCAGTTTCTTCACATGATGTCAAAGTATTAGTCACTCAGTTGTGTCCAACTCTTTGTGATGCCATGGACTGTAGTCTGCCAGGCTCCTCTGTCCATGGAATTCTCCTGGCAAGAGTACTGGAGTGGGTTGCCATTTCCTTCTCAGGGGATCTTTCCGACCCAAGGACTGAACCTGAGTCTCCTGCATTACAGGCGGATTCTTTACAGTCTGACCTGCTACGGAAGCCACATCTTATCTTATACATACTATTAGCATGGCTCACCACTGTTGGTATGAGCTTGTTCATTTACCTAAGTATGATTGCTTTTCAGGTGTTTCCACTGTAGAGGTACTGCCTTTCTTCCCCTTTCTCAGCTTGCGTTATTCAGAAGGAAGTCACCATGTGCTGCTCACACATAGGCAATAGGAATTTATGGACCCTCCTTGAGGGCAGATTACATACACTTTTTGGAATTCTTCTGAAAGAGATATTTGTCTTTCTCTTGATTAATTTACTCAATCATTTATTTATATCAGTACGGACTTATGGATATTTCTTTTCTATTTTGTGTTATAGTCCAAAAGCACTTTTATTTCCTCAAATTGGGGCTTCTTTCAGTTGGCCTCTGTGTCTCTTCAATATATTTCCATCAATGTAGGGGTGTTGTTTGTGTTTTGAGCACTCCCTTACTTCCTGGTACTGTAAGAATCTCCAGGCATATCTTTATGTCCTGCCTTAGTACTAGAATCAGCCACTTTTCCAAGGATCCCTGGTTCTTCTTACTGGAAAATGGTGTTAAAGGACAAGATCTGGATGCTAAGTATGATCATGTCACTGGTATGTCATTGTTGCTAGACACTGTCATCTGACATAGCTAAGAAATATGTCTGTAACTTAACCCATGTATTGATGTATACATGTATCTATAATTATTTCTATATGCAACCATCTATATCTGTATTAAGCTAAATGTAGGTTCATACTGATGTCTCCAACTTTAATACATTACCAGATGGATTATTCTAGCCTCCTCCTCCTGTTTATCTAGATCTTCCCACTCCAGTGTTGAGAAACCTGGTTCCCACCAACCACCATCCACTTACTTATTTGATTCCAGTCATTTCAGACTTGCTAACCCATACTGCTATGGGACATAACTTTATCAACCAAAGTGCAGAGCTTATGTGAAGTTCTTTTTGCCTCTAGTGTTATAGACTCCCTTCATTTACAAAGTTGCTTAAGTCAGCACTTTTTCACCCACTCTTTTCAGGCTTCCTTCATACATTAATAAAACAGGTCCACTTGTCACAACCTGTAGTCCTTTATGAGGTTTACTAAACTCCTAAACTGTTTTTTTTAATTTGCATACATTAATGTTCATTCGTTGTACTGTAAATCTTTAAAAGTTTTTTAGAAAAGACATAATATCTAGTGTTATATACAGTAGTTTCACTGCCATAAAGATCTCCCACATTCCACCTTTTCAACCCTTCTACCCTTCCCCCAATTGCCTGGCAACCACTGATGGCTCTATTGTCTCTATAGTTTTATCTTTTCTAGAATGTCATATAATTGGGATCACATGCAATTTTTTCAGATTGGCTATCTTCACTTAGCCATTTGCATTTAAGTTTCCCCCATGTCTTTTTTTTGACTCAATAGGTTTTATTTGTATATCTAATATAACCAGATATTTTTGCATCTTTTTTTATAAAAATAATGCATCTAACTACATCTCATTAGATTTTGATCTGTCTGAGAGTACTTGAGATAAATTACATTATGAATATAATTAAAATCTTATACTAAGAAATAATGACCTCTCAAGAGGACTAAAATCAATCCTCCATGTCTTTTTATGGGTTGGTAGCTCATTTCTTTTTTCCTAAATAATGTTCTATTTTACAAATATACCACAGTTTGTTTTTCTATTCACCTATTGAATGACATCTTGGTTACTTCTGTTTTTGGCTATTATGAATAAAGATGCTATAAACATTTGCATGCTGGTTTTTGTGTGAATGTAGATTTTCAAATGAGGGTAAATATCTTGGAGTGTGATTGCTGAATCAAATGGTAAGAATGTATTGAGAGTCATAAAAAAACTGCCAACCTGTCTTCCAAAGTAGCTGTACCATTTTGCATTCCCAGCAGCAAGGAATGAGAGTTCCTGTTGCTCCAA
This sequence comes from Ovis canadensis, assembly GCF_042477335.2. Taxonomy (NCBI): domain Eukaryota; kingdom Metazoa; phylum Chordata; class Mammalia; order Artiodactyla; family Bovidae; genus Ovis; species Ovis canadensis. The sequence continues at coordinate 183,385,979 of NC_091245.1, forward strand.
ATCCTCATGGACATTTGGTCTTGTCAGTGTTTTGGATTTTAGCCATTTTAGCAGGTGTGAATGGTATTTCATTGTTGTTTTAATTTGCAGTTCCCTGATGCCTTATTATGTATCTTTTTGTATGCTTATTTGCCTTCTTTGTACCTTATTTGGTAAGGTGCCTATTCAGATCTTTTGCTCATTTTTTAATTGGATTGTTTGTTTTCTTATTGCTGAATGTTAAGAATTCTTTTTATTTTGGTTACAAGATCATTCTAGATATGTTTTTTATGAACATTTTCTGCCAATCTGTGGCATATCTTTTCATTCTCTTAACAGTGTCTTTTACAGAGCAGAGTTTTTTTAAATTTCAATAAAATCCAGCTTTTTTTTTTGTTTGTTTTCTTTAATGGATCTTACTTTTGTTGTTGTTTCTAAAAACTCATCACCAAACCAAGTGTCACCTAGATTTTCTCTTATGTGTCCTTCTACAAATTTTGTAGTTCTGAATATTACACTTAAGTGTATGTTCCACTTTGAGTTAATTTTTTGTGAAAGTGTAAGAGCTGGGCTTCCCCAGTGACTCACTGGAAAAGAATTTGCCTGCAATGCCAGAGATACAGGTTGGATCACTGAGATGGGAAGATCCCCAGGAAGAGGAAATGGCAACACACTCCAGTATTCTTGTGGATAAAATCCCACAGACAAAAGAGCCTAGCAGGCTACAGTCCATGAGGTAGCAAGGAGTCAGACATGACTGAACATGCAAGGTCTGTGTCTAGGTTAATTTTTTCTGCAAATGAACATCCAATTGTTCAACATCATTTGTGTTTTTTTTTATATTGTATAATATAAATATTTATAAATATATATAATAAAAGGTATACATATATATTTTTTTCTTTTCAGTTGCTTTCCCTTATTCCTTCTTTACATGAATTCTATAATTTGTTTCCAAATTGTTCCTTTTAACTTACCCAAGACAGATTAATAGAAAATGAAATTATTTCATAAAGATTAAAATAGATGGAGTTTAAAAGTGAATAGACATCATGACAAATAAAGAAATAAGACATAGAGAACAGTAATAAAAAGTTCAACATCATTTGTTGAATAGACTTCATCTCATCTCTATTAAATTGCCTTTCTGCCTTTTCAATGATCAGTTGACAATATTTCTGGGCTCCCTAATCTGATCTATTTGTCAATGTACCTATTATTTCATAAAAGCAGTGTCTTGATAACTATAATTTTATAATGTCTATAGAACAGAAAGTTGGATAGTGTCAGTCTTCCAGTTTTGTTCTTCTTTAACCAGAGATAAACTTGCCAACATCCGTTGGATCATCAAAAAAGTAAGAGAGTTCCAGAAAAACATATACTTTTGCTTTATTGGCTATGCCAAAGCCTATGACTATGTGGATCAAAACAAACTGTGGAAAATTCTTGAAGAGATGGGAATACCAGACCACCTTACCTGCTTCCTGAGAAATCTGTATGCAGGTCAAGAAGCAGCAATTAGAACTGGACATGGAACAACAGAAAGGTTCCAAATTGGGAAAGGAGTACATCAAGCCTGGGTATTGTCACCCTGCTTATTTAACTTATATGCAGGGTACATCATGGGAAATGTCAAACTGGAGGAAGCACAAGCTGGAATCAAGATTGCCAGGAGAAGTATCAATAACCACAGATATGCAGATGACACCACCCTTATGGCAGAAAGCAAAGAAGAACTAAACAGCCTCTTGGTGAAAGTGAAAGAGTGAAAATGTTGGCTTGAAACTCAACATTCAAAAAAATAAGATCATGGCATCCTATCCCATCACTTCATGGCAAATAGATGGGGAAACAGTGACAGACTTCATTTTCTTGGGCTCCAAGATGGTGACTGCAACCACGAAATTAAAAGACCCTTGCTCCTTGGAAGAAAAGCTATGACCAACCTAGAGAGCATATTAAAAAGCAGACATTACTTTGCTGACAAAGATCCGTCTAGTCAAAGCTATGGTTTTTCCAGTAGTCATGTATGGATGTGAGAGTTGGACCATAAGGAAAGCTGAGCGCCCAAGAATTGATGCTTTTGAACTGTGGTATTGGAGAAGACTCTTGAAAGTCCCTTGGACTGCAAGGAGATCCAACCAGTCCATCCTAAAGGAAATCAGTCCTGAATATTCACTGGAAGGACTGATGCTGAAGCTGGAACTCCAGTACTTTAGCCACCTGATGTAAAGCACTGACTCATTGTAAAATACCCTGATGCTGGGAAAGATTGAAGGCAGGAGGGGAAGGGGAAGATAGAGAATGAGATAGTTGGATGGCGTCATCAACTCAGTGGACGTGAGTTTGAGCAAGCTCCTGGAGTTGATGATGGACAGCGAAGCCTGGCGTGCTGCAGTCCATGGGGTCACAAAGAATCAGACATGACTGTGCTGCTGAATTGAGTATTATATTGGCTATTTGGGGTCTTTTGTTTTTCCATATAAATTTTAGAATCACTTTACAGATATTTACAAAGCCATTTGTTGGGATTTTGATTAGAATTGTATTGGATGTATAGAGAAGTTGAAAATATTTGACTTCTTAACAACATGTAGTTTTTTAATTCTTATACATGTTATTTTTATTTAGATCTTTGATCAGATCTCTTTAGTTTCTCACATACAGATCCTATATATATTTCTTTAGAATTATTGCTAAGAATTTCAATCTTTGTTTCTGTTTTATTTGAAAATTTTTAAAATATTCATTTGTTTGCTGTGTCAGGTCTTAGTTGCACCAGGCAGTATTCTCCTTGAGGCATGCAGGATCTTTCATCCTTGTTGATATTTTAAAAGGCATTGTGTTAATTTCACATTATAATTGTTCCTCACCTATAGAAAGGAAAACAATTGACTTCTGTATGTTTGATGTTGGAGAAGGAAATGGCAACCCACTCCAGTGTTCTTGCCTGGAGAATCCCAGGGACAGAGAGCCTGGTGGGCTGCCGTCTATGGGGTAGCACAGAGTCGGACACGACTGAAGTGACTGAGCAGCAAATATTTGTTGTATCCTGGCACCTTGCTATAATCACCTATTAGTTCCTTTTTTTTTTCTTTCCATTTTTAAACTCTTAGGGATTTTGTGCATAGACAGTTGTGTTGTCTGGGAACAGTGGCATTTTTATTTCTTTTTTATCTGTTTATATTTCCCCCTTTTTATTGTTTACATGGACTGGTTAGAACGTCTAGTAAAAAGCTGAGTAGGAGTAGTGAAAGGACAAATCCTTGCCTTTTCTCAGAGGGAAGTTCCTCAGCTTCTCACAATCAAGTATGGTGTGACTGCATGGTTTCTGATAGATATTCTTTATAGACTTGAAGAAGTTCCTCTCTATTCATGGTTTATACCGAGAATTTTTGTAATGAATAAGCTTTAGATTTTGTCAAAGACTTTTTCTTTACCAATTGATATAATCCTATGGTTTAAAATGCTGAACCAGTGTTGTATAAGTAAATTCCTCTTGGCTGTGGTTTTAAATTCTTTTTATATATTGTTGGATTTTATTTGCTAATATTTTATTGAGGATTTTTGCATCTATATTGGTCTATAGTTTTCCAATCTCATTATGTCTTTATCTGGTATGAGTATTAGGGTAATGCTGGCCTCATAGAACAAAATAGGAAGTGCTGTCTGCTTCTAATTTCTGGAAGAGATTGTTGAGAATTGCTATCATTTTTTCCTTCAACATTTGGTAGAATTTGTATCATTCCTGCCTTCAATGATCTGGGCTGTCTGGTACTGTTTTGGAAGGCTATTAATTGCTATTAATGGTTGATTTAATATCTGTAATTAGTAAATATAGTCTGGTATGGATTGTCTATTTTTTATCTTTTATTTTACTTATAAAGTTTTATTTTACAAAAAATTATAAAATAAAACTTATTTATAAAATAAAATTTTATTAAGTTTTCAGTTTGTATCTTTAAAGGAATTGGTCCATTTAATCTAAGTTATCAAATGATTGGTTATAGAGTTGTTCACAGTATTCCTTTATTATTCTTTTCATGTCTATGAATCAGAAATAATGAAAACTTCTTTTATTTTTGATATCAATAGCTGGACTTCCATCTTTTCTTCCTGGTAAACTTGACTAAAAGTTTATCAGTTTAATGGTATTTTCAAAGAACCAGCATTTGTTTTGTTGATTTTGAGGTGTCAGTCAGTTCAGTCACTCAGTCAGGTCCGACTTTTTGCGACCCCATGGACTGCAGCACGCCAGGCTTCCCTGTCCATCACCAACTCCAGGAGCGTGCTCAAACTCATGTCCATTGAGTTGGTGATGCCATCCAACTATCTCATTCTCTGGCATCCCCTTCCCCTCCTGCCTTCAATCTTTCCCAGCATCAGGGTATTTTACAATGAGTCAGTTCTTTACATCAGGTGGCTAAAGTACTGGAGTTCCAGCTTCAGCATCAGTCCTTCCAGTGAATATTCAGGACTGATTTCCTTTAGGATGGA